>NW_024870679.1:18430000-18842500 GCF_019054845.1 Dipodomys spectabilis
GCAAGTCTCTGTGGCACAATTGGTTAGCGCGTTCAGCTGTTCATGATGGCAGGATAATCGGTCCTGGTTTGCTCCCCATAAACGTGGACTGGTATTGTATTGTATTACAGGCCCGGCCCTCCCTGTTCTAACCAGACTAACGCAAGGACCTTCAATATAAGCAGTTTGTCTCAAATGGGAAGGGAGAATCATTTCTCACTTTGTACATTAACTCCAAGGTGAGTTTGAAATGAGCTTGGTTTTGTTTTCTTTTATGACAAAAGGATGCCACAGAGAAAAATCTTCAAAGTTGGTCATTTCTGTTGTGAGAGAAGTCGACGAAGTCAGTTGGGACAGGGCAGAGTTTGTGCCACGATCTCATCCGAGTGGATTCTGTTTGTTTTTGGGTCCAGTCGTGGGGCCTGAACTCTGGGCCTGGGCGCTGTCCCTCAGCTCTTCAGCTCAAGGATAGTGCTCTTCCACCTGAGCCACAGTGCCACTTCGGGCCTTTTTCTTTTTGCTTATGTGGTGCTGAGGAATCGAACCCAGGGCCTCAGGCATGCAAGGCAAGCACTCTACCACTGAGCCACCTTCCCCTTCCCAACCTCCCCCCCCCCCCAGTGGATTCTTGCACAGAAGCAGAGCCAAATTAATCACAGCCCACTGTCTGCCAGTGCTGCCAAAGTCTCTTCAGTACCCCCCCCCCATTTACACACCCCTTCTCTCTGTCTCTCTGGTGTAACTGGGCTATTGCTGCCCTCCTGTCTTAGCTTTGAGGGAAGAAAAACAGAGGTGGTAGTGGACACACAGATTTCTGTTGCCCATTTTGGCTAAAACTACCAAAGTATTTTAAAAGTCCTCTACTAATTGTAATTATCATATGTTAATCAATCATATGCTAATCAATCATTCTATCCGGAAAGGACAGGGAAGACACACCTGTTTAACAACCCCCTGCCAAGCTGTGATCCAAAAGGAAGAAAATCCCCACGATTCTGTTCTTTGTCTTTCCTTCTTTTGTCCTCCTTCATGAATCTTAGTTTGGCTTTTACAGTATTTGGCGAAAACCTTCTGTTTGTGTGTTAGGTCTTGTACCATGGTAACTGAGCATGCCAAAACTGTCTTTACAGCAAAAGTTGCCATGTCTGTCTCTAAAACTTACCACCCCCCCCAAAAAAAAAAAATCCATCTGAGACACATGAGGAGAAACAGTGAACGTTAACACACTTTTCTGACATCTAAAAGCTATCCCCAAGGGGACTTACTCCTTTTCCTGGCAGCTCCATTCATTTTAATTTTCTTCTAGAAGGGAATCCCCGTGCATTTATTTCCTTGTGGGCCCTGCCTCTGGGCCCAGAGCATGGCAGGAGAGGGGAGAGGCGTGGCAGGGCCTTGACAGAAACCAGCTCTAGCCAGCCAGGGTGGATCCATCCCAAGTCTCCCTCACCTATCAGAGTTGAAAATCCCCATCACACTTGTTCTCCAGTCACACCCCAGCAGCTTTCATCTTCCTCCCTGGTGGTCTAGTGGCTAGGATTCGGCGCTTTCACCGCCGCGGCCCGGGTTCGATTCCCGGTCAGGGAAGACTTTTTACAACGTAGTTGATATGCTTCATTTCTACTCACCAGAAAGTGCAGAGCCTTCTTACACACAAATCACAATATTGGCTGTGGGATGCGCCCTTGCTCCACCAATCTGGGAGAGCTAATTCTGTTTCATCTGTACCACCAAGACTGGAAATCGCTACCCCTCCAGCTGTTTTCCCCTGACCCCATCTGTGCAGTGGCTCTTTTAAAAACAAGTGGGAAGGAAAACAAATAGGACACCCCTCCTCCCCAAGATGCTGATAGAGTAAGATGCTTGCTTCCCCTCCATCGGCCACTGGAGGCTCAAACTCATTTCTTCCTCGCTCCCCAAGGCCAGTTTTTGCTGGATCCAGCATACCTGACAGTATATTTCTTTGAATATATTAAAAACACCGTTCCAAAGACCACTAGCCTTAATCGCTTCTGTGGGCAAACTGGCAAGTGATTTCGTTGTGCAGCCCTGAGATTTAGATGTTACTTTCTATGCAAATGAAACAGCGATGAGGATCCATCTAACTCCAATCACCATGTCACAAATGAAGAATACAAACACATGCTGGCAAGGGGCATAGGTAGGGAAGGGGTCACCAGACCCAGGTGAGGCATAGTGAAGTTTTCCTTTAAATGTAGGCATTCTTCACTTAGGGTCCTTCGATCGCAGAATAAGGATTTCTGGACAAGATACAATGGTAAGAAAACGTGGCAGAGCTTTATTGAGTAGGCAAGCAGGCAGGCAGACAAGCATGCAGATGGACAGAAGGGCAGGGGTGTACTCTTACCGTGTGGGTATTCTTACCGTGTGGGTGTTCTCACTGTGTGGGTGTTCATAGTGTGGGTGTTCTCACTGTGTGGGTGCTCTTATTGTGTGAGAGGGAGATAGACACACAGCTCTTCCTCTCCTCAGGGTATTTACAAGGTAAAGGCAGGGGGTCTGACTTCAAGCTTGTATCTTTGCTCTAATGATTCCTGGTGCTACTTTCTGAGTTTCTGGGTGTTGGGAGTATATTTCCAGGTAAGAAGGTATCCTGCCATAAAACAGATCCTTATCATTGAAATAAAGAAGCTGCAAGTTTGGGGGAAGCATTTTTTTTTTCTCAGAAAGGCATACATCCTACCAAGCAAGTGTTAATTCTTGGGGTTAGGAACATACCCCTCAGGAAGGAATGCATCCTGTTGTCTGTCTTTGAAACAAAGATTGCACCTCTATGTTTCTACATACCATATTTCTGAGTTGCCTTCAGCAGGCCTCAGTTTCCTGTTTCAGAAGGACTGGTGAGAAAGTAAATAGTGCAACCAGTATGGAAATCAGTATGGAGGATCCTAAACTATAAAACTGTTTTACGACCCAGACATATCTCCAAACTATTCCAAGACAGGATAAAAAACAGTAGCTTAACTATGGAAAGAGCCTAGTTTCAGAGGGTAGGGAAATGGAAAAGGGAGCAGTGAGTGGGTGGATACAGTTGTCATACTCAATGTCTCTGTGTGAAATGGAAGTGGGAAATGTGGTTGATAGGGAGGGTGAGGAAGACAATGGTGGAAGGAATGAGTCTGAGCAAGATACATTGTCCACATAAAAGGACAAGTTAAGCTGGGTGCTGGTGGCTCATACCTGTAACCCTAACTACCCAGGAGGAGGCTGAGATTGGAGGATGGTAGTTCAAAGCCAGCTCAGGCAGGTAAGTCCATAAGACTGTTACCTCCAATAAGCTATCAGAAAAAAGCCAGAAGTAGCACTGTGGCTCAAGTAGTAGACTGCTAGCCTTGAGCAAAAGAAGTTCAGGAACAGAGTCTAGGCTGAGTTCAAGCCCCAGGATGGGCAAAATAAATAAATAAGTTAAATGTGAACCCTTTGTACAACCATTTGAAAATTAGAAAAAAAAATTTTTTTGCCAGTCCTGGGGCTTGAACTCAGGGCCTAGGCACTGTCCCTGAATTTCCTTTGCTCAAGACTAGCACTCTACCACTTGAGCCACCATACCACTTCTGGCCTTTTCTGTGTATGTGGTACTGAGGTATCAAACCCAGGGCTTCAGGCATGCTAGGCAAGCACTCTACCACTAAGCCACATTCTCAGCCCTGAACATTAGAAAATATTGAGTAAATAAACATTGCTTTGTTCATACTCATCTCTCCGTTTTTTTTCTTAGAAACTCTTACGGTGCTGCTTCAACACTGGTCATGTCCTCATTGTGTGCAGCAGTTAGTGTTAGATCAAATCACCCTGGAATCATCTCTCCATCTGAAAATTTTACTGGTAAGCTGCAAAAAAAAAAAAGGAAAAGAAAAAGAAGAAAGGGAAGGATGGAGGGGAAGAAGGAAGTCAGTTCAGAAAGTAGATGGATCCAAAAGGAAGAAATAACACACATTTCAAAAAGAGGATGGAGAACAAAAAAGAATGTTGCATAACAGAGTTGATGTTTACTGTGCTGGAATAAAACTAGATACATAATGTAACTTCACAGAAACGAAATTAGGAACCCGAGGCAGCTTTTCTAATCCTACACCTTCTATCTATTAAACTCCATCGTTTGAAGACCTGGGTCCAGAGCCAAACCCAGGATGAATCCTGCTGGGACCAAGCTGGGTTTACCTTGGAACCATGCTGAGACCCGCCACTGACTCCACCCGATGGGGAGAGGCCGGAGGGTGGGTGGACTGTCACTAAGTGGAACCCCCTTCCCCTCACATACACACCTTAAAGTGCGCGCAGGTGGGAGGAGGAGAGGGCAGGTACTGAGCAGTACGTCGGAAGGAGGGACAGGCACCTTCTGTG
Source organism: Dipodomys spectabilis (assembly GCF_019054845.1). Taxonomy (NCBI): domain Eukaryota; kingdom Metazoa; phylum Chordata; class Mammalia; order Rodentia; family Heteromyidae; genus Dipodomys; species Dipodomys spectabilis. Next base: position 18,434,342 of record NW_024870679.1, read on the forward strand.
ACGTCACACAGAAGGCGTGGCCTGCAGATGAGGCAACCCAGGGGCTGCTGGTCCGAGCCCCATCGCACCCACTCGTGGATTTCTGGTGTGGGGGAGAGAGCGGGAGAGCGTGCCTGGGAACGGAGGGTAGAAGCTTCTCGGAAAAGCTGGGAGAGCCCGGGAATGGGTTGAAGGCAGGTGACCATGTGTGAACAGTGTAAAGCACGTGAGGTTTAGGGGGAGTGGGAAGTCACCTTCTCATACTTACCTGGCAGGGGAAATGTCACGATCATGCAGGTGGCTTTCCCAGGGCGAGGAGTGCTCATTGCACTTGGGACACGCTGACCTCTGCGATTTCCTCACATGGAGGAAACTCGGCTGCATAATTTTTGAGTGGGGGACTGCGTGCGCGCTCTCCCCTGGCAAGAGGCGAATAATAGAGCTCATGGGTTAGATTTCTCAAGTGGTGTTTATTCTATCGTTTTTTAGATTGTTTATTTTGGCCGTGGGATTTCTGCCTGTGGCGTCTGTAATGACTAGTCCGCTCTTTTGTTGGCCGAGAGCTGGTTTTTATGTAAACTACACCCAAGTTAGGTATCCCGTATGTGGTTTTTACACCTAACTGTGGAACATCTTTCGAGACAACACTCTTGCTTTCAAGCTCATGCTTGGCGGTGGGCTGGGACCCATTCATCGGCTGCAGCGGTTCCAACAAAGTCAGCGGAGTAAAATCCCAATGAGTGCAACAAGGCACAAGCGCCCCACACCGAATCTAGGACGCAGTCGCTGGCGGGCGACCCCCATGGTTGCCCTTTCTGCAGTTGACAAATCACGTCCCCAGAAGATGCCAGGACAGCAGACACTTCTCTGGAGAAGATGCGGGAACCGCGAAGGACTTGCGGTGCCAGGCAAGGCAGTCAAGATGGGAATGACTCGGGGGAGAGAGAGAGATGTGGGGATCCAGAGCCCTCTCTGCCCTCGCTGCTTCCCTTCGTGCCCCCAAAGCGAGGATATGGACAAGCCCAGAAGCAAGACAAAATGGCATTTCCTCAAATCAAACAGGAAGGTCCTGAGATTTGAACTCGAACCGCTTGATTTGGAGTCCAGAGTGCTCACCATTACACCAAGGAACCCACGGGAATAGCTGGGGGAGGATTAGAAGCCCGTATGGATGTGTATGCGAGTTTCAACCCGTACACCCAGGGCATCGGATCTGCATCCGGGGATTTGGGAGAGCGTCCACCCTGCCCTCAGAGTCAGGGAGAGAATCCTTCTGCTTTTATACCTCCCCGACCTGAAGTGAAATTTCCCCAGACAACCGAGGTATCGGTTCGTGCCGACACGACGCAGCACAGGGAGCAGCTCCCCCCTCCCCCGGGGCCCCTTTATCATTGTTGCCGTGCAAGCGTCTGTGATCTTTAGCCGATCCGCCTTTTAGAGCAAGGGGTCAAAGGCTTCTCTTTCCTCCACTGTTCCCCTCACTTGGCTAGGCTGTGCCACCGCGCAAAGCTCCCAGGACTGCGCCTGCCACGCCGCTCAGGCCCCGCAGCTCTTCTCCCTCGAGGCGTCTGTGCGCTTTGGAAGCCCGACTTTCCCCCTTTCCTCTCTCCCCATCCCTCCTGCCCCAGGATCCGCTGCACCCCGGCCTCACTGAAGCGCGGGGACCTTCTGCAACCGGGTTCCCCGTGGCCTTCGATTTCCCCCTTCAACAAAGCTCTCTGGTCTCTTGAAAGTGCGAAGGGCGAGGCCGGATGGAGCCCCGTCCTCTTTGGCGCCCTCAAAGACCCTACCAGGATCTGGGAGAAAAGACGGAGACGCTTCGTCCAGAGCTTTTCCCCGAGCATCCACCGAGCCAATCCCGACCGCCGGGACCGCAGTACGAGTCTCGAGACGACGGCGAAGGGGGTGGCGGAGCAGGTAGGGTGGGAGCCCCAGATTGCCTGGGTGAAGGAGAAGCAGGGACTAGCGGAGCCCGCGGTGTCTCCACCACGCCAGCTTCCTAAGCGGCCCCGGCAGGGCCCAGGGCGCAGGCCTCAGTCCGCGCTCGCCGCTTCCGAATCCCCGCGGCTGGTGAACGCACGGGACACCCCAGCCTCCCCGGCCTCTCACGGGGCCGTGCAGCGCGCCCCAGGTCCCCAGACCGGTCAGGGCTCTGGAAACCGCGTCCGCCTGGGCTTGGTCTGTGCAGAGGCGGACTAAGACTTATCATCTGTCTCTGTGGCGCAATCGGTTAGCGCGTTCGGCTGTTAACCGAAAGGTTGGTGGTTCGAGCCCACCCAGGGACGCCCGCTTACTCTTTTACCTCTCCGTGTTCGTCCCCGTGCGCACGGCCGCGCTCCGCACACTCAGGACGGCTGGCACGCACGGCCCACGTCAGGGAAACACGGGGAGAGCGGCACCGCATGGGCGGGGCTGTGTTTTGCTTGGGCACCGGGGTTGAAAGGAAACTGCGGGCAGCGGAAGGTGTGCGGGGCGCAGGCCGGGTGCGCAGTGCCGGCACGGGGGGAGAGGGGTTCGCAGCCCGATGGAAGCCGCAACCAGCCAGGCCAGGCCGCTCCTCCTTTCCGACTTCAACGAGCCACGCACAGCGCCCTACATGGAAAGGCATCCCGCAGGATAAAGATGAACTCCCTGGTGGTCTAGTGGCTAGGATTCGGCGCTCTCACCGCCGCGGCCCGGGTTCGATTCCCGGTCAGGGAAGTCCTTTTACAACACACTCAGCTCCTTCCGCACTCGCACTTGGCACAAAACAGTCCGGTCCCTGGTGGAAATGACAATTCTCCACCTAAAATGCAAGGTCCCACCGAGATTTGAACTCGGATCGCTGGATTCAGAGTCCAGAATGCTCACCATTACACCATGGAACCCACAGGACGTCCTTTCAAGGTCGTACCCATCTGTGCGCCCCACGTGGCTGTCGGCGACCGAGAAACTCATCCGGCTCCGAAAACCGAGGGGCTTCCCCACCGACTTCAAGGCCCGGAGAGAATCTTCTGCTGCCCCCATGCTGGACCTCTGGTGCTGAGGCGACTCTGGTGTGGACGGCGAGCGCCGATGCTCCCACGCCGGCCAGGAGCCGCGATCGCCCGCGGGACACGCCGTTCCCGGGTTCCCCGAGGCCCCGCTCGCGGGGCTCCGCCCTGCGGCCGCTGACGTGTGAGGGGTCAGCCTGGGTGTCAGCCTAGGGGACACCCGGAGAGGTGACCCTGGGGGTCTGAGCCTGAGGGGTCAGCCTGGGGAGGTCACCCGAGGGGTCAGCCTGGGGGATCGCTCTGACAGGTCAGGACGAGGAGACTGCCACCTTCCCTTCGCATACACACGCGTGCTCATGTGCACATACACCTTGTGTGTGGGGGGGGGGGGACGGACAGCAGGCAGCACAAAGCAAGGTCCCTCCCTCGGCCTCCTGGCCTCAGAGTTCCTCAACGTCTGAATGTCCAGTTACAACACACGAGGCTTCTTTCCCGGAGGCTTTGCGAATTATCGGGGCTCTGTCAGTCAACACCCCCCCCCCCACACACACACCCTAAGCATAGCACGTGCATAAGTCTCCGTGGCGCAGAAACACTTTTGCTTTGTACACGGAAGGTCAGAGGTTCGAGCCCACCCGAGAGTACTACTAGCTGCCACGCGCGCCCGTCCTGTCCGGTCCATTTTTTCCCCACCACAAGTGAAAGGCCCACAGCGTCTATTCAGCGCGGCCGTCGGCCCGTCTCCGGCCCTGGACACGAGGACAGCTGTGGACAGGCGGGGAGCGCGGCCGTGTTTCCGGAGCGCGAGGTTGAAAGGAGAATCCACTGGGATGGCGGGGCCCGCGCAGGGCACAGGCCTCGGTGCGCGCTCGTGGCTTCCGAATCCCCGCGGCTGGCGAACGCACGACACATCCCGGCCTCCCCGGCCTGTCCCGGGGCCGTGCAGCGCGCCCCGAGGTCCCCCAGTCCTGGTCAGGGCCCCAGAAGCCGCGTCCACCTGGCCTTGGTCTGTGCAGATGCCAAGTGAGTCTTGCTGTCTGTCTCTGTGGCGCAATCGGTTAGCGCGTTCGGCTGTTAACTGAAAGGTTGGTGGTTCGAGCCCACCCAGGGACGCCCTCTCACTCTTTTACCTCTCGTGTTCGTCCCCGTGAGCACGGCCGCGCTCCGCACACTCAGGACGGCTGGCACGCACGGCCCACTGCAGGGAAACACAGGGAGAGCGGCACCGTCGGGCGGGGCTGTGTTTTGCTTGGGCACCGGGGTTGAAAGGAAACTGCGGCAGCGGAGGTGTGCAGATCGTCGGCCGGGAGCAGGGGCCTCTGTCGCTGCCGGGAGGAGGAAAGCGCGGTTCCCAGCCCGAAGGAGCCGCCACCAGCCCGGCCCAGCTGCGCATCCCTTCTGACCTCTGAGAACCCCCGCAAACCCACCCTACACAGAAAGGCACCATGCCGTCACCGTAGGAGCTCCCTGGTGGTCTAGTGGCTAGGATTCGGCGCTTTCACCGCCGCGGCCCGGGTTCGATTCCCGGTCAGGGAAGTCCTTTTACAACACACCAGCTCCTTCCACACTCGCACCCAGCACAAAGCCACAACCTCGGTACAGGCGTCCTCCCCGCGGCCTGCCACCCCCGGCAGCGCTGGCCCACGGCCCTCCCCCAGCCCCACCTCGGCGCCTGCCACCCGCAGCCCACGAAAAGTGGCCGTGGGGGTGGGGCCGAGGAGAGCAGCAGCCGCCAAGACAGCTGTCGCCAACTCCGCAGCTGTCCAAGCGGGGATCCCCGCTCCTCACCGTGGCGCCAGAGCCACTGTGTTCGTTTTTCATCAGTCGTGGGTCTTGGACTCACGCTGTGACGGAAGGGATCGGGAACGCACCGGACCTGGCTTTCTGCCTCGGTTCCTCTCCCCCCCCCCCCCCCCCCCCGGGCCCGCAGCGCAGGCGGTGCTGGGAGGCGGCATGGACCGGGCCGCAGGGGGCAGGGGGCGCACGCGGCCTCCAGCCCCCACAGCAACCCGGGTCCCGCCGAGTCACCCGCACAGGAAGCCGAGTCACAACCGCCGCCTATGAGACCCATGCTCTTTCCGGCCTGCCGGGCGCAGGGAGGCGGCGACAGGGCATCCCCGCCAGCTGGCGGAGCTCGGAGGGAAGGACGAGCAGCTGGACGGCAGTGGAGCCCGTGGCACGCCGTGATCATATAGTGGTCAGTACTCTGCGTTGTGGCACAGCAACCTCAGTTCGAATCCGAGTCCCAGCAGTCCGGTCTGGCTCCCCTGCTCTGCCCCCTTCTGCTTTGGAGACCAGGCTCCCCCTGCACCTCCCTGGGGAGGGCCCTGTGGCTCCCCTGTAATGGTCAGGCTTGCAGTGTCCACGCTGGGAGAACGATCGCTGTCCACATCACAGCAAGCTAAAAGAAGCCCAGGCTCCCTATTTCTCCCAAGAATCAACAGCCAGGTGAGACACCTTTCGGGAAGGAAGACCACTCCGCCTACCCCTCCCTGCAGGGAGTTTCTAGTGGCACAAACATCCCCAGCCTTTTCTCTGAAATGCTCCAATTTCTAATTCACCAGAAGAAGGTTTTGCTGGACACAGAGCAATTTCGCTGACAGTATCTTTCTTGGAGCATTTAAAGATTTCGTTGGTGCTATTCTGACAGTTTCTGAGGACAATAGGGTTAAAAGCCTCTTGTCTTGCTTTCAGCAATGTCTTCTTGTAAGAGGGAACTTTAAACGTGCTGTTTTGGGGGTCCTGTGAATTAACTCTAAGTCCCCCAACTTTGAATCTGGGCCTTGTGAGTTGTTTTCTGCTGTAGACCCTGTGTTTCCAGAAGGAAAGAGAAGATTCCCAAGAACCTCTGTGTGGAAGACAAACAGCCCCTCATACAGGCAGTGTCGTCTTCTGATCATCTTCATGCAAACAGCCAAAACCTCAGGAGACCCCCTTATTTCTGCCTGTTCAAGGAATTGAGAACTTCTCCAGAACTCCTCCAAGGACAAAGGCAGAGCTCGTGGTCCATCAGGGCCTGTGACCTGGAATTGTCTTTAACAGTGTCTTCATTTCTTACCCCTATCCTTGATTTTCCTTATTTAACCTGAAGCCAATGTACTCTGAAGGCTGGTGAAGATGTATGGATGCCTGCTATGTAATAAATCTTCCATTGCCCTCATCATGTCTCTTTAATTTGTAATGTGGGGGCCAGTGGCTAGACCTAACTTGGGGCTCCTGGACTTTGGAGCCTGGCATCTAAAATCCGTTTTATTATCAGGCCCTGGACAGCCACTAATAGCCACTCAGGCTCAGTACCCCTCCCATGCTGTGGGGAGTCTGCTGCTCTGCTTCCTTCCTTAAATAAATCTGCTCTGCTCCCTCCTCTTTGTCTTTTTTTTTTTTTTATTGTAAAGCTACTATACAGAGGGTTACAGTTACATGAGTGAGGTTATGAGTACACTTCCTCTTGAACATTGTTACCCCCTCCATTCCTCCTCTTTGTCTTTGAATTCATTCTTCAATTGCTACAAATCAAAGACCCAGACATCATTGGTTCCAGTCTCCAGGTTCATATAGAAGTGATGTCTTCTTGATTACCACATAATAAAGCCTAGTCTGTCTCCCTTTTGTCATGCTTTTTTATGTGCAGATAGGGGTGAAGGGCCCCCATCCTATTATATAATACTCCTGGAGTTTGGGCATTGGGTCTAAAACTTAAAATTGTTTTAGGAAAGTAGATGGAAGGGGAATACGGGAAAACGGGAGATGAGATTTATGGGGCACACTTATGCATATATGGAAATGTCACTAGAAAATCCCCCTTATAAAAACTAATGTATGCTAATATAAAGTGTTTCAAAAAAGACGTTTAAAATGTTTCCCAGAACCCAATATAAAGGGTGGGAGATGTGAGTGGTAGATGCAATTGTCTAGCAAAGGCAAAGAAGGCCCTGAGTTGAAACTGTGGTGCCAACCCAGCATAAAAAGATGAAATTGCTGGAAAGTAGATGAGTCTGAAAGGCAGAAATAGAAATGACACACATTCAGAAAAGAGGCTGATCTAAAAAAAGTTCACTTGTGTCAGGTAATGTTTAATGTGTTGGAATAAACAGACATCATCCCACAAAGATGGACAGAGTTACACAGAAGCTTTATCATCTTTTACCCATTAAACTCTATCATGTGGAAACGTGGTCCCATGCCTTAGCCAGACAGCAACAGGGTCCAGGACCAGCCACAGAATAAGAAACCTCCAGCTCGGGATGACCAGACCGGGACCCCAGGCACCATTGGAGGGACAACAGGCAGAGGGAGGGTGGACTGTCACTTCTAGGACCCCAAAGGCCATGGACTCACTGAACCCCGAGGGGTGGGAAAGAGGAACTAGCAGTCAAAGGGAGGGGCGACGTCAGCTGGAGGGAAGGGCACTCGCTATGACGACGGAGGGTGAGTCCTACGCAGATGAGAGGACAGTGGGTCTGCTGGTCGACCCTGCCTCACACACTTGGTGGATTTCCAGTGCTGTGGTGTCCGGTCTTTGTCCACCCCACAAAAGACAGATGGGTCTGAGGAAAGGTAAGTGCGCCCCTCACCTGTTCCCCAGCCTCCCTTAGCCCAGGAGATAATCAGACACAGGGGCTGGGAAGGTGGCTCAGTGGTAGAGCACTTGCCTTGCATGCCTGAGGCCCTGGGTTCGATTCCCCAGCACCACATAAGCAAAAAGAAAAAAGCCGGAAGTGGCACTGTGGCTCAAGTGGTAGAGCGCTAGCCTTGAGCTGAAGAGCTGAGGGACAGTGCCCAGGCCCAGAGATCAGGCCCCACGACTGGACCCCCCCCCCAAAAAAAGGAGATAATCAGACACAGTGGGGACTCAGATCAGGCCCCAGGACTGGACCCCCCCCAAAAAAAGGAGATAATCAGACACAGTGGGGACTCAAGTCAAGCAGGAACTTGTTTATTACCACACAGCAAGCCCTTTTAAAAGCAAAAGAGGAAAAGGAACCAACCAATCACTGTAAAGGTCACACCCTATCATGCACCTAAGCTTCCAGAAGCTGTTTACACACTGATTATAAACAAATGAGGCTCTGTCCACTCAACTCCCTCTCAGGGCCATCTTTGCTGCCCATGTGCCCCACAGATTCCCCCTTTTTATTTTTTGGGTCTGGTCATGGGGCCTGAACTCTGGGCCTGAGCGCTGTCCCTCAGCTCTTCAGCTCAAGTCTAGCGCTCTACCACTTGAGCCACAGCGCCACTTCGGCTTTTTTATTTTTTCTGCTTATGTGGTGCTGAGGAATCGAACCCAGGGCCTCATGCATGCAAGGCAAGCGCTCTACTGCTGAGCCACCTTCCCAGCCCCTCCCCCTTTTTATTTTAATGGCAGACCCACCTCCCAGTTTGTTATCCTTTTCCCCTCCTCTGTAGAGGTTATTTTAACAGGATTACATTGGTAAGAATAGCATTGGCCACGCAGGGGGTTCGAGGCAAGTCTGGGGGGTGAGATTTGCCAGACAAGGATAGGGAGGGCCCTTGTGCATGATCCAAGAGCCCATCCCAGTTACCTCACATCCCCACCTAGCACAGTAATAAACATCAGCCCCACCACAGTTAGAAATGTCCGAAGCTGGGGCTGGGAAGGTGGCTCAATGGCTCAGTGGTAAAGTGCTTGCCTTGAATGCATGAGACCCTGGGTTCGATTCCTTAACACCACATAAGCAGAAAAAGCTGGAAATGGTGCTGTGGCTCAAGTGGTAGGGCGCTAGCCTTGAGCTGAAGAACTCAGGGACAGTGCCCAGGCCCAGAGTTCAGGTCCCATGACTAGCAAAAAAAAAAAAGAAATGTCCAAAGCAGTTTGATTAATTCCTGAGCATATATGAAAGTCAGTATCTCATAAGTTCGTCCTCTTCAGAACATGGGAGCAGCCTGGGTATTGGGAATTCCACACATGCGCAACGGTGCATCCTCGTGGGCCCCCACACTCAGGCCGTTCTACTGTAGTCCAGAAAAACAAGGAAAATTTCAGTAGAAACAGAGTGCAGTAAAAACCAGATAATTTGGTTGAAAGTAAAACAAACTCTGCAGACATAGCAAAGCAATCCCAGGCACCAGGTGTCTTCAGCGAGCACAGGGGTCAAGATGACCTTTAAGCTTTACTGTTTAAAGAAGTGAACCGCCTGTCTTAGGTTGGGTGGATCACCTTGTCTGTCTTACCCGTCATTGGGAACTTCTTCAGAGCAAAGCTGAAGGCCCTGTCTTAGGTTGGTCAGACTGACACCACCTCTTACCCGTCTCTGGCTGCAGTTCCTCTCGGGGGAAATTCATTCACTTGGAGCTTAATCTTATGTAACTGGCTGGCTAAACTCATAAGAGTTTTGCAGTGCACATATAATGCAAGGAAGGCATAGAAAAACCATCAGCAAAAGCATTCCCAGGCCAAGCAATGTCATTAGCAGTCCTTTAACATTAGTCAGGGATGAGATAGCAGTGTTTGCCACTTCAGAGTCCAGAGGTGGGGCTTGTTCTAGAGGAGGTTTTACAGGAAGCATAACAAAAGGTGGTTGTTTAACAATAAGTATAATGCCGCTATAGAAGCAATTAGTAAAAGAACAATTAGAGCAGGTAACATTAAAAGAATTAGCTCCTAAAGAAATATTAAATGGTCCCTACACAATGTCATAGGATGGTGATCAAAATGAAGGTCAGGCCACCAGGTCAAAGGGACAGCTTCTCTTGTGGTGCTATTGATGATTTCTGCATTGCCAGCGCTGATCACTGCCCAGGTAGGACAGCCAACATCTGGAGTATCACCATCTGCAATTGTTAGAGAACACAAGAGCTTCTCAAAGGCTGGTTGCCCTTGGGGATGGTTAGTAGTTATCTTTTTAGCTTTCCCTCCTTTAAACACAAGCCTCAGCCACCATAGCCGTTTTCTTTTCTTGGTTAGTTTATCCTTGGGCATCCTCCTGTATAGAGGAAATGGGTAAAAACTTAAGGTTCCTGGCCGGGATCCAAATGGGGGCTATGAGAAAAACACATCCAAATCTCCTGCCTGTGGTAACTAGGGGGTCAGGTCCTCTCCATTGTTGTGTCAGGGGGTCCTTCCACCTGACTTTCACTTGAGGCTTAGGGTTTAGTTGTCCTCAGTGCTTCTGAAATCTAGATTCAGTTGCTCCTTTTGAAAAATTGAAAATGTTCTATAACTGTATATGGGGGCTAACTCCCCCTTTTTTTTTTTTTGTCGGTCGTGGGGCTTGAATTCTGGGCCTGGGCGCTGTCCCTCAGCTCTTCAGCTCAAGGCCAGCGCTCTACCACTTGAGCTACAGCGCCACTTCCGGTTTTCTGGTGGTTTATTGGAGATAGGAGTCTCACGGTCTCTCCTGCCCGGGCTGGCTTTGAACCGCAATCCTCAGATCTCAGCCTCCTGAATAGCTGAATTAGCCCGGCCTAACTCCCCCTTTTTGTTTTAATAATAATAATTGCTCCTTAAAACATCGATTTCTTTCTATAATTGCTTGGCCTTGGGGATTATAGGGAATTAAGCCTTTGTGCTGCTTCTTCCCAATCCAGGATATCATCATAGGATGCTCAATGGTCCGTAGTGACCATGGCATCCATTTGTCTTAGCATGTCTTGCCCTAGTAAATTGGCAGTGAGATTTTTTTGCCACTAAAGGGCATATCTTTCCCTGTTCTCCATCTAGGCTAGTCCATTTCATAAGGTGACCATCTTGCCCCCTACCCGCAATGTCAGGGGTCCAGGTACAAGCTTCCGGTATGAGAGCACTTCCTCCTTCCTGAGTATGGTTTGATCTGTCCCCGTGTCAATTAGGCAGTGAAACCGCTTCCTGCCTATGAAAATACTCATTTTAGGGCAGAGTCCTTCCACCAGGGGGACGGTCCAATGGGCCTGGGTCGTCCTGCCACGAGGCTGCCTGGGCCTCACAGCAGAGTGGGTTCCTCCTGGAGTTAACAGGGCTGGAGAATGCCCCTCCCCTAGTTTAAAGGCTTCCCATCTAAATCAAACTTGGATCGACAATCCTTTTTCCAATGGTATCCCTTCCTGCACCTGGGGCAGGACGTAGGGGGCGGTTTGACCCCCCCAGGCCGGTTGGGGGGGGGGGATTGTTGTAAACAGTCCCTCTTAAAGTGCCCCTCCTGCCTGCATTTAAAACAAGTCCCTCTCCCAGATGGTCTTGGGGTTCCTTGGCCTGGGGCTGCCAGCGCCTGGGTCATTGCAGATGTCTGAGCCTGTAAAGCTAAAGCTAGTGATTGGGACTGGTACTGTTCCTTTCCCACATCCTGCGAGGCCACCACCCATCTGCTCAGGGAACTCTCTCTCAATCCCGCACAGGCCGTGCGGTGGTCTGCATTCATCCCTTCCCAGACCAGTAGCTTTACAAATTGATCTACTTGGTCTATAAAATCAGGTAAAGGCTCACCCGGTTTTTGTCTCATTCCTGCTATGGGGGACTCAGTAGGCCTATCATCCAGTTTGTACCATGTGGCAAGTCCTGCCTGCCTCACCTGGTCACGGTACAGGCCAGGTATTGCGGCCTATTGGACGCCAGTGGAGTGCCCTTCCCCTGTCCCTGTTAACATGGTGTAAGTAATAGTTATCGCTCCGCTCGCACTCTGCATTCCTCATTAAAGAAGGCACACCACTTGATAAACTGAGAACTGGTGAGGATGGCTTTGGCCACATCACATCCAGCCAGTCTTTAGGGACACCCGGGTGATAAGCAATGTCCTGTAATAGGGTCTGGGCCCAAGGAGACTTTGGGCCATCCTCCGCCACCGCCTTGCGGAGCTCTTTAAGATCCTTAGTTTCCCATGGATACCATTCCAAGGGCCTGTTAGCTCCTGGTGCCAGATTGACCAGATACACTTGGGGAAGCGAGTCCTGTGGCCTAGGGTCCGGGCTCTCAGGTGGCCCTTCCCTTCCAGGGCAGGCCTCCGAGTAGGTTGTATCCCCAGCCCTCGGCCCCTCCATGGAAGGTTGGGAGGGATCTGGGTCTTGCAGGTCCCTCTCACAGGTCGTGTAGGGCACCGCACCTACCCCCCAATCGGGGGAATAGGGAGGGGGCCTATGACCATTATGGGCACCCGAGTCAGAGGGGGTGACCTTCCCCCTTGTTTTGACTTCACTGTGCATGTTTCAGTGCTTTCTCGGTTGAATTTGACCCATTCCTTTTCCTTCACACTTCCCAAGTCCTCCTGTACTCCCTCTAGGCCTAATGTTGCCTCCTTCTCCTTCTGTGAAATAGTGTTACCCATTCTAAGGGTTTCCCTTACCCTGAGGGACTGCTTAACCTCGGCCAGTATATTTTCCTTTTCGTGCCCCACGCTGGGCGCCAGATGTCGGCACAAAAGACGGATAGGGTTCAAGGAAAGTGCGCCGCTCCCTGTTCCCCAGCCTCCCTTAGCCTGGGAGACAATCAGAAGCAGCGGAGACTCAAGTCAAGCACCCACCAAGCCCTTTTAAAAGCAAAAGACCACGTGGGAGGGGCGGAAAAGGAACCAACCAATCACTGTAAAGGTCAAACCCTATCATGCACCTAAGCATCCAGGAGCTGTTTACGCACTGAACGTAAACAAATACGGCTCTGCCCACTCAACTTCCTCTCAGGGCCATCTTTGCTGTCCATGTGCCCTACTGGAGGGACGACAGGCAGAGGGAGGGTGGACTGTCACTTCTAGGACCCCAAAGGCCTTGAGCTTGGACTCAATGAATCCCGAGGGGCGGGGAAAAAGGAAATAGCAGTCAAAGGGCGGGGCGTCTTCAGCTGGAGGGAAGGGCACTCGCTATGACGTCATAAAGAGGGCTAGTCCTATGCAGATGAGAGAACAGTGGGGGCTGCTGCTCCGACCCTGCCTCACACACTGGGTAGATTTCCGGTGGTGTGGGAGACAGTACGGGAGTGTGGGTGGGAGTGGAGCGTGGCAGTTGCGTGGAAGAGCTGGGAAGGCCCGGGAATGGGGCAAAGGCCGGTGACCATGTGTGTAAAGTGCAAACCATGTGAGGCTTAGATGGGTTGGGGGAGTAGGCTCTTCATACTTACCTGGCAGGGGAAATACCACGATCACGTAGGTGGTTTTCTCAGGGTGAGGCCCACCCATTTGCACTTGGGGTGCGCTGACCTCTGCGATTTCTCCACATAGGAGAAACTCGGCTGCATAATTTGTGGTAGTGGGGGACTGCGTGCGCGCTCTGCCCTGGTTGGTTGTGTAAATAACAGACAACTTTGTGTCCTATTTTTACTGCCTAAACAAGCATTTGACTGAACTATATGTGGTCAAGGATTTAAACAACATATGATTCGTGTTTAGGTTGCAGTTACTCTTAACTGGCAGACTTTGACTCTTAAAAAACTAAGTGTTGTTTACATGATGGCTTTACACTTTAGTAGTAACTTTAAACAAGTTTTCTATGTAAGTAAACCAGCTAATAAGTCATAGGTTGGACTACAAATGAGTAAAGACATTGTCCTGCCGATTGGCATGTTCTAGGAAGTTTTCCCACCAGGAAGAGTGTGTGTGCATACATGTGTATGAGAGAGACTTCTAAAATTCAATTCTCCCCCACGACTGGACCCCCCCAAAAAAAATAAAATAAAATTCAATTCTCCCCAAAAAGATGTGCACCAAAAGTGAAAGCCACCAATTAGGAAATTGATTTGTCTCCTGACATCTGATCTTGCAGGATTGTCATGAAAGACTCTGTTAGATTGTATACTTTTTTTCCAAGTCTGTTCTTTAAGCTTTAGGCATGTTTCTCACAAAATTAAAATGGGCCCAACTTGAGGGTAATAAGATGACACTCTTACCCTTCTGTAGCAGCAGTTTTCCCTCCCCAGATTGCCTACTTGTTAGTTCCAGTACCCATAATCTTTGCTTCATCCACTACAGCAAACTATATATATGGGGCTGGATTCACCTTTACTAGCAACAAGACTGCTATTGGTGGCAGGTTGATTGTATGGTAACTAGATCTTGAACATTTCCCCCCACCCCTTTCTCCTTGCTCTATCTTCTGCCTAACAAGTACCACCATCTTTCCCATCACAATAAATCAGAGAGGACAAATTTACCCAGCTGGAGTTCTTTGGGTGTCTCAGGAGCTCCTGGGCAGTGTAGTTAGTTCATCTGTCTCTCACTGTTGAGATTTTTTTTTTTTTTTTTGGTCAGTCATAGGGCTTGAACTCTGGGCCTGAGCACTGTCCCTCAGCTCTTCAGCTCAAGGTGAGCATTCTACCACTTGAGCTACAGCACCACTTCCGGTTTTCTGGTGATTTATTGGAGATGCTCAGTTTCACGGACTTTTCTGCCAGGGCTGGCTTTGAACCACAATCCTCAGATCTCAACCTCGTGAGTAGCTAGGATTACAGGCATGAGCCACCGGTGCCCAGCTTGTTGAAATCATTTTTATCTACACACCTGAAAAACACTCTAGTAGGTGTCCATACTCTGTGCCAAGGACCACTGCAGAGTGCTGATTCTATCTGCTCATTTTCCCCTGGGAGGACCAAGGAGCTGGGGTGGTGCATCTTCTTTGAGGCTCCAGTCTGCCTCTGGGAAGGCCACCAACAGCTCATACTGAGCTTATGGAGCAAGAAGCACCATCTCTTCAGTGAGTTATCCGTTTTGGACACCTCACTAGGCCTACCACTCCTCTTTCTCCTGCTGTTTTTTGAAAGTTCTTTCAGTGCCTACCTTCCTTTGGGCCATGACATGTTTCATCACCTTTTGGCAAACAATTCCTGAGCTTTAAATAAGGCAATGTATAATGTATGAAAGAGTGTCATAACTGCCAATGATTGTTATTGATCATCTTTTTGGAGGGAGGGGACTGGAGTATGAACTAAGGTTGACTTTACAGTGGAGAGAGGCCTGCCACCCTGTTTTTCACTGATTAATTTTAGGTCTCACTTCCTGCCAGGGATCTATCCTGAGCGCTGTGATCTAGCTACTTACTGCTTTTGTACATTTCTTTGAAATGTAAGGGTTTAAAAACAGTAACATTAAATCCTTAGCATTACCCAAGGGCTCAAAGTAGGCATATAAAGTGGAGATTCTTTTTTTTTTTTTTTTCCAGTCATGGGGCCTGAACTCTGGGTCTGGGAGCTGTCCCTCAGCTCTTCAGCTCAAGGCTAGCGCTCTACCACTGGAGCCACAGCGCCACTTCTGGCTTTTTCTGTTTATGTGGTGCTGAGGAATCAAACCCAGGGCCTCATGCATGCAAGGCATGCACTCTACCGCTGAGCTACCTTCCCAGCCCAAAGCGGAGATTCTTAAGCCAGGCACTGGTGATTCACATCTGAATTCCTAGCTACTCAGTGTAAGGTTTCAGGAGAGGAAGGAACCCTCAGGAGGAGGTAAGGGAGAATAAAAGTTTACTGGGATACGCTCCCGGCCAAACTCCCTGGTGGGGATCAGAGAGGTCGCCCAGAGTCTAGTTACATCAGGGTTTATATGGCCAGACTAAAAACAGAACAATTAGTGAGAATTCTGCATAAGGGCCCTGTTTTGCGAATTTGGATGGTCGCAGGCCAGTGCTTCTGAGGAAGGGTTTGGGGCAGGTGGTAATTTAGATGAGAAGGCGGCTTTCTTGGCTGCCTCGGCCCTCCAGTGGCCTGACACTCAGGAGGCTGAGATCTGAGGATCACAGTTCAAAGCAGCCTAGGCAGTGAAGTCTCTGAGACTCTTATGTCCTGTTAACCACCAGGAAACCGGAAGTGGCTCAAAGTGGTAGAGTGCTAGTGAGCAAAAAAGCTCAGTGACAGCGCCCAGGCCCCGAGTTCAAGCCCCACAACTGACCCCCCCCCCCAAAAAAAAAAAAAACTCGACCATTGGCTATAATATCTTCACCAGGCCGGGCATTAGTGGCTCACACCTGCAATCCTACCTACTCAGGAGGCTGAGATCTGAGGATGGCAGTCCAAAGCCAGCCTGGGCAGCTAAGTCCATCAGACTCTTATCTCCAATAAAACACTAGAAAACTAGAAGCGGTGCTGTGGCCCTTCACCAGTAATGTCGTTGCATCCCCAAAAGTTTGTACCTGACAAGGGAGGGGCAAAAAAGTGACACTACCAGCAAATGTTTTGTCACCAATGAGGCTTGAACTTGGGGTCTTGAACTCTCACTTGGATTTTATACTTAAGGCCAATGCGCTACCACTTGGGCCAAGCCTTCACCTGTTTTTTGGTTTGTTTGTTTTTTAAGCTGGATATAAGAATTTCACCGACATTTCTGCCTTGCTGGCTTCCAACCATTGCCTCCAGTCTCCACCTCCTGAGCAGGCAGGGTACAAGCATGAGCCTAGGCTGACACTCCCTGGAACGACGTTGTGGACTCTCACTCATGCCTGTGCACGGGAAGCAAAAAGGGCGGAGCCGGGGAGCCAGGCCCGACTGGCGGGACTTGGATTCGAACCGAGACTGCAATGCAGGCACAACGCAGAGTACTCAACACTATACGATCACGGCACACCACGGGCCGCTGCGGTACTCATCAGCCCGACCACCGCCCTCTTCTTTCCCGCGGAGCCCGGCGAGCCGGCCGGGACGCCCTGCCGCCGCTGCGCTGGGCCGGGCGGGCGAAGAGCGGGCATCTCGCACACGGCAGCCGCGACTCGGCTTCCTCGACGAGACCCGGGTTGCAGCAGGGGCTGCGGGGAGGAGGCCGCGTGTGCCCTTCCGCAGCCGGGTCCCTGCCGCCTCCCAGCACCGCCTGCGCTGCCGGCCCGGCGGGAACCGAATATCCGAGGCAGAAAGCCAGATCCAGTGCGTTCCCGATCCCATCCATCAGGGCGCCAGTCCAAGACCCACGACTGATGAAAAACGAACACAGTGGCTCTAGCCCCGCGGCGAGGAGCGGGGATTCCCGCTCAGACGGCTGCGGAGTTGGCGACAGCTGTCTTGGCGGCTGCTGCTCTCCTCGGCCCCACCCCCACGGCCCCTTCCGTGGGCTGCGGGTGGCAGGCGCCGAGGTGGGGCTGGGGGAGGGCCGTGGGCCAGCGCTGCCGGGGGTGGCAGGCCGCGGGGAGGACGCCTGTCCAGTGCAGGGTCCCGCGGACGAGGTCGTGGCTTTGTGCTGGGTGCGAGTGTGGAAGGAGCTGGTGTGTTGTAAAAGGACTTCCCTGACCGGGAATCGAACCCGGGCCGCGGCGGTGAAAGCGCCGAATCCTAGCCACTAGACCACCAGGGAGCTCCTACAGTGATGGCATGGTGCCTTTCTGTGTAGGGTGGGTTTGCGGGGAGGTCGGAAGGGATGCGCAGCTGGGCCGGGCTGGTGGCGGCTCCTTCGGGCTGGGAACGGTGCTTTCCTCCTCCCGGCAGCGACAGTGGCCCGCGCTCCCGGCCGATGCTCTGCACACCTCCACCGGCAGCAGTTTCCTTTCAACCCCGGTGACCAAGCAAAACACAGCCCTGCCCCGGCGGTGCCGCTCTCTCCGTTTCCCTGCAAGTGGGCCATGCGTGCCAGCCGTCCTGAGTGTGCGGAGCGCGGCCGTTTGCACGGGGACGAACACGGAGAGGTAAAAGATTGAGCGTCCCTGGGTGGGCTCGAACCACCAACCTTTCGGTTAACAGCCGAACGCGCTAACCGATTGCGCCACAGAGACGGACAGTAAGGCTTATTTGGCATCTGCACAGACCAAGGCCAGGTGGACGCGGCTTCCGGGGCCCTGACCAGGCCTGGGGACCCTAGGGCGCGGTGCATGGCCCCGGGACAGGCCGGGGAGGCCAGAGTGCGTCAGGCGTTCACCAGCCGCGGGGATTCGGAAGCCGCGAGCGCGCACCGAGGCCTGCGCGCTGCGCCCTGCGCCCTGGGCGGGCCCCGCCGTGCCCGGGGATTCTCCTTTCAACCTCGCGCTCCGGAAACACGGCCGCGCTCCCCGCCTGTCCACAGCTGTCTTCGTGTTCAGGGCCGGAGACGTGCCGACGGCCGCGCTGAATAGACGCTGTGGGCCTTTCACTTGTGGTGGGGAAAAAATGGACCGGATAGGACGGGCGCGCGTGGCAGCTAGTAGTACTCTCGGGTGGGCTCGAACCTCTGACCTTCCGTGTACAAAGCAAAAGGGTTCCTGCACTGCTATGCTTAGGGTGTTTAGAAAGAGAGCCTTTGGTGTGTGTGTGTGGTGTTGACTGACAGAGCCCCGATAATTCGCAAAGCCTCCGGGAAAGAAGCCTCGTGTGTTGTAACTGGACATTCAGACGTTGAGGAACTCTGAGGCCAGGAGGCCGAGGGAGGGACCTTGCTTTGTGCTGCCTGCTGTCCGTCCCCCCACCCCCCTACAAGGTGTATGTGCACATGAGCACGCGTGTGTATGCGAAGGGAAGGTGGCAGTCTCCTCGTCCTGACCCGTCAGAGCGACCCCCCAGGCTGACCCCTCAGGCTCAGACCCCCAGGGTCACCCCTCCGGGTGTCCCCTAGGCTGACACCCAGGCTGACCCCTCACACGTCAGCGGCCGCAGTGCGGAGCCCCGCGAGCGGGGCCTCGGGGAACCCGGGAACCGCGCGTCCCGCGGGCGATCGCGGCTCCTGGCCGGCGTGGGAGCAGCGGCGCTCGCCGTCCACACCGGAGTCGCCTCAGCACCGGAGGCCCAGCCGACACGATGGGGGCAGCCGAGGGTTCTCTCTCGGCCCTGAAGTCGGTGGGGAAGCCCCTCGGTTTTCGGAGACGGGGATGCAATGCTTGTCCCGGGTGAGTTTCTTGGTCGCCGACAGCCACGTGGGATGCACAGATGGGTACGACCTTGAAAGGGAGCTCCTGTGGGTTCCATGGTGTAATGGTGAGCACTCTGGACTCTGAATCCAGCGATCCGAGTTCAAATCTCGGTGGGACCTTGCATTTTAGGTGGAGAATTGTCATTTCCACCAGGGACCGGACTGTTTTGTGAGGAGTGCGAGTGTGGAAGGAGCTGAGTGTGTTGTAAAAGGGCTTCCCTGACCGGGAATCGAACCCGGGCCGCGGCGGTGAAAGCGCCGAATCCTAGCCACTAGACCACCAGGGAGCTCCTGCAGTGACTGCACGGTGCCTTCCTGTGTAGGGTGGGTTTGCGGGGTTCTCGGAGATCGGAAGGGATGTTCGGCCGGGCCGGGCTGGTGGCGGCATCTGTCGGGCTGGGAACCGCGCTTCCCTCCTCCCGGCAGCGGCAGCGCTGCCCGGGCTCCGGGCCCATGCTCCGCACACCTCAACCGGCTGCAGTTTCCTTTCAACCCCGGTAACCAAGCAAAACACAGCCCCGGGCCGTCGGTGCCACTCTCCCCGTGTTTCCCTGCAGTGTGCGTGCGTGCCAGCCGTCCTGAGTGTGCGGAGCGCGGCCGTGCTCACGGGGACGAACACGAGAGGTAAAAGAGTGAGAGGGCGTCCCTGGGTGGGCTTGAACCACCAACCTTTCGGTTAACAGCCGAACGCGCTAACCGATTGCGCCACAGAGACGGACAGCAGAGCTCACTCTGCATCTGCACAGACCAAGGCTAGGTGGACGCGGCTTCTGGGGCCCTGACCAGGCATGGGGACCCCGGGGCGCGCTGCATGGCCCCGGGACAGGCCGGGGAGGCCGGGGTGTGTCGTGCGTTCACCAGCCGCGGGGATTCGGAAGCCGTGAGCGCGCACCGAGGCCTGCGCCCTGCGCCCTGCGCCCTGAGCGGGCCCCGCCATCCCATCGGATTCTCCTTTCAAACTCGCGCTCTGGGAACACGGCCGCGCTCCCCGCTTGTCCACAGCTGTCCTCGTGTCCAGGGCCGGAAACGGGTCGACGGCCGCGCTGAATAGACGCTGTGGGCCTTTCACTTGTGGTGGGGAAAAAATGGACCGGACAGGACGGGCGCGCGTGGCAGCTAGTAGTACTCTCGGGTGGGCTCGAACCTCTGACCTTCTGTTTACAAAGCAAAAGTGTTCCTATACTGCACCACGGAGACTTAAGCACAATCTATGTTCGTTTGGGAAGAGTCCTTTTGTTCGTTTGGGAAGAGTCCTTTTGTGTGTGTGTGGGGGGGGGGGTGTTGACTGACAGAGCCCCGATAATTCGCAAAGCCTCCAGGGAAGAAGCCTCGTGTGTTGTAACTCAGAGTTGAGGAACTCTGAGGCCAGGAGGCCGAGGGAGGGACCTTGCTTTGTGCTGCCTGCTGTCCGTCCCCCCCCCCACACACAAGGTGTATGTGCACATGAGCACGCGTGTGTATGCGAAGGGAAGGTGGCAGTCTCCTCGTCCTGACCCGTCAGAGCGACCCCCCAGGCTGACCCCTCAGGCTCAGACCCCCAGGGTCACCCCTCCGGGTGTCCCCTAGGCTGACACCCAGGCTGACCCCTCACACGTCAGCGGCCGCAGTGCGGAGCCCCGCGAGCGGGGCATCTGGAACCCGGGAACCGCGCGTCCCGCGGGCGATCGCGGCTCCTGGCCGGCGTGGGAGCAGCGGCGCTCGCCGTCCACACCGGAGTCGCCTCAGCACCGGAGGCCCAGCCGACACGATGGGGGCAGCCGAGGGTTCTCTCTCGGCCCTGAAGTCGGTGGGGAAGCCCCTCGGTTTTCGGAGACGGGGATGCAATGCTTGTCCCGGGTGAGTTTCTTGGTCGCCGACAGCCACGTGGGATGCACAGATGGGTACGACCTTGAAAGGGAGCTCCTGTGGGTTCCATGGTGTAATGGTGAGCACTCTGGACTCTGAATCCAGCGATCCGAGTTCAAATCTCGGTGGGACCTCACGTTTTGGAGGAGTGTCCGTTCCTCTCTCGGGGTCTCGCTTCTTGGTTCGTGGAAGGGATCAGCTCGGGGTCCCAACGACCCTCCCTTCCTCTCCGGGGACATCTCGTCCATGTTTTTGTGGGTGCGCCTGTGCTTAGGACTCCCAGGGGGTGCGGCGGGGGTTGGGCGATGCCTGAGGGCGCCTGAATGAGGCGGGCCACGCATCCCAGGGCCCGCCGGTCTCCAACCTGACATCGCGCTGTCACACCAGGGCCGGCGCCAGGCCCCGAGCTCAGGCCCCACGCCTACAGCCTGAGTCCCCCAGGTTGGGGCGACAGGGGTATACCGCCCACCCCCAGCTAGAAAATCTTTCCTCCGCCACCCATGGGCGTGGTGCCCAGGCACGGGGTGGGGGGATGCACGCGGGAGCAAAAGGGGCGGAGCCAGGGAGCCAGGCCCGACTGCCGTGACTCGGATTCGAACCGAGGTTGCTGCGGCCACAACGCAGAGTACTCACCACTATACGATCACGGCGCGCCACAGGCCCGCTGCGGTCCTCATCTTCCCCGCCGAAGCCTCGTCCTTTCCGCCGTCCTGCGCCCTGCGAGTTCCCGCTCCGAGTTCCCCGCCTACTCCGGGCCTCGCCCGGCCCAGCCGTTCTCTGAGCCCCAAACCACAGACCCAAGGGTTTGGACGGCCCGACCTTGATCCTCTGGCGTTCCGGCCCACCAGGGCGGCGCCTCCACGCCATGCTTGCTTTGCGGATGATATGATTCATATGGGATGGCTTTTGCACACTTGTCTCGTGTGTATGTGTCTGTAGGGTGCAGAGCGAATTGGCTGTCGCATGGCTGAAAAACAACCCACTTCCTCTTGTGTCGACCTAGTAACTGTTCTTTTTTAAATCTTCCTTGCGCTCATGTAACTGTAACCCTCTATATAGTAGCTTTACAATAAAAAATAAATAAATAAATAAATCTTCCTTGCGGTCACAGCGTCTAGTTTACTCTTCCCACAGCCTGTGTTTTGCACTCGCCTCTCTGAACTGCTGCTGCAGCAAAAAGGGACTTCCCTGACCGGGAATCGAACTCTAGCCGCGGTCCGAAAGCACCGAATCCTAACCACTAGACCACCAGGGATCTGGAGGGTGGCTCTCTCCATTTGTGTGTGGGAAAAATGCAAAGGGATTTCTCGGCTAGGCCTTAGGGGGAAGGAGGGGTTGGCCTGGAAGCCCGGCCCACCCGCCCGGCCCGGGCCCGTCGGGTGTGCCTGGACAGCCGAGCCAGCTTCCCCGCACCCCACCCTCCTCCACGCGGGCGCAGCTTGGCCCAGGACCAGCCCCAAGGAACCGCGTGGACTCCTCTCTAGCCCAGCTGCGGCCCTGCTCTGTGGAAGCTCTGATAGCGGAATCCACGGGGACCCGCGGGACGCGAGCAGTGCGACACCATCACGTCCCCATCGGTCTTCCATCTCTCTATGCTTCGGAGCGGGGTGACCGAGCGGCGGCCTCAGGGTGGCCTCTGGACTCGGACTTGCGCCCGTGGGCAGGCGCTCTTCCGCCGAGCTGCACCCCGAATCCCCGTTCGTGATCTATTTTTAATGACATCCTAACTTCACCGTCATTTTGCAAGGAGTAGCTCAATGATGCACGCCAGTACCGAGGACATGCTTACACAGACACACGGAGAGAGGCGCTGATGAAGGCTGGTCCCGACCTCCCTGTGGTGCTAACATTCTCGTGGGGACACCCGGGTCGGGGCCGCCCTGTCACGACGGTCCCGTCAGCCTCGATTGCCCAGAAACGTCCCGCCAGCTGCTCTGCAGCCCGCCTCAGCCGTCTCCCCTGCTGTCGGCTGCCGTGGAGTACTGAGCTGTCGGCACCTTCCGGGGCTCGTGAAAACTTGTTTCAAGTCATCTTGTGCAGATCGCTTACAAATACATCAACGCAAAGTTGACCAAAACTCCTCTGCCCCCCGGCTGTGTAAGACGGAGTCCAAACGCCTGCCGGGCGGGCAGAATCTTTGGCTGCCTCCGCATCCTCCTTCCATAAACGGAAGCTTCTCGACTGCGAGGAGTCCGCGGGTCATTCGCCAGGGCCTGGGAAAGGACCAGGCCTCTGCACTGGTGGTGATTTCATCCGAGAGCTTAGCTCCGAAGGCTCAAGGTTTTTATTAAGAAATGCGACCCAAAGGACTTCAGTGAGACAAAAGACACCATACCCCCGTCCCTGGGTGGGCTCGAACCACCAACCTTTCGGTTAACAGCCGAACGCGCTAACCGATTGCGCCACAGAGACGCGGTAAGTGCAGCTGCCACTCACTTCTAGACGGCACAGATTGCCCATCCCCTTCCTTCACACGGGTGTGTAAGCCAGCCCCGCGCACTGCCCAGACTGAAGTCACATCACTGGGCGCTTCTGGAGGTGAGATGTGGCCAGGACAGTTAGCTGGGGAACTCAGATGGCGGATAGACACATCCAAGGCTTCGCCTTTTAAAGTGAGGTAACCGCCCCGAGGCCCCCACTTTGCCTCCTACCCGGCTGCCCACGCCACGCGCACACAGTCCGTTCCCTGCGTGGGGCGCTCGGGAAAACGCGGAATCGCGGCGTGGTCTCCAACCCCACCCCGCCGGGCCTGGTGCGCTCACCCTGCAGCCCCTTCCCCAGCCAGGCCTGCCCGCAGTCAGGCGCCCGGATGAGGATCGCAATCGGCCTCGGGGATTTCAGAAGAATAGAGAATTGCAGCGTGGGTTTAAGGTACCTCTAGAGACCCTGGACCAGTGTTCACAGCAGTATCCGCTACAGGTCGAGATCTCGGGAGAGAATACGAGGGTAGGAAAGAGGCAGGCTGATCTAATGGTGGAAAAAAAGGGTGGGTAGGACAACACAGAAACAGCACCGGGCCATTTTTCCTTACATGTTTTGCACCACCCTCCCACCGCCTCCTGGTCGGGTTTGTACGTTGTCTTGAGCTGTCCAAGACAGGCGTCCGTCGCTGACAAACTATGGTCTTCGCAAACGCAAATCTATCTCCACTTTTGATGTCGGGTCCACGACCACCCAGACCTCCTAAAGCTGAAAAACCGGGCTAGCCAGCCCGGCCTCACAGGTAAAAAGCTAATCCTTACAATAAGGTATGTATTACTTTCTGGAAGATTTGAATGATAGACCCTCCTCCGAACTACAAAATCATTAAAACTTGCAAATCGTGCAAAAGCCGCAGCATATCACCAGACAAACGGAACAAGCCAAGAGCAACTCTAACATTAGTAACGAGGTTGCCAGGGGAGAGCGCGCACGCAGTCCCCCACTATCATAAATTACGCAGTCGAGTTTTTCCTATGTGGAAAAATCGCAGAGGTCAGCGGGCCCCGTAGTGCAATGGACACGCCTCGCCCTGGGAAAACCACCTACGTGATCGTGGTATTTCCCCTGCCAGGTAAGTATGAACAGTTAGCCTACCCATCCCCTTCTAATTTCACATGTTTTCACTGTACACATATGGTCACCAGCCTTCAACCTACCTTCCTCCATTTTCGGGCCTTCCCAGGCCTTCCGAACACGTGTCACTCTCCACTCCAAGTTTTGCTCGGCGCTTTCTCCTATCACACCGAAAATCCATGAGTGGATGCGATAGGGGGCCCGACCAGTAGCCCCCGCGGCATCCTCATCAGCATAGAGAACGCCCTCTCTGTGACGTCACTTGTTCAGAGTCCCGGGCTGTTCATGGAATGGCTGTCCCATCTGGAAAGTCGCTGACCCATGAAATCCCTGCACCAGAGGCACCTGGTTTATTTTGTAAGGGTTTCAGCCTCCCCTCCCCACCAAGAGAGATGACCGAGCTGCAGATTACTGCTTTCTCTCAGCGATACTAACCCTCACCTGTGATTCTCATTCCTCGTCCTCAATTTTGTTGTTCCAAATGTAGTCTCTCCCTTGTTTCTCAGAGTTCTCATTCAGAGTCCCAGGAAGAAGACCTCTCCTCTGCCATCTCCCTTCACCCTTTCTGTCGTCTTCCTTCTTTCCTTTCTTTCACTTGGTTTGAGTTTCCAAATAATAGCTAAACTCCTGTTTGTGTTGGTCGTGGGGCTTGAACCCAGGACCTGGGCGCTGTCCCTGAGCTTTTTCCTTAAAGGCTAGAGCTCTACCTACGGCGCCACTTCCCGTTTTCTGGTGGTTAATTACAGACTTTCTTGCACCGGCTGGATTTGAACCCTCGATCCTCAGATCTCAGCCTCTTGAGTAACCAGGATTATAGGCATGAGCCACTGGCATTAAAACAAACTCATACTCAGAAGAGTTGAACAATCTGAGAGCACCACATTTTCACTGGTTTCTTTTTTTTTTTTTTGCCGGTCATGGGGCCTGAACTCTGGGTCTGGGTGCTGTCCCTTAGCTCTTCAGCTCAAGGATAGTGCTCTACCACTGGAGCCACAGCACCACTTCTGGCTTTTTCTGTTTATGTGGTGCTGAGGAATCGAACCCAGGGCCTTATGCTTGCAAGGCATGCACTCTACCACTGAGCCACCTTCCCAGCCCTAGCTTATTGTTTCTTATTAAAATTGTTTTGTCAGGGCTGGGAAGGTGGCTCAGTGGTAGAGCACTTGCCTTGCATGCCTGAGGCCCTGGGTTCAATTCCTCAGCACCACATAAGCAAAAAGAAAAAAGCTGGAAGTGGCACTGTGGCTCAAGTGGTAGAGCACTAGCCTTGAGCTGAAGAACTGAGGGACAGCGCCCAGGCCCAGAGTTCAGGCCCCATGACCGGACCCTCCCCCCCCCCCCAAAAAAAATTGTTTGTCCTAGGTGCTGGTGGCTCATGCCTATAATCTTTGCTATTCAGGAGGCTGAGATCTGAAGATCACAGTTCAAAGCCAGCCTGGGCAGGAAAGTCTGTGAGACTCATCTCCAATAAACTACTCAGAGAAAGCCAGAAGTGGGCTGTGGCTCAAGTGGCAGAGTGCTAGCCTTGAGTGAAAGCAGCTCAGGGACTGTGCCCTGACCCAGAGTTTAAGCCCCAGGACTGGAAAAATAAAATTGTTTTGCTGAAGCAGACACCATCTGCCCATGGTAGGTGGACAGATGAGGAGGAACCCTCCAATTTGTTTTTAAGGTAGCTGTAGATTTTAATTAACATTTCACTAGATAATGTCTTCCATAATTACAATATAGAAATGTCTATGAATAGATAGTTTTGGGAAATGCCTCAGAAAGAGTGCTGTCAGTGACATGCATCCAGGGCTCCAGGCAGCAGTGTCTACACAGCCAGCATTTGATCAGCATTTGGGGGAATGGAAGTAACTATCAGCAGGCCATGCATCCCTTTGATTTCTTCTTTTAGTGCCAAATTAGCCATCTGATCCTCTTCTCCTTAAATTCTTCCTATTCCATTTTAATTTCATATGTGGCTCCACAGCCTCCTGAAATGTCAGTGACTTTGATAGCTGTGGCTCGAGGAAACTTTTCTTGCAGAATCTGGGTCACTTTGACCTCTCCCTTGGTCTGGGAAGCAAACACCAGATGGACACAGTGGAGAAGAGGAAGCAATTAATCTTAAAGGCCAAGATGGAGGCTGTCCAGCTATAGCACCCTCCAGTGCTGACCCTGACGCAGGACCTTCAAACCACCAGAGGCTCCCATGGAGCAGAGGTACTGACTCGACCCAGTGCCATGGGACCGCGCCTACAACCCCTGCCCCCTCCAATTCCCTCTACTGGCCCTTATAGACAGATCAACAAACTAAGTCTTCCAGGGGACCCAAACTAACAGGAATGGGGATGTGATATCACTCAGCACACACGCCTCATCTCATTATCAGGTTAGTCCTAACCCTCCACCCCACACATGTGTTAACCCCTTGGCTTCCCCCTGAGATTTTTCCCTAATGGACTCAATAACCCATAGGAAACTAGACCACCTTTGTATCTTATAATGCCTCCAACCTAAAACTCCAATACACTTCCCATGTGACACCAGTCTCCCTGTTTGTCCTTTACTTAGTAGTCTATTTGGTTCCAGACTTCCACAGTCTGGCTGACCCTATTTTCATTCCAGTCACCCATTCCTTTAGACAACTGGTCCTCCCTTCTTCCTCCCAATACCACAGAGCAGAACCTATGTCAGTCCTCCTGATGCTTCTCCTACATATCCCTAACCAGCCCTGGACTTGTTAACTGTCATCCAGAGAGGCACCTGTGCAATGCTTGCAGATGGATGCTCTATTTCTTCCTTTCTTTTTCTGGTGCTGTGATGAACTCAGAGCCTTACACTACTGGCCTTTCTGGCTGAGCTAATGCTCAAATACTTGAGACAAGCCTCCAGCCCAGCTTTTTGCCAGTTATTGTGCAGATGGTATCCCATGGATTTTTCTGCCCAGGGTTGAATGATCATCTTCTGGATCTTAGCCTCTGAGTTGCTAGGATTATGAATGGGAATGACTAGATGTGCTCAGTCCCAGAGTTCTAGCTGGAGGAAGAGGAGGAGGAAGAAGAGGAGGAGGAGGAGGAGGAGAAAAAGCTCAGGGGCAGGGTCTAGGACCCTAAGTTCAAACAGGGTCAGAAGAAGTCAGCATCCCCCAAATGCAATGGATGCGCCTCATCCTGGGAAGACCACCTTCATGATCATGATGTTTCCCCTGCCAGGTAAGTATGAGAGGCTGACCACTAACTCAGTCTAACCCCCCCACGCTTTGCACTGTACACACATGGTCACGGGCCTTCACCCCATTCACACACACACACACACACACACACACACACACACACACCAACTGAAGAAGGCAGGGATCAGGGATCTGAGGGCTTTTAAATATTTGTTGATCTCCTCTCCTCTGGCCCTAAAATGTTTCATTTAGAGCCAGACCTGGAATCCTGAGCTTAATGAGGGGATGTGCTCCTGGATACGCCTTAGGCATACAGCTGAAGGACAGACAGGAAATCTGAAGGAGCCGAGAACCAGCACTAATAGATCTGGAAAAAAAATAAAAGCTCTTTCTTCTAGGAAGCAATGTTAAATTCATTTTAGATAAAGGTAAATTCATGACTCACAGGAAGCGTAACAATGAACACTATGTTGAAGAGTTTAACCCAGATGTAGCCTAGCATGCCTGTCTGTAATCCCAAAGCTCAGAAAGGAGAGGTTTAGACTGGGTTGGAGGCGGAGAATACCCACATTTCAGACGGGACGTCAGCTGGAGGGAAAGGCATCGCCTTTGTGACGTCACAACGAGGGCGTTCCTTATGCAGATGAGGAGATCCGGTGGGGGCTACTGGTCAGGCCCCCATCACACCCACTCGTGGATTCCCAGTGTGGTAGGAGAGCACACAAGAGCGTGAATGGGAGCGGAGGGTGGCAGCTGCTCAGAAAGGCTGGGAAGACATGAGAATGGGGAGAAAGCCGGTGACCATGTGTGTACGGTGCAAAGCGTGGGGGCTTTAGACGCAGTGGGATAACAGGCTTTCATACTTACCTGGCAGGGGAAATACCATGATCACGCAGGTGGTTTTCCCAGGACGAGGCGCATCCATTGCACTTGGGGCGCGCTGACTCCTGCGATTTCTCCACATAGGAGAAACTCGACTGCGTAATTTGTGGTAGTGGGGGACTGCGTGCGCGCTCTCCCCCTGCAGTGCTGTTGAATATCAGACATAGCGTGAGTGTTTGTTTGGTGGCTTTTCATCTGGAGCTTTTAGGTGTGAAAAGAACTTTTCAAGCGCAGTGGTCGTCTGCGCTTTTGGTCTTTTTAGTTGTAATGTTCTAACAATTTATTTTTTGTTGGACAGGGTGAATGTCTTTCCGGTGATTGAGAATGTTTCAGCTTCTTTACACAGAGCGTTCCGGCGACACGGTATTTTGGACTCGTGTTTTTTCTGTACTAGGGCTGGAACCCGGTTCCTGTGTCCTGCGCTAGGCCTTCCCTTTCGCCCAGAATTCCCGCTTGACTCACGCATCCAGTCAGGCTTTCTATACAGGTTAACTTGAGGCAGGGTCTCTGAGAAATTTTTACTTCTGATACTTAGAACCTCGGTCCTAAGATTGTACGGGGGGAGCCATGGCGCCTCGAATTCAGACGGAGCTGCCCTGAGGACGCTACCTAACGCGTCTCTGTGACCTCATAGAAGGTGGCATCGCATCCCCAGCTCACCCCCGGCGTCACCCGGCCAGGTCTAGGGCTGCGTCCGAGGTGCGCAGAGAACCCGGGGCGGGAGGCCGGGGGAGAATTAGGATCCCTCCCTGCAGCCGAAGGCGGGGTCCGCATCTGGGCTTGGCTGCACAGTCTGCCTAGGGAAGTCAGCCGGCTGGGGCTGGCGGCCCTTCCCCTTCCTCCTTTCCTCCCGTTCTTTCCTGTCCCTCAGCTCCTCAGCTCCAGGCGAGCGCTCTAACACTTGAGTACAGCGCCACTTCCGGTTTTCTGAGTGGTTTATTGGAGATAAGAGTCTCACGGACTTTTCTGCCCGGGCTGGCTTTGAACCGCGATCCTCGGATCTCGGCCTCCTGAGTGGCTGGGATGGCAGGCGTGAGCCGTGGGCTCGGTGTTTTCCAAGTGTGGACCAGCATCCCGGCGCGGCTCCGCGCCGCGGCGGGGCAGGGTGGAGAGCGCGCCCGGGCCGCGGGCCAAAGCACGCGTGGAGAGGCGGAGTTGCCGTGGATGTGTGTGTCCGCCACCGGAGCCCCCCGGCGGACTGTCCCCGCCGCGGCGCGGAGCCGCGCGTGCCCAGTGTCGTGCGGTCGGGCTGGGCAGCGCAGGGGCTGGACGGGGCCTCGCCCACTCGCGCGGCTTCTGGACGGGGCCGAGCCCTCGGTGAGGCCCCGAGCCGAAGCGAGGCGCAGCAACCGCGTCTCTGTGGCGCAATCGGTTAGCGCGTTCGGCTGTTAACCGAAAGGTTGGTGGTTCGAGCCCACCCAGGGACGGGGACCTTGTGTTTTACTGGACTGGGGCTCTTTGTCCTGGCTCGTCAATTCGTGTTTGGCTCTGCTGCATTCTCTCTCGCCAGTTTTAAATGGAGGCTGGAGATTTTGGAGGAAAAATTCAGGTTGTACCAAAATGCATATAGAGAGAAAAATACTGGGAGCAGGGGCGACGCGCGGCGTGGAGATCCTCTGCGCACCACCTTGCTGGTGATGGCGAACTGATACGGTAAAAAGAAGAAGATCACGTTTTCAATGGCATCTGTCCACCCCCTGGGCTTCAGAACTGACCTCGGCCCAGCTGAAAATCCCACGAACCCCAAGTGGGCGCCGGTGGCGCACACCTGTCGTCCTAGCTGCCCGAGGCTGAGATCTGAGGATCGCGATTGGAGGCCGGCCGAGCAGAAGAGTCCACGAGGCTCTTACCTCCAATTCATCGCCCCAAAGCCCCAAGTGGAGTGTGCCAGCACCAGCCTTGACTGGAAAGGCAAAGATTGAGACTTTAGGCAGTGAGTCTTTTCCTTTTCCCCCAGAGGAATAATTCTCCAAACTAACAACACTGGGGAAACTAACAACACTGGCTAAGCCCGCTGCTTTTGTGGACTTGCACGAGCCCAGGCTGAGATGTGGTGCTTGCTATGACACGATGGCTTGTGAGCTGAAGGGGGTAAACAGCTAAAGAAAACTACATCCTGGAAAATAGAAATTGGTGGCCTTAAGTCAATCTCTCTTCCCCAATTGCAGCTACTGCTATGGTCCTCTTTGAATGAAATCTCCTTGCTGGGCGCTGGTGGCTCACGCCTGTAATCCTAGCTACTCAGGAGGCTGAGATCTGAGGATCTCGGTTCAAAGCCAGCCCGGGCAGGAGAGACCGTGAGACTCCTATCTCCAATAAACCACCAGAAAACCGGAAGTGGCGTTGTAGCTCAAGTGGTAGAGCGCTCGCCTTGAGCTGAAGAGCTGAGGGACAGCACCCAGGCCCAGAGTTCAAGCCCCATGACCGACAAAAAAAAAAAAAAAAAAAAAAGAAATCTCCTTGAATTCTTTTTTTTTTTTTTAAGGTTTTTGTTTTGATTTCGTGTGTTTTTGAGAGAGGATCTCACAGTGCTGTAACCTGTGATCCTTCTGTTTCTATCTTCTAAGTGCTGGGAATACAAGTATGGGTCACTAGGCCAGGATTTTGCCATCTTAAAAAGAAAATCTCTGTACAGCACCTTTATAATTGAAAAAAAAAGGAGGAAGAGGAGGAGGAGGAGGAGGAAGTTGTTGAAGTTGTGGAGGGATGGGGTCTCACACCTGTAATCCTCAATACTCAAGGGGCAGAGATTGGGAGGTAGGACCCTGTTCTGATTGAGCTTGGGGGGAGGGAAACTCAAGAGATCTCATTCAACAGTAAAAATGGAGTGTGGTGGTACAAGTCTGTCACCCCAGCTACAGATTTCAAAACAGGGAAGTCTAGACCTGCCTAGACATAAAACAAGATCTTACCTCAAAACCAGAGCAAGGACAAAAACATGGCCCAAGTGGTACAGTGCAAAGTGAGGACAAAAAAACCAAGAGAGCTCCTAGAAATATCAACTAATCCTCCACAGGCTTGGCTTTCAGAAGTCTTAGGGAAGCCGGGCGCTGGTAGCTCACACCTGTAATCCTAGCTACTCAGGCTGAGATCTGAGGACCACGGTTCAAAGCCAGCCCAGGCAGGAAAGTCCATGAGACTCTTATCTCTAGTAAACCACTAGAAAACTCGAAGTGATGCTGTGGCTCAAGCGGTAGAACACTGGTCTTAAGCTAGAGAGCACAGGTCTTAAGCTAGAGAGCCCCATGACCAACAACAGCAACAAAAAAGTCTCAGGAATAGGCCCCAAAGTTATCTGGAAGCTTCTTTAGCTTCTTGTCACCTCATTAGCAGATGAATATATTTATCTCTCTTTTTTTTTGGGGGGGGGGTCCAGTCGTGGGGCCTGAACTCTGGGCCTGGGCGCTGTCCCTCAGCTCTTCAGCTCAAGGCTAGTGCTCTACCACTTGAGCCACAGCGCCACTTCCGGCTTTTTTCTTTTTGCTTATGTGGTGCTGAGGAATCGAACCCAGGTCCTCATGCATGCAAGGCAAGTGCTCTACCACTGAGCCACCTTCCCAGCCCTATTTATCTCTTTTGTAAAATAGAAAATTTACACTTTTGTGGGCTGGGATGTAGCTCAGTGGCAAAGCGCTTGCCTAGCAAGTGCAACGTCCTGGGTTCGATCCCCAGTACCAAAAAAGAAAAGACAAAAAAAAATTACACTTTTGTAAGGAATACTAGGAAATACGACTCAGCATTACTAAGAGAAATAATGAATACATCTTAGTTAAAAATAAATTAGCTGGGTGCCCGTGGCTCATGCCTACATGTAATCCTAGCTACTCAGGAGACTTAGATCTGAGGATCGAGGTTCAAATCCAGCTCCAGCCGGA
This sequence comes from Dipodomys spectabilis, assembly GCF_019054845.1. Classification (NCBI taxonomy): domain Eukaryota; kingdom Metazoa; phylum Chordata; class Mammalia; order Rodentia; family Heteromyidae; genus Dipodomys; species Dipodomys spectabilis. The sequence continues at coordinate 18,466,311 of NW_024870679.1, forward strand.
AAGTCTGTGAAACCCTTCTTTCCGATAAACCACCAAAACCCCCCCCCAGAAGTGGCGCTGAAGCTCAAGTGGTAGAGCGCTAGCCTTGCACTGAAGAGCTGAGGGACAGCGCCCAGGCCCAGAATTCAAGCCCCATGACCGACAAAAAAACAAAAACAAACCCCCCCCACAAATTAAACAAATTAAGCCTGAGATGGGTACTACAGGCTCATTCCTGTAATCCTATTTGGGAGGCTGAGATCTGAGGATTACGGTTTAAAGCCAACCTGGGCAGAAAAGTCCATGCAATTAACCAGCAAAGAGCCAGGAGTGAGGTATGAAATGGTAGAACCTCAGTGTTGAGTGGAAAAAAGCCAAAGTTCAGTGAAAGGTCCTGAGTTCAGTCCCAGTACTGGCATCAAGGAGAAATAAAACAATGTTCTCTCTTTCTAGGCAGGAGTTTGCTGGCCCACACTGCAGATTTTGTATTTACCAGCCCCATATCTATTTATGAATTCTATTTCTCTGGAGAACTAATTTTCTTTTGTTTGTGCTGGTCCTGGGGCTTGAACTCAGGGCCTGGCCGTTGTCCCTGAGCTTATTTTTTTCAAGGCTAGTACTCTACCCCTTGAGCCACAGCTCCACTTTTGGCTTTTTGCTGGCTTTAAACGTAAGACTCCTATGGACTTTCCTGCTTGGGCTAGCTATAAAGCGTGATCCTCAGATCTCAACCTCCTGGGTGGCTAGGATTACAGGTGGGAGCTACTGGCACCTGGCCTGAAGAATTCAAAAAATGTGCTAATATACTTGTACCATAATTTTAATGAAATGAAATGATTATTAATATATAAAATGTGTTATACTACATAATGTATTACATATTTTTTTTTGGGTGCGGTCGTGGGGCCTGAACTCTGGGCCTGGGCGCTGTCCCTCAGCTCTTCAGCTCAAGGCTAGCGCTCTACCACTTGAGCCACAGTGCCACTTCCGGCTTTTTTCTTTTTGCTTATGTGGTGCTGAGGAATCAAACCCAGGGCCTCATGCTTGCAAGTTGAGCGCTCTACCACTGAGCAACCTTCCCAGCCCTGTATTACATATTATATTGTAATTACAGTAACAATTACATATTATTTTAAACTATTATCAAAATATATAATTTGACTATTTTGTGTACGTATGCCAGTACTGGGGCTTGAACTATTTTTTCATTTGCCCAATTTCCCAGTTCTGTAGATTTTCCCTTGATATATTAACACATGATTGTTTTTCTTTTCCAAAGAAATCTATGCTCCATTTTAGTTTTTTGTGGGGTTTTTTTGGTTGTTTTTTTTTGTCAGACCTGGGGTTGAACTCAGGGCTGGGCATCGTCCCTGAGCTTCTTTTGCTCAAGGCTAGCGCTGTTCTACTTGAGCCACAGCCGCACTTCCAGCTCTGTGTGTGTGTACTGAGGAATTGAACCTAGGGTCATGCATGCTAGACAGGCAAGCTATGAAAAGCCACATTCCCAGCACTAATTAGTTTTATATGGGTAGTGGGGGCTTGAACTTGGGGTCTGGGAACAGTCTTAGCTTTTTCTTCTCAAAGTTGGAGCTCTAAAACTTGATTAACTCTCCATTTCTGGCTTTTTGATGCTTAATTAGAGAAAAGAGCTGCTCAATTTTGTCCTCCTGGGCTGGCTTTGAACCCTGATCCTCAACCCTTAGGCACCCCAGAGGCTGAGGTTGGCATCGGGGGGTCATCAGGAGATGTTACACGTGGTGGCGTCGGTTCCCGGTGTCCACACCACACCGCGGGGTCAGGGGACAGTCGGCCAGCGCTGTGCCCCTGGGCCCAATGTCATGTTCCAGGGAGAAGTTAGTTCCCACTGCGGGGTCGAGACCAGGGAGGAAAGAAGGATGGAGGGACCTGTAGTCCAGGGGTTCCCCAGACGGCCCCCCCCCCAGACGGCTGGACCCCAGACAGCCGACCCCAGACGACCGGACCCCAGAAGGCTAACCCCAGACGGCTGACCCCCCCCAGACGGCCGGACCCCAGATGGCTGACCCCCCCCAACAGCCGGACCCCAGATGGCTGACCCCCCCCAAGATGGCCCGACCCCAGATGGCTGGACCCCCCAGATGGCCGGACCCCAGACGGCTGACCCCAGACGGCCAGACCCCAGATGGCTGACACCAGACGGCTGACCCCCCCCTCCCCAGACAGCGGACCCCAGACGGCTGACCCCCCCCAAGCGGCCAGACCCCAGATGGCTGAGCCCCCCACCCCAGACGGCCGCTTCTCCTAACGGCGGCTTCCCCGCCTCAGGGGCTGCTCCGCCCACTGACCGCTGCCCCCCCAACAACTGCCCCCAACGGCTGCCCCCCAACAACTGCCGCCCCCAACGGCTGCACTCCCAACGGCTGCCCCCCAACGGCTGCACTCCCAACGGCTGCCCCCCAACGGCTGCCCCCCCCAACGGCTGCCCTCCCCAGATGCCTGCTCCCCAGATGGCTGTCCGCTCTCAGACGCTGTCCCCTTCCCCTCCCCCAGCTGCACAGCGCTTCCCTCCCTGGCTGGGCCGGGCCGGGCCGGAGCCCGAGGACCCCGCTCTCCTGCCGGGCCGGCTGCAGGGGAGACCGTTTTCCTCAACGGATTCCGGGAGCAGAGGCGCTGGGCCCCGTCCGCGGCGGGGGGGACACGCTGGGCCCCGTCCGCGGCGGGGAAGGGGGTGGGGGGGGAGGACACGCTGTGCCCCGTCCGCGGCGGGGGGCCGTCGCTGGGCCCCGTCGGCGGGGGGGCGTCGCTGGGCCCCGTCGGCGGAGGGGGGGGCGTCGCTGGGCCCCGTCGGCGGAGGGGGGGGCGTCGCTGGGCCCCGTCGGCGGATGGGGGGGGACACGCTGGGCCCCGTCGGCGGGGGGGCGTCGCTAGGCCCCGTCGGCGGAGGGGGGGGGGGCGTCGCTGAGCCCCGTCGGCGGGGGGGGGACACGCTGGGCCCCGTTGGCGGAGGGGGGGGGCGTCGCTGAGCCCCGTCGGCGGATGGGGGGGGTGTCGCTGGGCCCCGTCGGCGGTGGGGGGGGTGTCGCTGGGCCCCGTCGGCGGAGGGAGGGCGTCGCTAGGCCCCGTCGGCGGAGGGGGAGGCGTCGCTGAGCCCCGTCGGCGGGGGGGGACACGCTGGGCCCCGTTGGCGGAGGGGGGGGCGTCGCTGGGCCCCGTCGGCGGTGGGGGGGGTGTCGCTGGGCCCCGTCGGCGGGGGGGGGTGTCGCTGGGCCCCGTCGGTGGAGGGGGAGGCGTCGCTGGGCCCCGTCGGCGGGGGGGGGGGGACACGCTGGCCCCGTCGGCGGGGGGGGGACACGCTGGGCCCCGTCGGCGGGGGGGGGCGTCGCTAGGCCCCGTCGGCGGGGGGGGGACACGCTGGGCCCCGTCGGCGGAGGGGGGGACACGCTGGGCCCCGTCGGCGGAGGGGGGGGGGCAGGAGGCGCTGGGCCGGGTGGGCGGGGTTGAGACAAGGAAGTTCAGCAGCTCGCGCGGCCTTTTTTAGGAGAAAGGAAGAAAAACGAAAAGACAGACGCCCAACGTGGGGCTCGAACCCACGACCCTGAGATTAAGAGTCTCATGCTCTACCGACTGAGCTAGCCGGGCGACGACGATACGGCCTCTCCGGACTCCCGCCACGGTGCTCCTGCCCGGGAGCGCAGCGGGGACGCCAGCGCCTTCCTCGCGCCACGGCCACGGTCACGTCCACCCCGTCACCCTCACGACCTCTCCGGCCGCCCCTCACGTCCACCTCCAACCCCGCGGACCTCGGTGGTTCCTCAGTTTCCTTCCGGGTCCGTCACCCCGAGCGCCGCGGCCTGCGCTGGGAAGGGGGGACGGCAGGCCGCGTCCCTGGGGAAGACCGACGCCGGCAATCCGGGGAACCCGGACGGACTCGCGCTGCGCCCCGGAGCCCGTGTGAGCTGGAAGGTCCCGGCGTGGGCGCTTCCGGCCCCGGCGTGGGTGCTCGCGGCCAGGCGTGAGAGCTCCCGGCCCCGGTGTGGGTGCTCCCTGCCCCAGCGTGGGTGCTCGCGGCCCCAGCGTGGGTGCTCTGGGCCAGGCGTGGGTGCTCTGGGCCAGGCGTGGGCGCTCCCGGCCCCAACGTGGGTGCTCGCGGCCAGGCGTGGGTGTTCCCGGCCAGGCGTGGGCGCTCGCGGCCAGGCGTGGGTGTTCCCGGCCAGGCGTGGGCGCTCGCGGCCAGGCGTGGGTGCTCCCGGCCCCGGTTTGGGCGCTCGCGGCCAGGCGTGGGTGTTCCCGGCCAGGCGTGGGCGCTCCCGGCCCCAACGTGGGTGCTCTGGGCCAGGCGTGGGTGCTCTGGGCCAGGCATGGGTGCTCGCGGCCCCAGCGTGGGTGCTCTGGGCCAGGCGTGGGTGCTCTGGGCCAGGCGTGGGCGCTCCCGGCCCCAACGTGGGTGCTCGCGGCCAGGCGTGGGTGCTCCCGGCCCCGGTTTGGGCGCTCGCGGCCAGGCGTGGGTGTTCCCGGCCCCAGCGTGGGTGCTCTGGGCCAGGCGTGGGTGCTCCCGGCCCCAGCGTGGATGCTCCCGGCCCTGGCGTGGGTGCTCCCGGCCCCAGCGTGGATGCTCCCGGCCCTGGCGTGGGTGCTCTGGGCCAGGCGTGGATGCTCCCGGCCCCAGCGTGGGTGCTCCCGGCCCCAGCGTGGGTGCTCTGGGCCAGGCGTGGGTGCTCCCGGCCCCAGCGTGGATGCTCCCGGCCCTGGCGTGGGTGCTCCCGGCCCCAGCGTGGATGCTCCCGGCCCTGGCGTGGGTGCTCTGGGCCAGGCGTGGATGCTCCCGGCCCCAGCGTGGATGCTCCCGGCCCCGGCGTGGGTGCTCTGGGCCAGGCGTGGGTGCTCCCGGCCCCAGCGTGGATGCTCCCGGCCCTGGCGTGGGTGCTCTGGGCCAGGCGTGGATGCTCCCGGCCCCAGCGTGGATGCTCCCGGCCCCGGCGTGGGTGCTCCCGGCCAGGAGTGGGCGCTCGCGGCCAGGCTCTCGGTTCTCCTCCCCGGGGGCCGGGCTGGAGTCGCCTCCTCCCGCCGGGGAAGCCCAGCACCCCGGGGTGTCAGTCTCGGGGGTGCTCGGCTTAGTCTCTCCGGGTGGCGGGGCCGGGCAAGGAGCTCCGATGTGACTGAGTGTGCGCGCGTGTGGCACACCAACAGCGACGATCGGCCCCGTTGCAAAGAGGAAAAAGCAGAGCGGGCCGCCGCGCCTCCTGCCGTGACTCGGATTCGAACCGAGGTTGCTGCGGCCACAACGCAGAGTACTAACCACTATACGATCACGGCGCGCCACGCGCGGCCGGCCGGCGCCCGCCGTTCTCCGCGTGTGAGGCCGAGCGCGCGCTCGGCCCGGCGGGGCCCTGGGCGGCACCGTCTCGGGGATCGCGGTACCCCGAGCCCGCGGTCCGGGCCCAGCCGCGCCGTCTCGAGCACGCGCCCCCGGACGGAAGATTCCGCGTGCAGACCGCGCCTAGGGGCGTCGAGGGGCGCAGGGCTGACCCCCGAGTCCACAGTGAGTCTGACCTGCCTCGGACGAGCGGGCAAAATCCTCTGAAGCCGAGGCTTCCACGAGTTCCCTTAAAAATGCCAAATAATCTAAAATAAAAGATGAATGCGCTGCGTTGGCCGGGAATCGAACCCGGGTCAACTGCTTGGAAGGCAGCTATGCTCACCACTATACCACCAACGCGCCCGGTCGGCAGGGCCCCGCCGGTCTCCCTATGAAGGTGATGTCATCCGCTCCGCTCGGTTTGCGACCCGAATGGAAGAGAAACTGAACCCTGACGTGCAAGAAGACCCCGGGAAGACACCTCCCAGAACTTCCTCCGGTGGAAGAGTTCCAGGGAGTTCTAGAAGGGGGTTCCATGGTGACCTGGCCATTCATTGTGCCAAGTATCCCATCAGCCCCACGCCGCCAACTCTCCCTCTTCTCGAAACAATTAATTGGTTTCACTGTTTATTTTTAGATATGCAAATAAACCACCCTCCTCCTGAACGCTCCCAGCTCCCCGCGGCGTCCACCTCCCCATCTGAGCTTATTTTACTGTTTCCTTTGTTTTTAAAGTGAATCAATTGCACCAATAGGTTTCTCTATTTCAGATGAAGAGACGCACGTTTTAAAGCCTTGGATACCTATTGCCATATTGCAGACTCATCAATGAGCATTGAACGATTCACGTGGGTCATGGATAGCACCATTCTCTTCGTGTTTTTACTCATCTATTTTTCTTTACATATTTGTGCAGAGGGGTTTCCAATTCCGCAGGTCAGTTCATGGGGACAATACATCGTGATCAATGCCACTCTTGTAATCGCTCCATCTTTACAACTGGCCCGTGGTTAAAATGAGAACGTGAATCATTTCAATTTGCACTTATTACTATTGAAGTCCGTCGTTTTTCATAAGTTTAACAATGATTTGTCTTTGTAATTTGCTTTTACTAAGTCGTGTGTTTTTATCTGTTCTCCTTCCCCGTTGGTTGTTTTCCTTGCTGATTTATGCCACTTTATCCTTTGTCTTTTAATAGTATTTATGGGACTTTTAGATGGCCAGAAGGTTCTTGTTTCAATAAAGTCTAATCCATCAGTTTTATTTTTGCTATGCTGTTTTTCTTCAAAGTCCTTCCAGTTACAAAATCAAGATGGTTGTTTACTAATGTTTTCTTGTGAAGAGGAAATTGGTACCTTCTGGCAAAAGGGCTTATTCCCTAACTAGGATTCAAACCCCCGGTGGTGGAAAGAAGGGGCACTATCTCATAACCACTAGACCATAAGGAAAACAGTAATATTTTCTCATAAAAAAGTAGATGACTGGTTTGCCTTTCCATGTTGATTGCTATTTTTGAGTGTCTGGATTTTAATATTCTAGAATATTCAGCCTTCTCCACTTCAAGATAACTCCCAGGTACTTCTTTCTTCTGAGTCAAGCCTGACTCAGAGAACCACGGGAGGATTTTACTACATATAATCACAGACAGTATCCAGACCAGACAGATAGAAAAACACCAGTAACTTAGTAGCAAAGTAACGATCTTCACCAAAAACAACCAGGAACTTAGGAACTATGAAAAGGACATTTTAGGAGTAAAAAGCTAAGAGATCCTAGGTCTATTATACCATTTTTCCCCCTTCTTTCTTGTTTCTTCTCTCTTTCTCTTATCTCTCTTTAAATTTTATATTATTTTCAGATTATTTTTGCTAGCTCTGAGGCTTGAACTCAGGGCATAGGTGCTGTCCCTGAGCTTCTTTGTGCTCAAGGCTAGCATACTACCAATTGAGTCAGAGCTCCACTTCCAGCTTTTCCTGAGTAGTTTATTGGAGATAAAAGTTTCACAAGACTTTCCTGTCCTGGCTGGCTTCAAACCATGATGCTCAAATCTCAGCCTCCTCTGCAGCTAGGATTGCAGCCATGATGTCTTCTCTCTCTTGTCTTTTCTCTCATTCCTTCCCTCCCTGTCTCTTTCCATCTCTCTTCCTCTTCCAAGTCCTATGAATTTAGTTTGGCTTAAAAGGAATATTACACACCAGTGATAATCACTCAGCCTATGGATTCTCAGTAGGCTAGTGGCTCAGTAGATTGAGTTTAACTCACTGATGAGAGAATGTAGGGTTTCTCAGCTTTAAATTGTTTTAAATAATAGGGAGGAGTTTAACGGGACAAACCCTGAAGTATGTTTACAGTCACAATTTTCATAACTAAATCACTTTACCAGTCAGCATGGCTCAGCTGCTCAATGTTTGGTTATTTTCCTCCCCATTCCCCCAAATTGGGATATTCAAAGTTACATTCTCACACTGAGCTAATACTGGACCATCTTACTTAGAGGAAACTTCTTGTTAGTGAGATGTAACAAGAAATAATTGGTTCCCAAGCCTTGAGACCTAAAGTACCAAGGCCCTAGTACAAGCACAAAGAAGAAGATAAAGGAGATGAAGGAAGGAGGAGGAAGAGGAGGAAGAGGAAGAAAAGAAGAGGAGGAAGATGATATCGATGCCAACTGAAGATAAACAGATCCCAAAGATGCCAAATGACTCCCCTTAAAAACCTACCCTCTGCCAGTCACCAATAATCCCAGCTACTCAGGAGGCTGAGATCTGAGGATCAAGGTTAAAAGCCAGTCCAGGAAGGAAAGTATGTGAGCCTCTTACCTCCAATTAACTACGAAAAAGCTGGAAATAGAGCTGTGGCTCCAAGTAGCAGAGTGGGAATTCAAGCCCCAGGACTGGCAACAAACACACAAACGAACCACCCTTGGGCTTGACACTGCCTGGGAAGTTAAGTCCCAGCAGATCTTAATCTGCCAGCAAGTAAATAAAATAAAATAAAATAAACAAATGGAAACAAAACTATGAACAGGTGTGTGATGTTCTTAGTTATAGCAAAATTAAAACAAAACCCTCATATGATACCACTTGATACCTACAAAGGATGGCTATAAATTAGCAGATAGAAAATAGCAAGTGCTGATAAGGGTGAGTAGAAATTGGAGCCCTCGTGGGAATATAAAAGGATGCAGCTGTTGCAGGGAACAGTTTGGCAGTTCCTCAACAAGCTAAATATGGAATATGACTCAGTAATTCCACTCCTACGCATATACCCCCAAAGAACTGAAAACAGGTAAACACTTGTATGTGTATGTTCTTGGTGGCACTATTCATATAGAGCTGCCCATAAGAATGGAAATAAAAGAAGGGCCTTTCATAGATGAATGGGTAAACGGGTATATAAACTGCAGTGGCATATTACTGAACCATAGATGAAATGATGTATTTATTCATGCATGTTCCACCTTCAGGCTAATCGAGCAAAGGGGGGAAAAATCAAGGCCAGAAGGCATGGCTCAAGTGGTAGAATGCCAGTACAGGAAGCTTGAGACCTTGAGTACAAAGTCCAATACAAATAACTTCACAGGCCGGGCGCTGGTGGCTCACGCCTGTAATCCTAGCTACTCAGGAGGCTGAGATCTGATGATCGCAGTTCAAAGCCAGCCCGGGCAGGAGAGACTGTGAGACTCCTATCTCCAATAAACCACCAGAAAACTGGAAGTGGCGCTGTAGCTCAAGTGGTAGAGCGCTTGACTTGAGCTGAAGAGCTGAGGGACAGCGCCCAGGCCCAGAGTTCAAGCCCCACGGCCGACAAAAAAAAAAATAACTTCACAGAATAAAATATGCAAGCCGGGTGCTGATGGCACCCACCTGTAATCCTAGCTACTCAGGAAGTGAGATCTGAGGATCATGATTCAAAGTCTGCAAGACTCTTTTTTTTTTTTTCCTTTGGGTCCAGTCCTGGGGCCTGAACTCTGGGCATGGGCGCTGTCCCTCAGCTCTTCAGCTCAAGGCTAGTGCTCTACCACTTGAGCCACAGCGCCACTTCCGGCTTTTTTCTTTTTGCTTATGTGGTGCTGAGGAATCGAATCCAGGGCCTCATGCATGCAAGGCAAGCACTGTACCACTGAGCCACCTTCCCAGCCCTGCAAGACTCTTATCTCCAATTAACGACCAGAAAACCGGAAGTGTTGCTGTGGCTCAAGTAGTAGAGTACTTACCTTGAGCTGAAGAGCTCAGGGACAGTGCCCAGCTCCAAGTTCAAGCCCTATGACTGACAACACACACACACACACACACACACACACACACACACACAGAGAAATACAACCCAAAGAAAAAAATGGGAGGGAGGAAGAGAAGAAGGAAAGCAGAAAGGTGCTATGTAAAGGAACATATCACCAGAAAGTATATACAGATGGCAAATAAGTATATACAGAGATGTTCAGGCTAGACGCAGGTGGCTCACACCTATAATTTTAGCTACTCAGGAGGCTGAGATTTGAGGACTGCTGTTTGAGGCCAGCCTGATCAAGAAAGTCCATGCTACTCTTATCTCCAAAGAACTTAGCCCCAAAGAACTGGGAAGTAGAGCTGTGGCTCAAATAGTAGAACACTAGCATTGAGCAAAATAAGCTCAGAAACCATGCCCCAGCCCTGACTTTAAGCCTCAAGACTGGTGTACACACACACACACACACACACACACACACACACACACACACACACGATTCAGCACTGTGGAAATGCATATTAAAACCAGAATTAAGCATCAATACACACACCTATCAGTAAAAAAACAGTCCTGGCAACAAATGGCTGATAAGAATGCAGAGAAACTGAGTGTGCCTGAGAGAAGAGGGCCTGGCTGGAAAGCTTCCCCTCCTCCCCACGCCCTGGGTGTCCGGTGTGCAGACCCCACTCCACGTCACCAGGCCCTGGGCAGTCCTACTGTGGCCCTCTTGGCCCATCGCTCCTGGGCGTGAACAGCGGACTGCGTGGACCCCAGAGGTGTGTGGGAATGGACTCCCACTCAGGGGCTGAAGGATGCGTGGAGAGCCGTGCAGTCTGCAGCCGGGACGGGGCCTGGGGCTGACCAGGCCCGCGGGCTGGTCAGTGATCTTGGGGTCACGTGGCATTCTCCCGGAGACCCTCATGAACCCTGCACAGCTCGACTTAGGACCCGCTCGTCTGGAGGAGCTCTGCGGCTCTTCCCTTCAATAATTTTCTGTCGTTTGACTTCTTCCTCTGAGTCCATGGCCTCTGTCTTCCAGATCCTAGAGACAAAGAAACCCATGCACAGGTTGCAGTTTTTCGGTATGGTACCCATCCTCCGGGAATGTAAAGCAGTAGTCACTTGGGAAATAGTTTGGCAGTTAACTTTTTTACAGTAAATGCACAGGGGCTGGGAAGGTGGTTCAGTGGCAGAGCGCTTGCCTTGCAAGCATGAGGCCCTGGGTTCCATTCCTCAGCTCCACAAGCAGAAAAAGCTGGGAAGTGGTGCTGTGGATCAAGAGCTAGAGCACTAGCCTTGAGCTGAAGAGCTGAGGGACACCGCCCAGGCCTAGAGTTCAGGCTCCATGACTGGCAAAATAAATAAATAATATATATTTATATAATAAAGTAAATGTACAATTATTATATGACGTGGCACTTACACTCTTAACCATTTATCCCAGAGAAAGAAAACTCTTTGTCCACACAACACCACAGCCTGTAATCCTAGCAATTTAGGAGACTGAGATCTGGATCTCAGTTTGAAGCCAGCCATGGGCAGGAAAGTCTGTGAGACTTTCACCTCCAGAAAAAAGCCAGAAGTGGACCTGTGGTTTAAGTGGCGGAGCAGCAGTCTTGAGCAATAAAACTCAAGAGACAGCACCCAGCCTGAATTCAAGCTCCAGGACCAGGATACACACACACACACACACATACACACACACACACACACACACACACACACACACACACAAAACCATGACATGGCCAAATTCCTTTGTTGCAATATCTTCAGAAATCACAAGATTCTGTAAATGTATATTTTCTCCTAATTTATCTCTCCAAATTATTTCCAGAGGACTAGAGGCCTTCAAAAAAAAATTTCTGAGTCAGGAGGCTGAGATTTGAGGATCTCAATTCAAAGTCAGCCCAGGTCCCTACCCTACCCCCCAAAAAATCTGTGACTTTTTTTTTTTTTTTTTGGTCAGTCGTGGGCCCTGAACTCTGGGGGCTTGGGCGCTGACCCTCAGCTCTTCAGCTCAAGGCTAGCGCTCTACCACTTGAACCACAGTGCTACTTCCGGCATTTTTTCTTTTTGCTTATGTGGTGTTGAGGAATCGAACCCAGGGCCTCATGAATGCAAGGCAAGCACTCTACCACTGAGCCACCTTCCCAGCCCCCCCTTTTTTTTCTTTTTTATTTTCATTTCTTTAAATCTCCAATGAACCACCAAAAAGCCAGAAGTAGAACTGTGGCTCAAGTGGTAGAGCACCAGCCTTGAGCAAAAAAGCTAAGGGACATTACCCTAGTATGAAAAAAAAAATCATTCTTCTTTCATCTCTTTTCCTATGTTAGCCTTTGTCCTCAAAAGCTTCCGTTTCTTTTGTGTATCAGTGAGGGGGAAAGGAGGAACTGTGCAAAGTGAAAAAATAAAAATGGAGGTGTAGGAGGGGCAGACAGCTGCAAGGCTCGGAGCTGGAGTCACTCAGCAAACCTTAACCCAACAGCTCTGAGCTCGGATTTCTTCTGTGGACAGCTGGCTTTTTTCGTTTCTGAAATACTCTGCAAAGATGGAAGAGGGTCTCAGAATTGCTCTGCTGTGAGTCATTATTTTTATTTTGTGCAGGTATCAAGGCTTGAACTCAGGCCTTCCTTGGGTGTAGTCCCTTAGCTTTGTCACTAAAGGCTGGCTCTCTACCACTTGAACCATAGCTCTACTTCTTTTCTGCAGGCTCACTGGAGATGAGAGTCTCATAGCCTCTCCTGCCCCCTCTGGCTTTGAACCTCCATGCTCACATCTCAGCCTCCTGAGTTGGCATGATTACAGGTGTGAGCCACCAACACGCAGTATTGCTGTGCTACTTCTCTTATACCATGTGTAGAAATGAAATGGGATATTCCATGTAGCAGGATTGAGGGAGGTAATGATAGCTACCCTGTGGCTTGCTGTGATTTTTAAAGGCCACGAACTCCTCATAGAGAAAACCCGCAGGCTGACTCCAGAGACATAGAAGCCAGGATTGGAGATGGGCCTTGCCTGTCACAGACCAGTCTCTCCTCCCTCAGCTTGGCACCCAATACCCCATATTCTGTTTAATCTTCCTTCCCTCCCTTTACCCCCCCCCCATCCTGCTGCCACCAATGTCCCTGGAATTTTGGACTTCGCTATTTTTAAAACCGTCAACTCAGTACCGTGTCCCTCCCTCCCCCCCTCAGCTGTCCAGTGCTCTGGCCAGCCGTGTGCCCTCCCTTCCTCCCACCCCCAATCTACTCTGGCTGTCTACCCTCAGTGAGATTTTCGCAGGTCTGGGGACCTGCTGGGGACATAGAGATGGGGACAAGGTGCCCCTGGCCGGGACAGATGGACACGATCCACAACCATGCCTGTAGAACTGGATATCCGAGGAATGGCTGACCTTTGCAAACAGTAAGTGGAAATGCAATTGCAATTGTTGAATAAGGTCATGAATGGAGCTAGACTTCTACAAAATTTACAGATGCAGAACTTGGGTGTCTGTTCCAAACATTAGGATCTCTCCCTTGGAAGACACCAAAATCTCCATGTCTCATTTCTGTGTGGTCGCTGATCTCTAGCTGTTTGCTGCTTAATGTGCTCCAGCATTTTCAGCCTTCTTACCTTCCCCTTTCCCTTGTCAGGTCAATATGTATATTTTAAATTTTGTGCCAGCTCTGAGGCTTGAACTCAGGGTCTGGGTGCTGTCTCTGAACTGTTTTGCTCAAGGCTGGGACTGTACCACTTGAGCCACAGCTCCACTTCTGGCTTTTTGTCTTCTTCTTTAATTGGACATAAAGAGTCTCCCAAACTTTGCTGCTTAGGACTGGCTTTGAACCCCGATCTTCAGATCTCAGCCTCGTGAGTAGCTAGGATTACAGGCGTGAGTCACAGGTGCCCAAGCCTCCACGGAGACATTGCTGTTCTAGAAGGCATAGGAATTCTAGTCCATTCCTTCTCGTGTTCTTCTGAGGCAAAGGAGGAAAGGAAACGAACCCCTCCTGCGAGGGACGGCTGGCGGTGAGAAGGGAGGAATAAGGGGCTTCTGTCTGAAAGATTCCTAGGGGTGTTTGCTCTGTTGGGGAGCTGCTGGGAGGCCTGGGATCCGGTCTAGCCGCAGAACGCCTCCGTTTTTGACATACTCGCTGTTTGCTATGGAGGATGGGGCAACCCCGCAGACTCTGCCCTCTCCAAGTTCATCGACCCTCCCCTCTGCCCCCCCCCCCGCCGCCCCACGACGGTCTTGCACAGGGGACCCGAGCCAGAGCTCTAACCAGCCGCCCCGTGGAGGTCGGGGCGCCCCCGGCTTCCCCTTGTGATTGCCCCGGATTCTCCGTGCACCACCCTGACGAGCCTTCCACTCTCCGCTTCCCCCCGTGCCCAGCCAGATCTCTTTTCTCCGTCACAGGTCAGCAGGTCTAAGCCCGCTGGGTAGAGAGAGTCAGCTGGGAAGCACCGCTGCCCGGGGTGGGGAGGGGGACCTGGCTGGACAGGTATGGGGGACCCAAGCCAGCCCCCTCATCCTCGGCCCCTCCACGGCAGCCCCCCGACTCTGAGCACTGTCACCCTCCTGCTCCTCCTCTGTGGACACGGTGAGAGCAGCCGGGGTCCCGGGGGCGTCTGAGCATGCGCGTGAGGGGACGGGGAGGGGAGGGGCGCAGAGGGCTGATCTCGATTTTATTTCTCATGCCAACGTGGGGGGCACCGGAGGGGGAGGCCCTGGTTGGTGAGGAGAAGAGATCTAACAGATGGGTTTGTTTTTTTTTTATTTCTTTGGTGCTGGGACTGGGACTTGAACTCAGGTCCCTCCGCTTTCTCCATTCAAGGCTGGCATTCCACCACTTGGCCCATGCCTGCCTCCGCGGCTGGCTTTTTTGCTGGTCAAGGGAGACAAGGGTTGCATGTCTTTATCTTGCTCGCGCTGGCTCCGCCTCGCCGTCCTCAGCCCCGAGCAGCTAGGATGGCAGGCGTGAGCTTGCACACTTGTTTGTAACGCGGGGAGGTGAGGGTTGGGGCCTGGGAACAGGCCTCCTGGTCGGGCTGCACGGTCGGCGGCGCGGGGGCGGGGAGGTCTGGGGAGGGTGGGGGGACGCACCCCCACACAAACCCCAGCCCTCTCCTCGCCGGTCCTCAGCCCACTCGCAGTGCAAGATTCTCCGCTGCAACGCCGAGTACGTGTCGTCCACGCTGAGCCTCCGAGGCGCGGGCTCGCCGGGCGGGCTGCGCGGCGGCGGTGGCGGACTGTGCCGCGCGCTCCGCTCCTACGAGCTGTGCACTCGGCGTACGGCGCGCACGTGCCGCGGCGACCTGGCCTTCCACTCAGCGGTGCATGGCATCGAGGACCTCATGATCCAGCACAACTGCTCCCGCCGCGGCCCCACCGCGCCGCCCCCGCCGCCGCGCAGCGCGCCGCCGGGATCCCCAGCCCCGGACCCCTGCGACTACGAGGCCCGCTTCTTGCGGACGCACGGGCGGCGCCCCGGCTTCCTGCACTGCGCCTCCTTTGGGGACCCGCACGTGCGCAGCTTCCACCACCACTTCCACACCTGCCGCGTGCAGGGCTCCTGGCCGCTCCTCGACAACAACTTCCTCTTCGTGCAGGCCACCAGCGCCCCCGTGGCGTCGGGGGCTAAGGCCACGGCCACCCGCAAGGTCAGGGGCCCGATCGAGCTCCCTCCCCACCCAGCTAGTTCCACTGCACACGTGTATGTGCGTGCGTGCGTGGGTGTTTGTGTGTGCATGTGTGTACACGCGCGTAAGCATGTGCGTGCATGTGCACGTGGGTTTGTGTGCGTGCACGTGCATGCACATGCACATGTGTGCGTGTGCGATGTGCCTGTGTGGATGTGCATGTGCGTGCATGCATGTGCATGTGTGCGTGGGTGTGTGCGTGCATGTTCACTGTGTGTATGCGGGTGCATGTGTGTGTGTGCATGTGTTTGTGTGTGCGCGCGCGTGCGCGCCGGTTCTGGGGCTCAAACTCAGGGCCTGGGCGCTGTCCCTGAGCTTTTTCCGTTCAAAACTGGCGCTCTACCACCTGGGCCACACCGCCACTTATTTGTTGGTTCATTGGACTTAAAGAGTCTCGGGAGCCCGGCGCTGGTGGCTCACGCCTGTCATCCTAGCATCTCAGGAGGCTGAGATCTGAGAATCACGGTTCAAAGCCAGCTCGGCAGGAAAGTCCGTGAGACTCCTATCTCCAATAAACCACCAGAAAGACAAAACACAAAAACCAGAAGTGGCACGGTGGCTCAAGTGGTAGAGCTTGAGCTGAAGAGCTGAGGGACAGCGCCCAGGTCCAGAGATCAAGCCCCACGTCAGACAAAAAAAAAAAGTCCTGCGGACTTTGCTGCCAGGGCTGGCTTTGAACAGCAGTCCTCAGATCTCAGCCTCCTGAGTAGCTAGGATTACAGGCATGAGCCACCAACCCCCTGGGTTTGCAGGGCTGCTTTGCACCCGAAGTGACCCCCGCTTCTCCTTGTCGTGCCTTCGCAGCTCACCATCATCTTTAAGAACATGCAGGAATGCATCGATCAGAAGGTGTACCGGGCCGAGGTGGACAACCTGCCCGCGGCCTTCGAGGACGGCTCGGTCAACGGCGGCTACCGGCCGGGGGGCTCGAGTCTGTCCATCCAGACGGCAAACCCCGGGAACCACGTGGAGATCCGGGCTGCCTACATCGGCACGACCATCGTCGTCCGGCAGACGGCTGGCCAGCTGTCGTTCTCCATCCGGGTGGCGGAGGACGTGGCCCGGGCCTTCTCGGCCGAGCAGGACCTGCAGCTGTGCGTGGCCGGGTGCCCGCCTAGCCAGCGCCTCTCGCGCTCCGAGCGCAACCGTCGGGGTGCCATCCCCGTCGACGCGGCCCGACGACTGTGCAAACAGGGGCTCCCCGTGGAAGATGCCTATTTCCAGTCCTGTGTCTTCGATGTGTTCATTTCCGGTGACCCCAACTTCACCATGCCAGCCCGGACAGCCTTAGAGGACGCGCGGGCCTTCTTACCCGATCTGGAGAAGTTACACCTCTTCCCCTCGGATGCGGGGGTTCCTCGCTCCCCCGCCACTCCCCTAGGTCCACTTCTTGCAGGGCTCTTTTTCCTGTGGCTTTGCATTCAGTAAGTAGCCAGCCAGGCCAGGACTAGCTTGGAAACCATTCGGGGAAGGCATGGAACACAAGAATTGCCAAGAACACAGCAGAGACCTGGAGATCCACAAACCAACCAATGAGCACTGAGCCTCGGGGGGCTCCAACCCCCGCCTGCATGCTGATGACAGAATGAGAATTCTGGACGAGGTTTTGCATTCCAGACCCCTGAAGGGGCTTATTGCCCCTTTGGACACACAAAAAAGTGGGGGTGTGGCCCCTTTCCAGTCCCATTTATGGTGAGAAGATTGTGTCAATCCATGTATTTTAAAACTTGGAACATTTTTTCCTGTGTGCTGTACTGTAGCTTGCACTCAGGGCCTTAAATGCTCTACTTTTTTGTTCAAAGCTGGTGCTCTACCACATGAGCCACACCTCAAATTCTGGCTTTTGGCCCGTTCTTTGGACATAAGAGGCTTACAGACTCTTCTGCCTGAGCTAGCTTAGAACCACAATCTCATCCTTCTGAGTAACTAGTGTTACAGGTATTAACCAGCAGTGCCCAGCAAGGGTGAGATTTCTTTTTTTTTTTCCGGCCATGAGACTTGAACTCTGGGCCTGGGCACTGTCCCTCAGCCCTTAAGCTCAAAGGCTAACACTCTACCACTTGAGCCACAGCATCACTTCCAGTTTTCAGGTGGTTCATTGGAGATAAGAGTCTCACAGATTTTCCTGTCCAGGCTGGCTTTGAACCACAAACCTCAGATCTCAGCCTCCTGAGTAGCTAGAATTACAGGTGTGAGCCACTGGCTCCTGGCTGGGTAAGACGTTTTAAGAATCAAGAACTAAAAGACAATAACACAAACCTTTTCAAAAGCATCTCAGGAGAGGACAAAATAATTAGGGAAAGAATTCTATTGGGTGAGGCCTGAGCTTATGTCTAGCACCTGGTTAGCAAACACAAGACCCAGATCAGGTCCCAGAACCACCAAAAAAGAAAAAGAAAAAAAATCTATTTGATGAATATACAGTGGGAGGTGTGTTCTGCTTTCTTTGTTCAGATGTGAAATGCACACTGTGTGGATGTTAGGTGAAGGACACTGGCTTTTGGAGAAATGCACACAGAAAGGACAGAAGCTAGCATGCCAGCCCCTAACTCATCTGTTATTAAAGCTAGGAGCCTCCATGTGTCCGCTGTTGCTGGTTCTTTACAGATGCAGGAAATGGAGTAAGGTGATGTGCTTGCTGAACGCACAGGGGCTCTGACGCTGTCCTTTCTTTTTCTGCCTGCTATGAGAGATAAAACTGACTCATGTGGAGGAATCATGAGTGTGTAATTCTTCACTAAACCAACCTTCCTTCCTTCCTTCCTTCCTTCCTTCCTTCTCCCTTCCCTCCCTCCTTCCTTCCTTTCCTCCCTCCTTTCCTCCTTCCTTCCTTCCTTTCTTCCTTCCTTCCTTTCTTTCTTTCTTTCTTTTTCTTTCTTTCTCCTTCTTGTGCTGGAACAGAGGCTTGGACTCAGGGCCTAGGTACTTTCCTTAAGATTTTTCCCTTCAAGGCAGATGCTATTGCATTTGAGCCACACCTCAATCCCAGCTTTTGGGTGGTTAATTGGAGATGAGAGATTCACAGACTTGTCAGCCCAGACTGGCTTTGAATTGTGACCCTTAGATATCAGCCTTCTGAGTAGCAAAGATTTACAGACATGAGCCACTGGCATCAGGTTGTTTAGATTTTTTTTTTTCTGGTTTGAATTTAGGATCTTGTGCTGTTCCTGAGCTTCTTTTGCTCAAGGCTAGCCTCTACCACTTGAGCCACAACACCATTTCTGGCTTTTCCTGAGTAGTTTACTGGAGAGAAGAGTCTCACAGACTTTCCTGCTTGTGCCAGCTTCCAACCGAGATCCTCAGCTCTCAGCCTTCTGAGTAGCTATGATTATAGGAGTGAGCCACTAGTGCCCTGAACTTCTTTTGCTCAAGAGCTAGCACTCTGCCACTTGAGCCACATTTCCACTTCTGGCTTTTTCTGTGTATGTGGTACTGAGGAATGGCTTCATGCATGCTAGGCAAGCACTCTACCACTAAGCCACCTTCCAAGCCCCAGAATTTTTTTTTTTCATGAAGTTAAATGTACTAGTACTTGGTGACGCTGAGTTACATGTCATACTTTGCCATGTAAAAGTGTAAAATTGCATTGGGGTCAGCACAGGCAAAGCAGCAGCTCAAGACCCAGCCTGAGAATCAACTTAAGAGCAATGAGACTCCACGGGCAGAGGGCAAAGGCAGGCGGGATGCTTGCCCGCATGCATGAGGCCCCAGCACTGCAAAATACAAAATAAATGAACAAAAAATGCTAAAGAAGGCAGTCTTCCCCCTTCTCTCCCCTTCTTTCCCCCTCTTCCTCCTTCCCCCTCCCTTCCACTCCAGGGTTTTGCTATGTAGGCTGAGGGAGCTTGTATTCTCCACCCTCCGGGTAAACTTCCTAGGTGCTGGAATTACAGGTATGTGCCACTATACCTAGCCCTTTATCTCTATTTTTATATAAAGAAACTTAATTACAGAAGGATTAAACAATTCTAATAAGTGAGAGAGTCAGAAATGTAACCTAAGCAGTTTGTAGTGGTATTACCAGATATTATCAAGGAAACGAAGCTATTTAAATATTTTGAACTTAGACATGTTGGTATACACCTATAATCCCAGCAGGATGTGAATTCCAAGCCAGCCTGGGCTAGATAGAAAAACCTTCTCTGTCTCTGTCTGTCTGTCTCTCTCTTTCTTACACACACACACACACACACACACACACACACACACACACACACACACTTCTTGTTCTTGTATAGGGGCTTGAACTAGGATATCAGACTCTTTCTTGCTTTTTCTTACTCAAGGCTAGTGCTCTACCACTTGAGCGATATCTACTTCAGGCTTTTTACTGGTTAATTGGAGATAGTCAATAGATAGTCACTGGACTTTCCTGCCTGGGCTGGCTTTGAACTGTGATCCTCAGATCTCAGCCTCCTGAGTAGCCTGGGGGGCCAGGAGTTACAGTTACACAGCAGCCCCCTGATCCTGGCAAGCCAGGTACTCTGGCTCTCCATCTTAGCCACATCAACCATGGGCTCCTCTTCTAGGCAGACTAGTGGCATGCAGGCTGCTCAGAGATCAGTCCTCCCCGGTAGAGGCATTTTTGTAGGCCCAGGGCAGTGGTGTTGCCTCCTCCAGGATGACCCCCGGGCTAGCTCCAGGTTCAGATCAACTCTGCCAGCTTGGAGCAGGGCCCTGGGACACCTCCAAATGCTAGATTTTTTTTTTAAGGGGGAGAGGGTGGTGGTTTTTTTTTGTTTTAAATTTGGTGCCTATCCTAGGGCTTGAACTCTGAGTGACTGGTGCTTATTTTATAGACTTGCTAGCATTTCATAATACAGTATAAAATAATGGCAGTTTTATGAAAAGAGTATCTTACAGTTTAAAAACAACCCTGCTGGGTGCCAGTGGCTCAGGCCTGTAATCCTAGCTACTCAGGATGCTGAGATCCAAGGATCTCGGATTGAAGCCAGCCCAGACAGAAAAATCCCTGTGAGACTCCTTATCTTCAATAAACCACTCAAAAACCTGAAGTGATGCTGTGGCTCCAAGTGGTAGAACACTAACTAGCCTTGAGCAAAAGAACTCAAGGACAGCGCCCAGACCCTAAATTCAAGCCCCGGGACGGACAGAAAAAACCAAAACCAACAAAAACCACCCTGTGACCCCTAATTCTGATCACCCACTTCATCAAAGCCAGCAGGTGGCGCTGGTGACTAAAAAGTGACTCAGGAGACGAGACCAATCCTTGGGAGATTATCTGGCTTGTTGGCCATTTGAGAAAAAAAATACTGTTTGGCAGAACTGGCATTTCAGAAATAAGATAGATTCATGATAAGCCAAAAAAATTTTTTTGGCCATGGGGCTTAAATTAAGGACTTGGGCACTTTCCCTGAGTTCTTTTGGTCAAGGCTAACGCTCTACCACTTGAGCTACAGATCTACTGCCAGTTTTTGGTTGTTTTTTTTTTTTGGTCGTGGGGCCTGAACTCTGGGCCTGGACACTGTCTCTCAGCTATTCAGCTCAAGGCCAGCTCTCTACCACTTGAGCCACAGTGCCACTTCCTGTTTTCTGAGTGGTTTATTGGAGATGAGAGTCTCAAGGACTTTCCTGCCAGTGGCTGGCTTTGAACCGCAATCCTCAGATCTTTGCCTCCCGAGTAACTAGAATTACAGGCATGAGACACTGGTGCCTGGCTTACTTCCAGTCTTTTAGTGGTTAATTGGAGATAGAGTTTCACAAATTTTCCTACCCAGGCTGGCTTTGAACAGGATCCTCAGATCTCAGTCTCTTAAACAGCTAGGATTATATCCATGAGCTATGAGCACCAGCCAAGAAAAAATATAAATTTTTAAAATGAAATAAGGGGCTTGGAAGGTGGCTCAGTGGTAGAGCGCTTGCCTTGCATGCATGAGGCCCTGGGTTCGATTCCTCAGCACCACATAAGCAAAAAGAAAAAAAGCCGGAAGTAGCGCTGTGGCTCAAGTGGTAGAGCGCTAGCCTTGAGCAGAAGAGCTGAGGGACAGCGCCCAGGCCCAGAGTTCAGGCCTCACAACTGGACCCAAAAAAAAAAAAAAAAAAAGTTCAGCTGGGAGCCAGTAGTTCACACCTGTATTCCTAGCTATGTAGGAGGCTGAGAACTGAGGATCATGATTTGAAGCCAGCTGGGGCAGAAAAATCCCAGTGAGAGTCATCTTCAATTAATCACCAGAAAACCAGAGCTGTGGTTTGAGCTGTGGCTCAAAGTGGTAAAGCGTTAGCTTTGAGCGAAAGAGCCCAGGGACAGCGCCCAGCCCCAGAGTTCAAGCCCCAGGATAGGCACCAAATAGAAAAGTGAAACAAACAAACAAAAAACCCACCACCCTCTTCCCCTAACAAACAAAAAATCTAGCATTTGGGGGTGTCCCCAGGGCCCTGCTCCAAGCTGGCAGAGTTGACCTGAACCTGGAGCTAGCCCGGGGGTCATCCTGGAGGAGGCAACACCACTGCCCTGGGCCTACAAAAATGCCTCTACCGGGGAGGACTGATCTCTGAGCAGCCTGCATGCCACTAGTCTGCCTAGAAGAGGAGCCCATGGTTGATGTGGCTAAGATGGAGAGCCAGAGTACCTGGCTTGCCAGGATCAGGGGGCTGCTGTGTAACTGTAGCCACCTCTCCCCCTCCCCCTCCCTGCCCCCCTGCGGCCCCCCCCCACGGCAGGCCCCCCCCCTGCCTGAGGGGGGAGGGGCAGGGAGGGGGAAGTCCCTGAACTTTTATGCTGCAGTCTCTACCACTTAAACCACAGCCCCATATCCAACTTCTTTCTTTCTTTTTTTTTTTTGTCGGTTGTGGGGCTTGAACTCTGGGCTTGGGCGTTGTCCCTGCGCTCTTCAGCTCAAGGTGAGCACTCTACCACTTGAGCCACAGTGCCACTTCCGGTTTTCTAGTGGTTTATTGGAGATAGGAGTCTAACACACAGACTTTCCTACCCTGGCTGGCTCTGAACCATGATCCTCAGATCTCAGCCTCCTGAGTAGCTAGGATTACAGGCATGAACCACCGGCGCCCAGCCCAATTTCTTTTGCTGGGTAATTGTAAATAAAAGTCTGGCTGACTTTCTTGCCTGGGCTGGCTTTGAACCTTGATCCTCATATCTCAGCCTCCCGAGTAGCTAGGATTACAGTGGTGAGCGACCACAGATGCCTGATACCTAAACTTCTTTCACCTGTGAACAATTCCATACCATCTACCCAAGGCCTGGCTTTCCCCCTCCAACTCACCCTCCAAACGTCACAGCAAGTTCCTTCCTGCATTTCTTCTCAAGGAAGCAGATAACATCGTTGGCCCAGTAATTACCGTTCTCTAAATCCGTGCCAGGAAGCTATACAGCTTCCCGAGGATGGGAAAGCAGGCAGAGCACAAGAAAACCATTTCTCAGGCTCTTTCCTGCCTACTTCCAAACCAAAAGTATTAATTATCTCCACTGCATTTAACAGGAAAAAAAAATGACACATGTTTCCTGAGATAAAACTTATGTGAACGGAGGGGTGGGCTTTGACAAAGTGAAACCTAAATTAGGAAGGCTACATCGATTCTGCCTCTATTCTCAGGCTATTTCAGAATTGGTTCACAAAATTAATATTCCTGTGTGTGTCTGTGTGTGTGTGTGTGTGTGTGTGTGTGTGTTGGTACTGGTACTTGAACTTAGGGACTTGAACTCTTGCTTGGCTTTTTACTTAAGTCTGGCACTCTACCACTTAAGCCACAACTTCACCTCTGGTTTTTTTCTGCTGGTTTATTAGAGATAAGAGTGTCATGGACTTTTCTTTCCTGGGCTGGCTTCAAATGGTGATCCTCAGCTCTCAACCTCCTGAGTAGCTAGGATTACAAGTGTGAGCCACCAGCACCCAGCTGAGTTTTATCTTTCTTTAACTGGGTTCAACAGTTTGTTTATCCTACTCTATCTTACCTCACTTCAGCCAAGAACTGACAGGCCCTTTGCTTAAACTAAAGCACCTGAAACAGAAGAAGTTTCAGCCATAATTTTACTTTCTTTTTACATAGAAATTAAGTGCTGGTATCTCGTACAACCAAAACAAACTGGGAGAAATGCCAGCAGGGTGGAGGAGAAACTTCGAGCAGCAGGATGAGTAATGGGGGAGATTGTATTAGTAACTCTTTCACTAATCATGGATTAATTCAGAGCAATTCCAGAATTTCTGGTGTCCCTAAACTCTGCTAGGTCCTATGATTATATGGTTCTTACTTTTGAGGAGCTCAGTTGGCGTGAAGAAACAGACAAAAATCACTACATGATAAATGATAAATACTGCATGTAGCCAGGTACTATTGGCTCCACTCTATAATGTTAGCTACTACCCAAGAGCTGAGAGTTGAGGATCACGGTTTTAGTACAATGTTGGACATACTTTTATACATTTCTAGTCTGTATGTTGATACTGGGGCTTGAACTCAGGGGCCCCGACAGTGTCTCTTAGTTTTTCAGTCAAGGCCAGTGCTCTACCACTTGAGCCACCGCCACACTTCCTGCTCTTTGCTAATTCATGGGAGATAAGAGTCTCAAGGACTTTGCTGTCTATGCTGGCTTACAATCATGATCCTCAGATCTCAGCCTCCGGAGTAGCTAGGATTACAGGTGTGAAGCTACAGTGCCCAGTGTTAGAGAAATTTCTTAAACTAAAGATCTTGTTAGTACATAAACTACCACAGGGTGGCAGGCCTGAACCAACTAGGTTTCTAATCTGGTGAAGAAAGAATTTCTCAGAAAAGGGGAAGTTGGGTTGAAGACACAATGTTCTGGCTCTCATTCTTGTAAACATGAACACAGTCCAACTTTCTCCTCAGAGAAAAACAAAGCATTGCCACGCCTTGCTCTGATACATAAGCAGGCAATAGATTTTGAGGGACTAGTATGTCACAGTATAGCAGAAGAACTGAAATTGAGGTTTTTGGTTTTGGTTTTGGTTTGGCCAATACTAGGGTTTATCAAGCATGAGTGCTGTCCTTTAGTTTTTTCCCATGTTCAAAGCTGGTGCTCTACCACTGGAGCCACAGCTCTACTTCCCACTTTTTGCTGATTAATTGGAGATAAGATTCTCATAGCCTTTTCTGCCTCTGCTGGCTTTGAACCTTGATCCTCATCCCTCAGTCTCCTGAGTAGCTAGGATTACAGGCCTGAGCCACTGGTGTTTGGCAAAACTGAGGTTTTAAACCCAACATTAGTAAGCAGAAGAAAATGAGGGAGGGGGTAACTGTTTAAAAAGAAATGTACTCATTACCTTATGTAACTGTAAACCCTCTGTTCATCACCTTTACAGTAAATTAAAAACACAACACAGGAACAACCAACATTTCTCACTGGACACAATGTTGAAAATGAACTCTACAACTTGAGGGTGTTGATGGGAGGGAAAAACTGGGGAAGAGAGCGAGGGAAGGAGTGACATTGTCCAAAAGAAATGTACTCATGACCTGATTTATGTAACTATAACCCTTCAGGACATCATGTTTATAATAACAATAAATTGAAAAACTCAACATTTCTTTGTGTGTGTGTGTGTGTGTGTGTGTGTGTGTGTCAGTTGTGGGGCTTGAACTCTAGGCCTGGGCTCTGTCCCTGAGCTCTTCAGCTCAAGGCGAGTGCTCTACCATTTGAGCCACAGTGCCACTTCTGAGTGGTTTATTGGCGATACGAGTCTCTTGGACTTTAGTGCCTGGGCTGGCTTTGAACCTCAATACTCAGATCTCAGCCTCCTGAGTAGCTAGGATTACAGGCGTGAGCCACCAGCGCCATGATACTCTTATTTCCGATAAACTACTCAGAAAAAGCCAAAAGCAGTGTTAGAGCACTATTCTTGAGCACAAAGAGGCTCAGGGACAGCGCCCAGGCCCTAAGTGCAAGCCCCACAACCAACCAAAAAAAAAAAAAAAGAACGCATTGTGTTCATATTCTGACTTGTTGAACTGAAACTCCCTTGTACAACTACTCTAAAAAAAATCATGCCCTGGATTATTCAAGTGAAAACAAAGTCATATTTGGTCATAAGGTGAGAAGACTGGGAATCGAGAAGATTCCTTGAGCAGTGTCACTTACTATGTGCCAGAGCAGATAAAATTTCTGAAAGCAGAGCTGGAAAGTTAGGACAGGAGTTCCGAGTAGAGAAAAGCACAGGCAGAGACAAAAGCAGTCAAAGACGCACAGACGTGAACAGTAAGTACCAGGGCTTGGCTAGGTATAGGTACATGGATGAGGAAGCAGAAGGAAAGGAGCTTGAAAAGTTTGGCTAGGGCCATTTTGTGAAAAGTTTTATAGGGCAGGTTGACAGGTTTAGTCAGCAATGAGTTTTTGGAGCATCATAGGGAGAGACTGAAAATCTTGTCAATTTCTTCTAGTTTCAGCCTACGTATTAGAGCAGATTAGCTTAAAAGATTAGTTTAAAAACTATTAACTGAGCTAGGTGTTGGTGACTCATGCCTATAATCCTATTTACTCGGGAGACACAGATCTGAAGATCACGGTTCAAAGCCAGCTTGGGCAGGAAAGGCCCTGAGATTCTTTTTTCTTTTTGGGTCTGGTCGTGGGGCCTGAACTCTGGGCCTGGGCGCTTTCCCTCAGCTCTTCAGCTCAAGGCTAGTGCTCTACCACTTGAGCCACAGCGCCACTTGCAGCTTTTTTTCTTTTTACTTATGTGGTGCTGGAGAATCGAACCCAGGGCCTCATGCATGCAAGGCAAGTGCTCTACCACTGAGCCACCTTCCCAGCCCAGCCCTGAGATTCTTATCTCCAATAAACCACTCAGAAAACGAGAAGTGGTGCTGTGGGTCAAGTGGTGGAGCACTATCCTTGAGCTGAAGAACTGAGGGACAGCGCCCAGGCTCAGAGTTCAAGCCTCATGACAGACAAACACACACACACACACACACACACACACACACACACACACACACACACACAAACCATTATAAGAGAGCAAGTGGTTGATGCCTATAATCCTAGCTGCTCAAGAGACTTGAGATCCGAGGACTGAGATTCATCTTCAGTCTGGGAAGAGAATCTTGGAGACTCTTATCTCCAGTTAACCACCTAAAAGCTGGAAGTGGAGGTGTGGCTCAATTGGTAGGCAACAACCTTGAGTGAAAAAGCTAAGCTAGTCTGGTCCCAGTGGTTCAGACTTGTAATCCTAGCTACTCAGAAGGTTGAGATCTGAGAATCATGGTTGAAAGCCAGCCTGGGCAGAAAAGTATGCGAGACTCTTATCTCCAATAAACTACCAGAAAATCAGAAGTGGCACTGTGGTTGAAGTGATAGAGCACTGGTCTTGAGCTGAAGAGCTTAGGGACAGCACTCAGGCCCAGAGTTCAAGCCCCACAACTGATCAAAAAAAGAAAAAAGACAAAGAAAAAGCTAAGCAAAGAGTGTAAGGCTGTGAGTTCAAGTCCCAGTACTAGCACCAAAACAAAACAAAACCCTAAGCTGGGTGCTGGTAGCTCACATCTGTAATTCTAGCTACTCAGGAGACTGAGATCTGAGGATCATGGTTCAAAGCCGGCCCAGCAGCAAAGTCTGTGACTCTTCAATTAACCCTCATCAAACTGGGAAGTGGCACTGTGGCTCAAGTGGTAGAGCATTAGCCTTGAGCTGAAGAGCTGAGGGACACTGCTCAGGCCCAGAGTTCAAGCCCCATGACTGATTAAAAAATACACAAAAACCTTAAATGAGCCTCTTAATCAGTTCCCTTAAATGAGTTCTCTTCCCATCTTGCTAAGAAATTGGGCCATACCATTCTTTCCTCAGCCTGGTATAAATATAGACTGTAATAAGCCAGATGTAGGGATTTCCAGATAAGATTTTGTTTGTTTTTGTCAGTCATGGGGCTTGAACTCTGAGCCTGGGTGCTGACCCTCAGCTCTTCAGCTCAAGGCTAGCTCTCTATCTCTTGAGCCACAGCGTCACTTCCAGTTTTCTGGTGGTTTATTGGAGATAAGAGTCTCATGGACTTTCCTGCCCGAGCACGCTTTGAACCAGGATCCTCCTGAGTAGTTAGGATTACAGGTGTGAGCCACTGTCCAGAGCTCGGGACCCAGATAAGATTTTAGATGAGTTGTTTTTCTTCATTCTTTTCTTTTCTTGCTATAGTATTAGGGTTACAACTCAGGGCCTTGGGGCTACTAGACAGACTTTCTACCACTTGAGCTACCCCCCTAGCCTTTTTTTTGTTTTCTTTTTGCTTCTGTTATTTTTCAAACAGGGAGTGTCTCACTTCTGCTAAACCCAGCCTGGACTTTGATCCTTGTTACACGTCCAGGCAGCTGCTACTCTGTCCAGTTTTTTTTTTTGTTGTTGTTGTTGTTTGTTTGTTTTTTTGGTCAGATTTTTTTTTTGCTCAAGGCTAGCGTGCTACCACTTGAGCCAAAGCGCTACTTCTGTTTTTTTCTGTGTATGTAGTACTGAGGAATGGAACTCAGGGCTTTGTGCATGCTAGCTAGGCAAGCACTCTACCACTGAGCCACCTTCCCAGCCCTGTGAGCTTTTTGTTTAAGGTTAGTGCTCTAGCACTTGAGCTATAGCACCACTTCTGGCTTTTTCTGAGTAGTTTATTGGAGGTAAGAGTGTTATGGACTTTCCTTCTCTGAGCTGGCTTTGCATGATCCTCAGATCTCAGTTTCCTATATAGCTAGGATTACAGGCATGAGAATACCACTTAGGACAGGATTATATATATACATATACGTATATGTATATATATATATATATATATAAGTGTACATATATATTGCTATTTAAACACAAGCTGGGCACCTTGTTCTAAGAAATATATTTCTAAATATATTCAAATTTTATAATTTATAAATATATTTATATAGAGAAATATATTTATAGGGGCTGGGAAGGTGGCTCAGTAGTAGAGCGCTTGCCTTGGATGCATGAGGCCCTGGGTTTGATTCCTCAGCACCACATAAACAGAAAAAGCCAGAAGTGGCACTGTGGCTCAAATACTACAGCACTATCCTTGAGCTGAAGAGCTCAGGGACAGTGCCCAGGCCCAGAGTTCAAGCCCTATGACCAACAAAAAAAGGAAAATATTTATATAATAAAGAAATATATAATACAATACATATTATCTCTTATATATTATATGTATATGTATTTTAATATTATATGTATTACATATAATTACATCATGAGTAACTGAAAGAAGACTGATAAGGAGGATTATGATATCAAAATACAGCAATAAGCTGGGCACTGGTGATTCACACCTGTAATCCTAGCTACTCAGGAGGCTGAGACCTAAGGATCATGGTTCAAAGCCAGCCTGGGCAGAAAAGGCCATTTAATTCTTTTTTTTTTTTAATTTTATTTTATTTTATTTGTGAACATACTGTACAGAGGGGTTACAATTACATGGGCAGGATAATGCGTACATTTCTTACCAAGCATTGCAGCCTCCTCCTTTGGTTTACCCTTTACATCCCTTCCCAGCCTCCCCCCTCCCCCCCAATCCCAATCCTTCTCCTCCCCCCCCCCCCCCCCCGCCTCCCCCCATTTAATTCTTATCTACAATAATCTACTTAGAATAAGTTAGAAGTGGTACTGCAGCTTAAGTGGCAGAGTGCCAGTCTTAAGCAAAAAGAAGTCTAGGGACAGAGCCCAGGCCCAGATTTCTAGTGTTAGGACTGGCAAAAACAACCAAAAACCAACATTAAAAACACCCCACAGCCGGGTGCTGGTGGCTCACGCCTGTAATCCTAGCTACTCAGGAGGCTGAGATCTGAGGATCGCGGTTCAAAGCCAGCCCGGGCAGGAGAGACCCTGAGACTCCTATCTCCAATAAACCACCAGAAAACCGGAAGTGGCGCTGTAGCTCAAGTGGTAGAGCGCTCGCCTTGAGCTGAAGAGCTGAGGGACAGCGCCCAGGCCCAGAGTTCAAGCCCCACGACCGACAAAAAAACAAAAACAAAAACACCCCACAATTTATATAATTACATATATCATATAATATGATATAATAAATTACATATGTAAACATAATATTTATGTTATATAAAGATATAACATAATGTGTTATAATTAAATATTTCTGTGGAGAATGTGGCTCAGTGGTAGAGTGCTTGCCTCTAGCATGCATGAAGCCCTGGGTTTGATTCCTCAGTACCACACACACAGAAAAAGCCAGAAGTGATGCTGCAGCCCAAGTGGTAGAGCGCTAGCCTTGAGCACAGAGAGGCTCAGAGGTAGAGCACCAGCCTTGAGCAGAAAGACTCAGAGATAGAGCCCAGTCCCTGAGTTCAAGCCCCAGGGCTGGCAAAATAATAAATGAAACTATTAAATATTTCTAATGTAAATGTTTTTAATTTAAAAGTTTATAAGATATTATATACACACCCACACACATTTGTACATGCACTTACACATATATGTATATATGTATATATATACATATATTTATTTATATGTATACATAGAGAGAGCTATAAGCTGGGGGCTCATGTCTGTAATCTTACTTAAGAGGCTAAGATTGGAGGATCGTGTTTCCAAGCCAACCCAGGCAGACAAATCTGTGAGACTCTTATATTCAATTAACCAGCAATAAGCTAGAAGTATAGGTGTGGCTCCTGTGATGGACCCCCAGCCTTGAGAAGCTAAAGGACCTTGTTACAGCCCCCTGTTCAAGCCCTACTTCTGGCAAATGCTGTTTGGAGGGTGGCTCTGACAGATCCTAGCTGTATGTTTTAGGGCAGGGGAATAGTTTGAAGAGCATTCCTTTGTCATTCTCTAAGTCCTATCCTTTTTTTTTGCTAGTCCTGGGTCTTGAACTCTGGGCAGGCACTGTCCCTGAACTCTTTAACTCAAGGTGAAATGTTCTACCATTTGAGCCACAGCGCCACTTCTGATTTTCCGGAGGTTAATTGGAGATAAGAGTCTCACAGATGTTCCTGCCCTGTCTGGCTTTGAACCACAATCCTAAGATCTCAGCCTTCTGAGTAGCTAGGATTACAGGCCTGAGCTACCAGCACCCAGCTTCCAGCTTTTACGTTGTACTGAGGAATCCAACCCAGGGCTTCATGCATGCTAGGCAAGCACTCTACCACTAAGCTACACTCCCTGCCCCTTACTACGACTTTTATAAAGATGGAACAAGATACCCCATGTCAAAGCACTGAGAGATAGATAGGCCTACACATGAGAGAGGACAGAACATACTTTAAAGTGGGTCAGACTTGCGTTCAAGATTTTGCTGTACTTACAACATGTGTGCCCTTAGGCAAATTGGCTTAGTCTTCTGAGCCCGATTTAATTAACTCTGAGTCACAGTATTGTTACAAGGCTTACAAGAAATAGCTTAACCTTGAATCCTTTCTGGAGCAAGATGGCAGATGACTTTCACAAATAAAATGGCATTGATATAACTATAAAAAGAACCTGGTATTTCACAGGTGCTCAAAGAAAGAAAAAAGACAAGCACTTTGAAAGTGACTCTGAGCAGTTATCGTATGCCTTTTATCTTCGACCTGGAGTTACATACAGAATTGAGTAGTCTCAGTTTTGTATTTTCTTACTTACTGATATTCCTTAGGGAAAAACAGCAAAAGGGAGAGAATAGAGATGAAGAAAGATTTATGGAGTTGACAGAAGTGTTGACAGCGGTGATCAAATACAACCAAAGGAATTTACACTGCATTCCCAACTCTGAGACTTTGGAGTCTTCAATGTTTAACAGACCAGAAGTTAAAGAGAAGAGAAATGGAAGACTAGGGCTTGATGGCTCACATCTGTAATTCTAACTACTCAGGAAGCTGAGATCTGAGGAGCATGGTTCAAAACCATCCCAGGCAGGAAAGTCTGTGGGACTTTCATCTTAAAAAGCCGGAAGTGTGGTTGTGGTTCAAGTCAGAGAGCACCAGTGTAGAGTGAAAAGGCTAAGTAAGCAACAGCACTTAGGCCCTGAGTTCAAGCTCAGTAGTGGCACCAAGAGACAGAGGGAGAGAGAGAGAGAGAAGAAATAAGCCCCACACGCATGCAATACCATCACTCAGGACGCTAAGGCAGGAAGAGATTAGTGGGGGCCCAATAGTGAGTATGAGGCCAACCTGGGTTACCTAAACTCTATCTCAAAGAAAAAAGACCGGAGGAGAAATAGGAAGAGAGGGAAATGCAATCACTGCTCTGCCTTTGTTTCTGGCAGGCAGCAGCAGGCCGGGCATTTCCCTCCCTGAAACCTTTACCTTGTCGGCAGTAAAGCAAACAAATAACAATTGCCACTTGGTTTCCTGTTGGCTCATGGGATAAGAGGGTGGAGAAGCAGCAGGTAAATGACCTAACTCACAAAACTTCTGGACTTAGCCCTGTTTCTCTACGGTTCCTTCTTTGTCTCAAACCTGACAAATGGATGTACCCTGTCTTTTTCAAGGGAGGGGTTTACCAGATTTGCCCCAAGAACTCAGAAAGAAGGAAGAAGAATAGAGGGAGGCAAGGGAGAAATTTTTACCAGAAGACTAGGTGAAAGGTTATAAACAACGCCGTCCAGACTTCCATTTCAGAACATGCCTTGGATGTAGGCCCAGAAAGCAGCTGCTGCCACAATTAAAGAGTTTTTTTGGCATTCAGGAGGAGTCAGGCACAGCGTATAGCAAAGCAGTGGTCTGCCCTGAACTCCACAGAAGGAGAAAAAAATCTAGAGAAATATGACTTGTAACAGGATTATTACAAACTCAAAAATTCAAGCAAGGGGCTCATGCCTGTAATTCTAGCTATTCAGGAGGCTGAAATCTGAGGATCATGGTCCAAACCAGTCAAGGGAAGAAAAGACCATGAAACTCCCAGCTCCAATAACCAGCAAAAAGCCAGAAGTGGAGATGTGGCTCAACTGGTAGAGTACCAACCTCGAGCAAACAAACAATGGGCTGGGAAGGTGGCTCAACAAACAAGCTAAAGGATAGTGCCCCAGGCTCAGAGTTCAATCCTTAGTATTGGCATACACACAGAAAAATTAGTACTTCATATTATGTCTTCAAATAAGTAAATATTATCACACTAAAAAAAAACTACTTTGTTTGTTTGTTTTTCCCAGGGAAAGTGAATTCTCTCTTTTCTAAGACATCCAAAATCAACACTTCGCTGACCCAATACCAACCACATTTATATATATGTATCACATTGCTAAACAATACCATTCATGGTCTATTGGTGTTTTTTGTTGTTGTTCTTGCTGTTGGGTTGTGTGTGTGTGTGTGTGTGTGTGTGTGTGTGTGTGTGTATGTGCTGGTTCTGGGCCTTGAACTCAAGGCCAGTAACTCAAGGCCAGCCAACTCTCTGTCCTTTAGCCTTTTTTATTTTTCCTCAAAACTAGCACTCTACCACTTGAGCCACAGCTCTACTTTTACCATTTTGCTGGTGAATTGGATATAAGAAATTCATGGACTTTCCTGCTCCAGCTGGCTTTGAACTGTGGTCCTCAGATCTCAGTCTCCGGGGTAGCTAGGATTACAGGTGTGAGCCACCAGTGCCCAGCTGATTCATGTATTTTTGATGTCGCCCTCTGTCCTACTTCTTAAGTATTCTTGGAGCTAAGGGATTGTTTTTCACAGACTTGCGACTTGTGAGCCAGGAATAGTCACCTCTAAATTAGTTACACTGGATAAGATTAGGCACAGAATACTCTCCTAAGCACATTTTCTTTTTTTTGGGGTCCAGTTGGGGGGCCTGAACTCTGGGCCTGGGCACTGTCCCTCAGCTCTTCAGCTCAAGGCTAGTGCTCTACCACTTGAGCCACAGCGCCACTTCCAGCTTTTTTCTTTTTGCTTATGTGGTGCTGAGGAATCGAACCCAGGGCCTCATGCGTGCAAGGCAAGCGCTCTACCACTGAGCCACCTTCCCAGCCCACACGTTTTCCTTTTATACAAAGAGAGAGAGATAGAGAGAGAGAGAGAGAGAGAGAAACAATCCACAACTACACAAATACAGTTCATCAAACTAACAATTTTCCCAGGCATCACAATGTTGAACTTCTAAGATTACTCTAGTGATAATTTCACCTTTATTGTTGTTTTTTTTTTGTCGGTCTTGGGGCCTGAACTCTGGGCCTGGGCATTGTCTCTCAGCGCTTCAGTTCAAGGCTAGCGCTCTACCACTTGAGCCACGGTGCCACTTCCAGCTTTTTCTGCTTATGTGGTGCTGAGGAATCGAACCCAGGGCCTCATGCATGCAAGGCAAGCGCTCTACCACTGAGGCACCTTCCCAGCCTACTGTTGTTAATAATTCAACCATCACTGTTATCACTTGAAAACACCTCAAGCCTAAATGGTTAACTTTGTAGAACATAGGGTGCTACCTCAAACCCAGAAACCCTAAGGATCAACATGTTCTCAAGGACAGGTGTGGCGTGTGTATTTTCCAGGAGTTGTGATACCTGATTCTGTACTTGCTTAATATTGGGGTTGAGTTATAACTTGTTAGCCTTAGGGCATATGATGAAGGAACCAGGATCTTTAACAGCGTTTTTTTTTGTTTTTTTTTTGCCGAGAAAGTAGGCTTCTAATATATTCAATGGCTTCATATTTACTTCACCATGTGAAGCTCCAGCACATTATCTTCCTCTTTCCAGCAAAGGACTGAGGCAATAATCACTGGATACCTCAGCTCAAGGCACAGCAGGGGTCTAGAAGTCAAAGAAAAAGGAAGAATCCTTCTGTACACAAATTTTTTCTGGACACAGGAATTTGAGTCAACTTTTATTTGTATGCAGGGGCAGGGGGAGAGGGGATAGTGGGGTTTGAGGCTGAGGGTCTGGACACTGTCCCTGAACTTTTTTGGAGGCTGTACTGGGGCATGAAGTGAGGGCATAGGTTGCTGTTTCTGATCTTTTGCTCAAGGTTGATGCTCTACCAATTGAGCCACAGCTCCACTATCAGGCTTTTGGTTTTTGTTTTGTTTTTGGTCTTAGGGCTTGAACTCTGAGCTTGGGCACTGTTCCTGAGCTCTTCAGCTCAAGGCTAGTGCTCTACCACTTGAGCCACAGCACTACTTCCAGTTTTCTGAGTGGTTTATTGGAGATGAGAGTTTCAAGGCCTTTCCTGCCTGAGGTTGGCTTTGAACCGTGACCCTCAGACCTCATCCTCCTGAGTAGCTAGGATTACAGGCCTGAGCCACTACGCCCAGCTTCGGTGGTTGTTGTTATTATTATTGTTATTATTATTATTTTCCTGTCCTGGAGGCGCAGGGAAGAGAGAAGCGTCCACCTGGCAGGGACACGCCTCATTAGAGGCACTGAGGTAAACAGGGGAACACATATTCAAAACGTTCCCCCAAGTTCGCAGCTGGACGCTGGGAGATCAGGGGATAAGCAACAGGATGTGGACACTCCCTCACAATTTCCGTCTCAGAGAACAGAGAGAACAGATCAGAAGGTACAAAGGGTGAAGGAACAGTTCCAGAGCCGCGGAGGGAGTGGCCCACCACCTCGGTCCCGCGGCCCTGCTTTCCCTGGGGGGAAGTCCCAGCGCTCGGTCCCGGGAAAGGCCGGGCGTCTGGCTTTACCTGGAGACGCGCTGCGGGGGCGCCCTCGTCCCCCACAGCCACACCTGCAACCCCAGCCTGCCGGGGTGGAGTCTGGGGGGCGAGGGGAGTGCTTTCCACAGCACTGGAGCAGGAATGGACGGTCGTAGTCAGGGGATCAATGACACTAGATCAGGGCAGGTGTGAAACTCCCGCACCAGCACTGGAAAAAAATTCCTGCGAGGCACAGGAGCGAAAACAAATCAAGGCGATACAAGAACCCCCAAACCGCGGCTTTCAGACCCAGAGGCACCCACCTCTGCCCTCCGATGGCCATTCGGGGTCTGAGGTCGAGGGAACCCCGTTTTCCACCCGCCCCGCCCCCCCTCCCCCCGCGCTCCCCTCCCTCTCTCCTTCACTCTCTCCCTCCGCCTCCGCCCTGCTCGCGGCGAGCTAGGGAACCCGTGCATAACAACCGTTTTCCCCGCCAGGAGCACACAGTGTCCACGCGCCCCTGCGGCGTCGCCGATTGGTGCGCCTCCTGGTAAACAAGGATCAGGCAGCCAATGGGAGCGCTGTGCACGCGGGCAGCACGAGCCTCGGGCCCTGAGCTCGCGTGGCTCAGCCGGCCGGGCGACTATAAAAGGCAGTTTCCGGCTGCCGGCTGGAAACATTCGCTCTGCTGTTCGCAGCTGCCTGCTCTTCCTGCGCTCTCTCCGACTTCCCCCGGAGCTGGGGGCGAACCGGAGCAGAGAAGGGGCTGAGTGGAGGCTTGGGGCTTCTTGGAAGCCGTTGGTCTAAGCCAAGCAGCTTAGGGTCTCCGACTCCTTGGGGTCTTGTTGGCGCCTTGTCAGCAGAAGCCCCTTCGCATCTGCCTCATTCCTGGTAAAAAGTTACCGGGGTTGCAGATCGGATATATATTTTTTTGTCTTCTTCCCCCGGCTCTCACCCGAACATGGTGATGTTCAAGAAGATCAAGTCGTTCGAGGTGGTCTTCAACGACCCCGAGAAGGTGTACGGCAGCGGGGAGAAGGTGGCGGGCCGGGTGGTGGTGGAGGTGTGCGAGGTGACGCGCGTGAAGGCCGTCCGCATCCTGGCGTGCGGGGTGGCCAGGGTGCTGTGGATGCAGGGCTCGCAGCAGTGCAAGCAGTCCCTGGATTACCTGCGCTTCGAGGACACGCTGCTCCCCGAGGACCAGCCCACAGGTGGGTGCCGGGCCGCGGCGACTCGTCCGGGGGCGGGGGGGGGGTGGGGTGGGGCTTGGGAAGTGCTTGACTAAGTGCTTTAGATTGTACCTCAGTGGTTTCGTGGGATGCTTCCTATTTTGTTTTAAATTGTATTTTAATTGTACTTAAATTGTAATTTAATCTCCTTATCCTGCAAAAAAAAAAAAAGGTGGGGGGAGGTGGGAGATGCAGTTTTTTTTTTCTGTGTTCCCAGAGCGATCTCAAGGCAGGGGATGGCTTTACTTAGCCTTTTTTTTTCTTGTGGGTACTGAGACTTGAACTCAGGGCCCAGGCGCTCTCCCTTAGCTTTTTTTCTTTTTGCTCAAGGGTGGAGCGGAACCCTTGAGCCACAGCCCCACTCTTGGATTTTGGGTGGTCAGTTGGAGATAAGAGCCTCATAGACTTTGCTGCCCCAAGCTGGCTTGGAACCCTGATCCTCACTCAAATCTAAATCTACACAGTAGCTAAGATTGCAAACTAAAGATTTCTGTATGCTTATGTTGCTTTATATATTAGTATTTAACTGGGAGGCAGTGAGGGAAGGGGTGACATTGTCCAAAAAGAAGTGTACCTGACTTTTGTAACTGTAACCTCTCTGTATATCATCTTTTCTTTTTTTTTGTCTGTTGTGGGACACTTCTACCATTTGAGCAACAGCACCACTTCAGGTTTTCTGAGTGGTTTACTAGAGTCTCAGCAGAAACAGGCTGGGTAGCTTAAGTCTATAATCCTAG
Source organism: Dipodomys spectabilis (assembly GCF_019054845.1). Taxonomy (NCBI): domain Eukaryota; kingdom Metazoa; phylum Chordata; class Mammalia; order Rodentia; family Heteromyidae; genus Dipodomys; species Dipodomys spectabilis. The sequence goes on from NW_024870679.1 coordinate 18,502,977, forward strand.
CTACTCTGGAAGCTGAAGTCTGAGGATCACAGTTCAAATCTAGCCCCAGGCAGGAAAGGCTATGAGATCTTATCTCCAATAAACCACTCAGGAAACTGAAGTGGCACTGTGGCTCTAGTGGTAGAGCACAGGCCTTGAGCTGAAGAGCGGAGGGACAACACCCACGCCCAGAGTTCAAGCCCCAGGACCGACAATTAAAAAAAAAAATCAGACTTTAGTAGTGCCACTAGCACTTGGCTTATATATCATTTTTATAATACCAGTTTTACACTGGTGGCTCATGACTAATCCTCAGTACTTAGGAAGTTGAGATCTGAGGATCTTACATCTCTAATAGACTATTCAGAAACAGCCAGAAGTGGCGCTGTGGCTCCATTGGTAGCCTAGAGCAAAAGAATCGCAGGGACAGCGCCCAGTCCCACAGTTCAAGCTCCAGAATGGTGGGGGGTTGGGGGGAGATTATTAGTATTATTAGTTCCTGGAGTAACTGTACTAGGTCAACCTTTCAATATTGCAGGGTTTTGGAACTTTCTGATTCCCCCCTCAAAAAAAAAAAAAAAGTACCAGAATGTTTTTCATTTGCTACATATGCAATCAGCCTCACACAGATGCATCCAGAAACCTAACGGTCACTTGTCTTTCTTTCTCATCAGGTGAGAATGAAATGGTGATCATGAGACCTGGAAACAAATATGAGTACAAGTTCGGCTTTGAGCTTCCTGAAGGGTAGGTACTCTTAGAGTTACATACATCTTTGGATTCTTCTAGCTTGCTCAGTCTTCTCCCTAACAATACTTAGACTAAACTATTATTATTATTATTTGACAGGCCTCTAGGAACTTCTTTCAAAGGAAAATATGGTTGTGTGGACTACTGGGTGAAAGCTTTCCTCGATCGCCCCAGCCAGCCCACTCAAGAGACAAAGAAAAACTTCGAAGTAATGGATCTGGTGGATGTCAATACTCCTGATTTAATGGTGAGGTTTCTCTCAGGATTCTAGTCTCCTTAGTCTCAGAATGTCTAAATTAGATAGATGTCTTGGGCATTGGACTGGAACATCTCAAAACATCTTTTTTTCCCCTTTTCATAGGCACCGGTTTCTGCTAAGAAGGAGAAGAAAGTTTCCTGCATGTTCATTCCAGATGGGCGGGTGTCCGTCTCTGCCCGAATTGACCGAAAAGGATTCTGTGAAGGTGAGGATTTAGTGCTTGAAATTCTAGATGGGAGACAGGTAACAGTAACCATGTAGATTCTATTAGTTCATGTGTGTTCATCTTTCTTATTGCTAGGAGATGACATTTCCATCCATGCTGACTTTGAGAATACGTGTTCTCGAATCGTGGTCCCCAAAGCAGCCATTGTGGCCCGCCACACTTACCTGGCCAACGGCCAGACCAAGGTGCTGACCCAGAAGCTGTCTTCAGTCAGAGGCAATCATATCATCTCAGGGACTTGTGCCTCATGGCGTGGCAAGAGCCTCCGGGTGCAAAAAATCAGGCCATCCATCCTAGGCTGCAACATCCTGCGAGTGGAGTACTCATTGCTGGTGAGTCAGTGGGGTCCATGCCAGCAGAGAAATGACTAGAAACTGTTCATCTGCTAGAACAGTGGTGTGCTTCCCAGAGCTCTTCTCTCAACAGCTGCCCTCTTGTATTTCAGATCTATGTCAGTGTCCCTGGCTCCAAGAAAGTCATCCTCGACCTGCCCTTGGTGATTGGCAGCAGATCAGGCCTAAGCAGCCGGACAACAAGCATGGCCAGCCGAACAAGCTCGGAAATGAGCTGGATAGACCTGAACATCCCCGATACCCCAGAAGGTGAGGCAGCCCTCAAGTCCTTCCTCCTCTGGCCTGGTGAGAATGTGGCAGTCTGGCGTTTCTTGGCTAGGTATCTGACTCTGGATTTTCTCTCTGTAGCTCCTCCTTGCTATATGGATATCATTCCTGAAGATCACCGATTGGAAAGCCCCACCACTCCTCTCCTGGATGACGGGGAGGACTCTCAGGATAGCCCCATCTTCATGTATGCTCCTGAGTTCCAGTTCATGCCGCCTCCCACATACACTGAGGTAGGAATTGTCATTTTTTGTTTTACTGGTAGCATTTGTCCTAAACCTTCCTATAGGAAGGCTTGAGTTGGAGGGATTGCTAAATGAGTTCTAGTTTGTGTGTGTGCGCCTGTGCGCGCGCCCCCTAGTCCTGGGGCTTGAACTCAGGGTCTGAGTTTATTTTTGCTCAAGGCAGGCATTCATCACTTGTACCACAGCTCCACTTCCAGTTTTTTGGTGGTTAGAAATAGGAGTTTCACAGCCTTTCCTGCCCTGGCTGGTTTAGAACTGTGATCCTGAGATCTTGGCCTCTGAGCAGCTAGGATGACAGGCAGGTGCCACGAGCACCCAGCATTGCTCCAGTTGTCAAAATCCATGGTTTTTCTTCCTCCCAGGTGGACCCATGCCTCAACAACAACAACAACAACGTGCAGTGAGCAGCAGAAGAAAAGCAGCAGCTGTCTCTACTTGTTTCTTTCTGCCTCTCTTCCTTGGACTCTGAACATTCACAGACTTTCCAGTGGCGTGTGGGTTACCCCCAGCCTCTGCCTCTCCAGCCTAGGCAGTGTGATTAGCAGGCACCCTCAAGCCAGTACCACTGTTGTGATAGGGGAGTGTTTGCTGGATGGGTGTAAAGACACACTGCACCTGTGTCTTTTTCTCAGATCTCTTTGGATATGACTTTTGTAGTGGTTGGGGTTGAAATGACCTGCTGGCATGTCTTTCCAGGGTTGGATTTTCTTTCTTGTTGCTGTTTTTTTTTTTTAAAGGGAATTAGATTTGTCATAACATCAAACCTCAAACTTTATGTGCCATCACGTGAGACAGAGCCAATGTAACAAACAAGGATAGAGGGGAAAGCATGGCTCTGCTCAACAAATTTAGGAAGTGAAAAATTAAAAAGAAAAATCAGTGTTCCCCTTTGTACACTTACAGAAAAAAAGAGAAACACTCCAAGGCTAATCTGCGGACTTTGGAAGGCACTTCTTCTGTGGTTACGAGGAAGCTGCTCTAAGGCGTGCTTGCTTAGAGAATGTACTTTAACTGCCCTACCAAATGTCTGTCATGTTGAAAGCCTCTTGCACTGTGTTCTCCTGGCAAAACTTGCTCTTATGGGAGACTCCTTTTATTTTCATGTGACTCCTTAGAATTGAATCTAAGGCTATGATCTTAGCAGCACTTTAATTCCTGTCAATTTTATTTTTTTGTTGTTGTTAGTTTCTCTCCTTACTGCAAATGTAAGCTACACTTAAACAAGTGTAAGCACAATAACAACAAAACTTGAGAACCAGGTGTGATGGCTCAGGCCTGTCATCCTGGCTGGGTACTCTGGAGGCTGAGGATCATGGTGTGAAGCCAGCTTAAGCAGAAAACGTAAAACTGATCTGATTAATCACTAACAGGCTGTGACTCAGGTGGTAGCCTTGAGTGAAAAAGCTAAGGGATGGCACTCAGGCCCTGAGTTCAAGCCCCAATACTATCACGCACACACACAAAGCCTTACTGCTTTTGAGACTATAGAAGTGTGACTGCTGTCACTCTTGCCTACTGTGACTTCTCTAGACTCCAGGGGAATCTCTAGATCCACACTGCTTAATAGACTTCACACCCCGCGGTGTGGAACTAGAGGTCAGGGGTCCCCCCAGCCCCCCACCAGTGTTAGGAGGAGCAGCTGGCCTCACTGCAGTCACCAGACCTGGTCAGTCGCCCTCAGCCATAGCACTTTGTTCGTCCTGTGTCGGAGCACTGAGCTCCACCCTTTTCTGAGAAATACTACAGCCCGAACCTTTGTGGGCTAAAGGTGGTTCTATTTCTTGTTTTTGTATTTTTAATTGTATATCTTTTGTATGATTTAAAAAAAACTATATTTTGTACTTAACCAGATATATTTTCATCCCAAGTGGAAAATCCTTTGTTTAAAAAAATAAAGTTTTTTTAAATTGATAAATGTTTTCCTTGTTTGTGAACTGGCATTTAAAAAATTATTAGAGGGCTGGGAAGGTGGCTCAGTAGTACAGTGCTTGCCTTTCGTGCATGAGGCCCTGGGTTCAATTCCTCAGCACCACATAAGCAGAAAACCTGGAAGTGGCGCTGTGGCTCAAGTGTAGAGTGCTAGCCTTGAGCCAACTAAAAATAAAAATAAAAAAAAGTTGTTATTCAATGCCAGGAATTCTAACCAGAATGAAGCTGATGCACAAGCTAACCTGCAGCGGCAGCAGCATTCAGAGCGCCTGGGCGGGGAGGAGGGTGAAAGCTCCTGCCTGTAACCCTAGCTACCCAGAAGGCTGAGAGCTGAGGATCATGGTTTGAAGGCAGGCTGAGTGAAACTCATCTACCATTAGCAAGCAAAAAAGTTGGAAGTGGAGCTGGGGGTCAAATGGTAGAACATCATTTTTGGGCAAAAAAGGTTTAGCAAGAGCACGAAGTTCAGGTCTAGTACTGGCACAAAAATTAAAAAAAAAAAAAATCACCATCCAGGACTTAAGAGCTTTAGAGTTAGGAGTATTTTTTAAGCCTTTGTAATTACCAGCACATCAACAAACTCCATAAACATTTGCTAAATATTTAATCCAATCATCAACCCATAGGGTTCACTTTGACTAGCTCTTTCTTACAATTAGTGATTGACAATCCAATTTTATCACTAATAGAAATAATCTTTATTATTTTTTTATTTTTGTTGGTGGAGGGGCCTGAACTCTGGGACTGGGCGCTGTCCCTCAGCTCTTCAGCTCCAGGCAAGCACTCTACCACTTGAGCTACAGCGCCACTTCTGATTTTCTTGTGGTTTATTGGAGATCAGAGTCTCACGGACTTTCCTGTCTGGGCTGGGGCTTTGAAGGGTGATTCTCAGATCTCAGCATTCTGAGTAGCTAGGATTACAGGTGTGAGTCACTGGTGCCCAGCTGTGATTGTTTTTGTTTGTTTATCCTTTCCTTCCCAATGTGCCAGCAAGACTGTAGCTCTTCCTGTTGCCAGGGAGACTTTCACCTGAACTATGTCACCCACCACTTCATTACCTGTTCAAGAGCTTAGGGACTCCTCTAAATTCGTGACCAGTGAAACTAGGTCAAAGTTGATGGAAAAGTTCTGCATCTTAGGTTAGGGATGTGGAGGAGAAAGAATGGAGCACGCTGCAGGGCAGAGGGGTGGAGAGGTGAGCACTTCAGTGCCCTTACTTGTGTACACAATCTGGTTACTGGTGCTTGGCACAAGAAGAGACTGATAGGGAGGAGATAGACCCAAGGCTGCTTAGAAATTTGATCCTAGAAGGGCCAGAACATTCTAATTCCCTCCTGATACCCTAATCTCTGTCATCTAGCACCATCCAAATGAACTTTCCACCAAACTAGGTGCTGCTAGTTTACATCAGTAATTGTGGCTATTTGGAGGCTGAGATCTAAGGATTGAGTGAGGTTCAAAACCCGCCCCAGAAGATAAATCCTAGAGACTATTAGCTAGCAAAAAAGACAGAAAATGGAGGTGTTGAAATTGGAATTTTAGACACTAGGCCCAAAGTGCAGTAGTCACTCACACATATGTTAAATAATAAATCATAGTGTTCTGGTGCCATGGCTCATGCCTGCAATCCCAGCTTCTCAGGAGGCTGGGATTTGAGGACTGCAGTTTGAAGCCAGTCCAAGCTGGAAAGTCCATAAACTCTTATCTCCAATAAATCACCAAAAAAGCCAGAAGTGGAGCTGTAGCTCAAGTGTTAAGAGTGCCAGGCTTGAGTAAAAAAGCTCAGGGTCACGGTACGGCCTGCTGGGCCCTGAGCTCCCGCTCTGTCCTTGGTGGATCTGGAGACGTCCTTGCATGCTCGCTGGGACAGAACAGAACAGGGGGTCTCTTCAGGCCGCTGTTCACTTTAGGATGATCAGGAGGCCCTGCCCTTGTGGGGCGTTTGCCGTCCACTAGAGATGTTCATTGGCTGGGAATGCGGCTTAGTGGTAGAGTGTTTGCCTAGCATGCATGAGGCCCTGAGTTCGATTCCTCAGTGCCACATACACAGAAAAAGTTGAAAGTTGTGCTGTGGCTCAAGTGGTAGAGTGCTAGCCTTGAGCTAAAGAAGCTCAGGGACAGTGCCCAGGCCCTGAATTCTAGTCTAGCAAAAACAAGAGAGAGAGAGAGAGAGAGAGTTTCCAAAGCAAGGTGAGAGCAAAGGGACATTGGCAAAGACTAGCTCAGATCACAGGCACAGATACAAAGTTGGGGACTTTAGTCCATTCATAGGGCCCAGAAAAGCATCTTTTAGGTTACCACTTACAGTATGGCTCAGGTAGAAAACAAAACACCGCCCTGGAGAGAAAAAGCAAACCAAGAATAAGAGGCCTTTGAGTTCAAGACCCAGTACCAGAGCTTGCACACACACATGTGCACATGCACACACAGATACACAAATAAATAAATGAAAAAGAACCTTCTGGGCTGGGAAGGTGGCTCAGTGGTAGAGCGCTTGCCTTGCATGCATGAGGCCCTGGGTTCAATTCCTCAGCACCACATAAGCAAAATGAAAAAAACTGGAAGTGGCGCTGTGGCTCAAGTGGTAGAGCGCTAGCCTTGAGCTGAAGAGGTGAGGGATGACCAAAAAAAAAAAAAGAACCTTCTGTGATGGTGGTTAAGTTTCGCATCTGTGCTGTCCAATACAGTAAGCAGCCTTTAGCCACACATGGCTATTGAACTTGGAAGTATAGTTACTTTGACTAAAGGGCTGAATATTTAATTGTGTTTAAATAGTTTTCTAGGAAAACTATTCTAGGAATGTGGCTTAGTGGTAGAGTGCTTGCCTAGCATGCATGAAGCCCTGGGTTCCATTCCTCAGTACCACATACACAGAAATGGGCAGAAGTGGTGCTGTGGCTCAAGCAAAAGAAGCTCAGGGACAGTGTCCAGGTCTAGAGTTCAAGCCCCAGGATTGGAAAAAAAAAGAGTTTTTATGACTAATGATTGCATTCTGAGTGCACAGCATAATCTGAGGAAGGAAGTAGCGAAGAGCTGTTTCCCCAGGAAGCCCATCCCTCCCTCAAAACACAGCAGGCTGCCCTCCACTTCCTTTTTGCCTTCTCTACACAGTTTCGTCCTTACTGGGACATTTTCTGCAGACACCCCAAGTACACTTTCCTGAGTCATGGCCCACACATGTCCTTCACTGACCTGGCTCTTCTTTTCCCATGCTCTTCTCACATGGCTTTTAATTTTTTAAGAGCTGTGACCTACATGCCAGCCATGAGGGGAGATTTAGGTCTGAGTATTATTTATTCATTAGGTCCAGTCTACTGTTCAAAAAGCTGAGAAAAGGGGCTGGGAAGGTGGCTCAGTGGTAGAGCGCTTGCCTTGCATGCCTGAGGCTCTGGGTTCGATTCCTCAGCACCACATAAGCAAAAAGAAAAACCCAGAAGTGGCTCTGTGGCTTAAGTGGTAGAGCGCTAGCCTTGAGCTGAAGAGCTGAGGGACAGCGCCCAGGCCCAGAGTTCAAGCCCCACACTCGGACCCCCCAACAAAAAAAAAAAGCTGAGAAAAGTCAGAAAAATGAAGAAATAGCTAAAGAAAATTTATAGCCAGGCAAAGATGATACATGCCTGTAAACTGGTTACGCAGTGAAAGGAGAGAAAGAGAGAGAGTGGGGGGAGGGGGGAGGGAGAGAGAAGAGAACAGGGAAAACCTGAGAACCAGAGAGCAAGAGAGAGGAAAGGAGTAAGAAGAGGAAGATGGGCTGGGAAGGTGGCTCAGTGGTAGAGCACTTGCCTTGCATGCCTGAGGCCCTGGGTTCCAATCCTCAGCACCACATAAGCAAAAAGAAAAAAGCCGGAAGTGGTGCTGTGGCTCAAGTGTAGAGCACTAGCCTTGAGCTGAAGAGCTGAGTGAGGGACAGTGCCCAGGCCCAGAGTTCAGGCCCCATGACCAGACCCAAAAAAAAAAAAAAAAAAGATGGAAAGAAAGAAGAAAGGAAGAAGAGAGGGAAAGGAAATTTGTAAGGAAGTTATTGAAAAAATCAGGGTCCATGTTAGGGTTTAGCTCAATGGAAGAGTGCCTGCTAGCCAGACACCAGTGAGTCAAACCTATAATCCTAGCTACTCAGGAAGCTGAGATCTGAGGATCACAGTTTGAAAAGTCTGGGACTCCTTTTTTTTTTTTTTTTGGGGGGGGGGGTCCAGTCGTGGGGCCTGAACTCTGGGCCTGGGCGCTGTCCCTCAGCTCTTCAGCTCAAGGCTAGTGCTCTACCACTTGAGCCACAGCGCCACTTCCGGCCTTTTTCTTTTTGCTTATGTGGTGCTGAGGAATCGAACCCAGGGCCTCAGGCACGCAAGCGCTCTACCACTGAGCCACCTTCAGCCCGTGAAAAGTCTGAGACTCCTATCTCCAATAAACTACTTAGAAAAATCTGGTAGAGGCACTGTTGCTCTAGTGGAAAGAATGTTAGCCTTGAGTACAAGAAGCTCAGGGACAGAGCCCAGGCTCAAAGTACAAGCCCCAGGATCAGCAAAAAGAGTGCTTGCCTAGCAAGTTCAATCCTCAGCACCATGGGGGGAGTAGGGGAAGCAAATCCTTGGCTACATTGGACACCCCTAAACAAATAGGAAATACAACAATCTAATCTGAGTTAAGAGGTGAACTGGGAGGGAAAATTATGGGACAGTATTTGGTCAGCCAAAATAGTCATGCATAAAGGTGTGTGTGTGTGTGTGTGTGTGTGTGTGTGTGTGTGTGTGTGTGTGTGTGTGTACTGTGGCTTGAACTCAGGGCTTCACATTCTTCCTTTGGTTTCCCATCCAAGGCTGCTGCTTTACTACATAAACTACACCTGTACTTCAGGTTTTGTTGGTTGTTGTTGTTGTTGTTTGCAGGTTAGTGGGAGATTCTTTCTGATTTATCTTCCCTGGCTGTATTTGAACCTCGATCCTCAGATCACAGTCTCCTGAGTAGCTAGCAGTGGACTTTTATGTGGCACAGAGGGCTGTAGAGGTCGGCTCATGGACGAAGCCCAGTTTGGCATATTTGGACTTTTTCTCTCTGTCCTGACCTTTCCTGTGGGTCACCCCTCCCCTACTGTTTGCTGAGCCTGTGATAGAAGGAGAAAGAATAAACAGACTTTGGAGGCTGGGAGTTTTCTACCGACTGATTGGCCTGTCATCTCCAGGCAACGGCAAAATGGAAGGAAGAGGAAGACAGAGAGAACAGGGGGACAAGGTGGTGACAGACACCGGCCCTGAGCCGTGGGTATCAAGCAAGGCCCTTTCTTAGTCCTTTTTGGGCGATGGAGCTGCTGATTAGGCCTTTCCAGGTCAATCAAAGTATTCTTAGAAAATGTCTGGGTAGATACTCAGCATGGATATTTTTAACCTCTTGGGCAGATGGACAGAGGAAGGATTTCAGTTTCTGGGAAGGAAGGGGGAGGTCAGGGGCATGGGCACCATGTTTCCCTTCACAAGTTAGGTCTCTGTTGAATGCCCACCCTGTCAAATACCTACGTCCTCCTTCATCCAGCCAGACCCTTGGCTCCTCCTTCTACCTCCATTCTGTTTCTCTCTATTCCTGGTCTTTTATGTTTACTTCACCTTCCAGATGCAGAAACTTTCTTCTCCTTCCTTCCTTCTTCTACTATCTATCTATCTATTGCTAGGACTGGGGTTTGAATTCAAGGCCTCAAGTTCTCAATTTTTTTTTTTCTATCAAGCCTTGCTCTCTACTACTTGAACCATACCTCTACTTGTGGCTTTTTGCTGGTTCATTGGAGATAAGAATGCCATTAGGATGCCTAGGCTGGCTTTGAATCTCTGATTCTTACTCAGATCTCAGCCTCCAGAGAAGCTAGAATTACAGGCTATGAGCTACTAGTGCCTGGCTAAAATTTCAGGACTCAGATGTTATCATTACTATTGTTACTGGTTAATTGGACATAAAAGCCTCACAGACTTTTCTGTCTGAGCTGGCTTGCAGCCAAGATCCTGAGATCTCAGCCTCCTGAGAAGCTTGGATTACAGGTGTGGGCCACCAGTGCCCTGGCTAGCTTGTAGTCCTTGCCATGTTGCTCCATGAATCGTGCAATTTAGACAAACACAGTGAGACAGAGACAATGGAAGGAGAGACATGGAAGGAAACACATGGAGAGAAAGAAGGTCAGCTGGAGGAAAAACAATATGAAGGACATGAATGAATGTGATAAGATCTCTTGCTAGTCCTAAAACACTCCTTGTGACTAGTCACTCTCCCAAAAGTCTGTAGCCATCCCTGATATCTCTGAACATATGATAACGGAGTAGCTTAGGAAGGAAACAAAGAGCCAGGTCAAAACAAGGAGCTAGGCCAAGTAAGTGAGAGGTGAGAAGCCGAGAGGAGCTGAGCATGGGCAGCCGGGCAAGATGGTGTGGTGCCAGGGAAAGGAACGGGATACTTAGAAAAGGGCTGGCTAGCACTTGCCCTTTGTCCCACAAAGCCCATCTTTGTTTCACCCTGACTGTGAAAAGGGACATTGCTGGTGGCTCACACTTGTAATCCTAGCTACTCAAGAGGATCAGGGTTCAAAGCCAGCAAGGGCAGGAAAGCCTGTGAGATTCTTATCTTCAATTAACCAGCAAAAAACCAGAAGTGGAGGTGTGGCTTTCGTGGTAGAACACCAGTCTTGAGTAAAAAAGCTAAGAGATAGTTACGAGGCTCTGAGTTTAAGCCCCAGGACTAGCACACACAACAAAGTATAAACAGCTGGGAATGTGGCTTAGTGGTAGAGTGCTTGCCTAGCATGCATGAAGCCCTGGGTTCAATTCCTCAGTGCCATGTAAACAGAAAAAGCCAGAAGTGGTACTGTGACTCAAGTGGCAGAGTGCTAGCCTTGAACAAAAAAGCAGCTCAGTAGCCGGGCGCTGGTGGCTCACGCCTGTCATCCTAGCTACTCAGGAGGCTGAGGATCGCGGTTCAAAGCCAGCCCGGGCAGGAGAGACCGTGAGACTCCTATCTCCAATAAACCACCAGAAAACCGGAAGTGGCACTGTAGCTCAAGTGGTAGAGCGCTCGCCTTGAGCTGAAGAGCTGAGGGACAGCGCCCAGGCCCAGAGTTCAAGCCCCACGACCGACAAAAAAAAAAAAAAAAAAGCAGCTCAGTGACAGTCCCCTGCCCTTTTGATCAAGCTCCAAGACCGGCAAAAAAAAACCCAAACCAAAAAAAAAAAAAAAAAAAAAAACCACATTAACTTGGAGGAGTGAATTTCTCTCCAAAGTGGCAATATCTCTGGCCACTGCAGAGCCAAGCAGGTTAGAAGGGTTGGTATAAGAGCTTCTTTCCCTGTCCAAATGGATCTCCACCCATTCCCTCCAGGAAAAGAAATACCTCAAGCCAGCCAAGCATTGGTGGCTCACACCTGTAACCCTAGCTACCCAGGAGGCTGAGATCTGGGGATTGCAGTTCGAAGTCAGCCCAAGCAGGAAAGTCCATGAGACTCTTAGCTCCCATTAACCATGAGAAAACCAGAAGTGCCACTGTGGCTCACAGTGATACAGTGCTAACCTTGAGCAGCTCAGGGACAGCACTCAGGCCCTGAGTTCCAGCCCCACAACGGACCAAAAACAGAAGAAAAACCTCAAATTTATGCCCCCAGCGTAGGTGGGTCTGCTGTCTGTTCCCCTGCCCTTTTGATCAAACCATTACTAAGTATAGCAAACCCCACTTTTTCTGGTCCAATCAGTGCTGGCAGATTTTTCCCCTGCTCAGCTGGACATCCAGAGAAATGGAGTCCCAGGATCGGTATCATTCAGGGAGGGACAGGACTCTAACCTTTGGGGGACACAGTTTATACTGCCAGCATGAGAGGAGGGGAGGTTAGACTCTGAGATACTAGGGCTCTTGGTCAGGATTACGGCTGATTCCCTGAATAATGCCACCCCCATCTTGGTTTTCCATGATGTTGGCCTCAGGTGCTACAGTATGAGCTGGTCACAGGCTATGTCTACTGATGGCCCTTAGGGTGTACTTACATAAGTGTACTTACACTTTTCATAGAAGCTACGAACACTGATTGGGTAAGGCCAGCCCATTCCTGAGATGATACAAGGACACTGGAATTCAGTATTTCTAGAGTTGCCATTCCAAATGACCTTGGGAAAAAGGGGACCTCAGTAGGGGAAAAGTCAGTGGAGAAGAGGCTGCCATGAGTCTGTCCCGATTACCTAACTGAGCTATTCCTGGCCAGCTTGTTGAGCTTCTCGGGCTGTATGTGGTATTGGAGGAGAACTAGAGAAGACCTGCTGGCCCTTTCCTCAGTGATTTTGGGTGGCTTGCTTGTTTTGTCAACGACTGTCCGATTGTGACCTTGAACTCAACTTCAGGAGTTTTCGCCTTTCTTGCTAGTTGATAGGATTGCTGATCTCCTGCCTCTCTGGCTGACAAGGTTCTTGGAAACAACTGGCTAGGTGCCTGAGGTATGTTTAGCCTCAGCCAAAAATAAGGCTGGAAAATCCAGCGGATGGAGTTCTTTCAGCAAAAGCTGCCAATATCCTGCCTTTGTTTTCAAACACATTAGCGAGCGATCTCTTACTTGTCCTTTTGTGCTACTGCTGGGCTTGAACTCAGGGTCTGGGCACTCTCTGTCCCTTAGCTTTTTTTTTTTTTTGCTCTGCCACTTGAACTACAACTCCAGTTAAAGCTTTTGGGTGTTAACTGGAAATGAAAGTCTTGCAGACTTTTCTGTTCAAGCTGGCTTTGAACCACAATCATCAGATCTCAACTTCCTGAATAGCTAGGGTTGCAAGCATAAGCTACTAACACCCAACACTCTTGACTTTATTTGTGTGTGTGATGTCTGTCCTGGGGGCTTGAATTCAGGGCTTGGGCGCTGCCTCTGAGCTTTTGTGCTCAAGGCTAGTTTTCTTCCACTTGAGCCACAGCTCCATTTCCAGCTTTTTGGTGGTTAACTGGAGATTGGTTGAAGAGACTTACAAGGTCTTTCCAGCTTGGGCTGGGTTTAAAACTTGATCCTCAGATCTCAGCCATCTGAGTGGCTGGGATTACAGGTGTGAGCCACCAGTGTCCCAGCTTGACTTAATTCTTGACCGGCCTATGCCTATAAGCCATTCTCTCAGCCGGGCGCTGGTGGCTCACGCCTGTAATCCTAGCTACTCAGGAGGCTGAGATCTGAGGATCGCGGTTCAAAGCCAGCCCGGGCAGGAGAGACCGTGAGACTCCTATCTCCAATAAACCACCAGAAAACCGGAAGTGGCACTGTAGCTCAAGTGGTAGAGTGCTCACCTTGAGCTGAAGAGCTGAGGGGCAGCGCCCAGGCCCAGAGTTCAAGCCCCACAACCGACACAAAAAAAAAAAAAAAAAAGCCATTCTCTCTTCCTATACAGCTATAAAAATTAATTGAAGAAAACCCCTTTTTTTTTCCCTTATATATAACCTCAATCATGCTTTTTTTTTTTTTTTTGGCCTGGAACTCTCCATTTTTCTTTGCTGTCTACTCCCAGACTAAAGTAAATGTATAGCCAAGTCTCCTATTTTGTTTTCCCTCAGACCACCTGCATTTCAGCTGCCTGCCCAGCCGGGACATGGCTAGGTAGCTAAGGAGAGCAACATGCATGGAGGATAGGATCTTAGCTGGGTGCCAAAGGCTCATGGGTAGGCAAATCCAAACACACTTATCTTCAATTAACCGGCAAAAAGCCGGAAGTGAAGCTGTTGTTCAAGTGGTAGAGCACCAGCTAGCCTTGAGCAAAAAAGCTAAGGGACAGCTCCTAGTTCCTGAGTTCAAGCCTGCTACCAACGCACACACACACATACACACACACAAGGATTTTTTTTTTTTTTTGGTGGTCGTGGGGCCTGAACTCTGGGCCTGGGTGCTGTCCCTCAGCTCTTCAGCTCAAGGCTAGTGCTCTACCACTTGAGCCACAGCACCACTTCCGGCTTTTTTCTTTTTGCTTATGTGGTGCTGAGGAATTGAACCCAGGACCTCATGCATGTAAGGCAAGTGCTCTACCACTGAGCCACCTTCCCAGCTCCTGGTTAGTTGGAGTTAAGATAGTCTCATGGACTTTCCTGCCCAGGATAACTTTGAATCCCGATCCTCAGATCTCAGCCTCCTGAGTAGCTAGAATTATAGGTGTGAGCCACCAGTGCCCAGCCACAAAATGATTCTTGCTGTAGAGCCTACTCTGCTTGGGGCTAGTTTAGTCCATGCTTTAGACACAGGCACATTCTATTGTACGTAGACAGGCCTTAGCAGGTGTGACCAGGGTGGCCAGCACATGAGGGGCCTCTGGAAGCAGGATGGGCGCACACCCTAACCAAATGGGAAGCATGTCTGTCTGCCAGGCCAGCAGCTCCAGCCTCTGCCCATTCAATAACACCCATGGTAAGTTGGGGAAAGGTCAATGGAAACAGTCTTAGCTAAAGCCTGGACCTGATCCAGAATCTGGGGAAGCTGCTGGGTCTTGTGTCATTGGCTTTGTCCAGCAGGGTCACCCGCCACACAAGGCAGGAGGCAGGCAGGGCAGAGCATGAGAATGGTATGAACTTTCCAACAGTTCACTTCTGAGGCAGTACAACACTTCTGAGGCAGTACAACAGATCCCAAGGGTCATTCCAACCTTTGTCCTCCTTTCTCCAGTTTATGGGAAAGGAGAGAGAGTGTGTGTGTGTGTGTGTGTGTGTGTGTGTAGGGGCGAGGGTGGAGAGGTGGTGCCTGCCCCTCAGCACTCTTTTCTCCCTTCCCTTTATCCCCCCCCCCCCCCCCCCCCCCCCCCCCCCCCCCCCGTTTTGGTTGGTAATGAGGATTGAAGTCTGGGCCTAGGTGCTGTCTCTGAGCTCTTCAGCTCAAAACAAGTGCTCTACCACATGAGCCACAGTGCCACTTCTGGTTTTTTCTGGTGGCTAATTGGAGTTAATAGAGTCTCATGGACTTTCCTGCCTGGGCTAGCTTTGAACTCAGTTCTCAGTTCTTTTGTTTTTTTTTTTTTGTGGTCGGTTGTGGGGCTTGAACTCTGGGCCTGGGCGCTGTCCCTGTGCTCTTCAGCTCAAGGCGAGCACTCTACCGCTTGAGCCACAGCACCACTTTCGGTTTTCTGGTGGTTTATTGGAGATAAGAGTCTCTCAGACTTTCCTGCCTGGGCTGGCTTTGAACCACGATCCTCAGATCTCAGCCTCCTGAGTAGCTAGGATTACAGGTGTGAGCCACTGGCACCTGGTCCCCTCCCTTTTCTTGTTTAAAGTTTCCAGACAGATATGTGGGATTTGTGGGTAGCTCTGCCTCCAACATAAACACAGACATAATTGACTACGGTTCATGTGTGAATGTGTGTATGTGTGTGTGTTAGGGGAAAAGACAAAAAGGAAAGTTCCAGTGTCTTTTACTTTTTTTTTTTTTTTTGGGTCCGGTTGTGAGGCCTGAACTCTGGGCCTGGGCACTGTCCCTCAGCTTTTCAGCTCAAGGCTAGCACTCTATCACTTGAGCCTCAGTGCCACTTCCAGCTTTTAATGTATATGTGGTACTGAGGAATCAAACCCAGGGCTTCATGCATGCTAAGTGAGCACCCTACCACTAAGCCACATTCCCAGCCCATGTAAATACAATTTTTGTTGTTTTTGTTTTGTTTTGGTACCAGTACTGAGACTTGAAATCAGGACCTTGGGGCTTTTAGCTTTTTTTTCTTCTCAAGGCTGGCACTCTACCACTTGAGCCACACTTCTACTTCCTGAATTTTGCTAGTTAATTAGAGATAAGAGTCTCTTTAGATTTGGGTGCTGGGAAAGTGGCTCAGTGGTAGAGTGTTTAGTGTTTACCTTGCATGCATGAAGCCCTGGGCTCGATTCCTCAGCACCACATAAACAGAAAAAGCTGGAAGTGGCACTGTGGCTCAGGTGGTAGGGCACTAGCCTTGAGCTGAAGAGCTGAGGGACAGTGCCCAGGCCCAGAGTTCAGGCCCCTCCCCCCCCCCAAAAAAAAAGTCTCTTAGATTTGTCTGCTCCAGCTGGCATCCGACCCTTGATCCTCAGATCTCAGCCTCCTGAACAGCTAGGATTACAGGCATGAACTGCCCAGTGTTTGCTTTGTTTGCTTTCATGTTAGTTTGCTTTTTGGCTGATCTCTCTCTGGTTTTAACTACTGGCTGAGGTATAACTCTAGGAAATGGCAGCCACAAGTCCCCTGGCCTCCACTCCTCCCCACAACACATCAGAGAGCAAGAAAGGGATACACATCAATCATCACAAATTGCTCAATAACTCTGGAATGTTCTCCTTCTATTCTTGCTCTCTGTTTTCTTGGCTTGCCTCTCTCTTAACACTAGCACAGTCAACCAGGCTTTATAGATGCTTTCCCTTAATCGAGTTTTTTTTTTTTTCAGTGAGGTCAGAAACATCAAACCCCGTTAGATGTTCAAGTCTCTGTCACCTTCTATTATAAGAGAATTCAGTCTGCCTTCCGATTTGTAGTTGGGAAATTTCTTGAAGTTTCTCTCCTACACTCTGTCTTATGACTTTCAAAAGCCAGGCAAGGCCTGGGTGATAGCACCCCAGATATCTCATTCACTTCCTATTCTGGACAAGCAGCTCTACTCGTGTCTGCTGCATGCCAAGAGGCTGGAACCAATCACCTCACCGAAGGCTTCCTTGGCAGCCAATCAGAGCCTAGGGAAGTGACCTCACTCAAAGCAGAACCGCGTGGGTGAGGAAACAACTCCCAGAGCTGTGAGTGTCCCTAAAGTCACTGCCTTCTGTAAAACCACCTACCCCCTCCCCAAGGGAAGGAGCCAGGAAGGCCAAAGGGAAAAACCAAAAGCGAAACTGTAAGCACACCCTGCTTCTCCAGATGGAGGAGATTCGGGTGTTTTCAGAGCTTGCTCTACGAGATGTTATCTTTCACAGTGGGGTCTCATCTGGGCACCAGTGGATCAAGCCTGTTATCCTAGCTTCTTAGAAGATGAGATCTGAAGATCGCAGCTCCAAGCCAGCCAGGACAGCCAACTCCTTGAGACGCTTATCTCCCCTTAACCAGCAAAAAGCCAGAAGGAAGTGTAGCTCAAGTGGTAGAAGGCCAACTTGGAGCAAAAAAGCCAAGGGATAACACCTAGGACCAGAATTCAAGCTCTGGTACTGGCACAATTAGAAACCATCACCACAAAGTCCAAAGTGCAGTCTTTAGGCCCAGGAGAAGGGCATTTGCAGACCAGATGTCAGCCCCTCCTCCCTTCTTCCTTCTGGCACCTTTCTCCAGAACTTAATCTTTTATTTTGTAAATAAGGTCATGATCAAGGTCAAGTGTGGGAAAGGAAGGGCCTCTAACCTGTGAACATTGTATGAACACAGATTCCTATATCCTGAGGACCTGAGACTCAGAGGACAGTGGATTTGTGGAAGAATACAGACTCTAGAAGTTTCTAGACATTAGGCAGCCCTCCAGGCAAGTTCCTGAATCTCCTCTGGCTGAACTTGGTTGCAAGTAGATGTCCTCCATGGGAGTGGAAGGGAAGGAAGAAAAGGGCAAGACTTCCCAATGGCTAGAAGAGGGGCTGTGGACTTGAGTGCACTATGCCCCTGAGTGTATCTTCAGGGCCTGAATTCTTGCTTGGCTTTATTCATTTTAGGATGGTTAATTAGAGATAGTCTTTCTGAAGGGGCTGGTTTTGAACCTCGATCCTTACATCTTAAGCCTTCTGAGTAGCTAGGATTACAGGCGTGAGCTACTAGAACCTTCTCCCCCCTTCTCCCACCCCTCACCCATGTCCTACTGGAAATATAAAAAATGGCTCAGTTGGACATCCTGTCAGCCTTTCATCTCCCCTCCCCCACCAGACTCACACTGCACAGATAATAAAAACACTTTATTAAAAAATGTGAAACTCACCCTCAATTAAATTCACAGTGACCTGTAAAACCTGGGTAAGGATATGTACACAGTGGTCTCATTCAGCTCCAACAAGCCAGTAACTCTGTCTCCTTGCTGTTACTGTATTTTAACGATATTAGTCTTTTCCTCTTTCTGTAAGATATCAGAAGCTATATAAAGATGGGGTGAGGAGAAAAGGCTATCTGTCACAATTCTCCACTCCCAGCTTCAGCTCCAGGGGCCAGTTTTTTGTGTTTGTTTTTCACTGTCCATTAAACTAAATGGGAGAGACAGTTTCTATATCCCAAATCAAGAATGATTATGAGGATGGCGTGCTGCTAGGGACCTTTCTTTAGTATATGGCCTCATCCATATTGTCATCACTGTCACCCCCAAAGTCTTCTCCATTATCAAAATATGACATGATGTAGTCAGTTTCCTGAAATGGAAAAGAAGTAAAAGTCAGGCATGCTTTCAGCCACAGCCTTCCTCTCTCTGTAGCAGGCCTCTTCCCTAGCATATTATTTCCTTTCAGCTGTAGGATTTGTGGGGTTTTTTTGGGGGACGGGGCAACACTGGGGTTGAACTTGGGGCCTCACATAGGCTAGGCAGATGATTTACTGCTGAGCTACACCTCCAGCATTTTTTTACACTGAATATTTCTGAGATAAGGTCTTGCTTTTTCTGTCTGGTTGCATTTCTGGGTCTTGATCTGTTTTTAGGCTTCCTGTTGTAACTAGAATAACAGACACACATACAACACACCAACACTTGCTTGAGAAGGGAGAGCCTCAGGAACTTTTTGTTGTGGTTCCCATTTCTCAGCCTCCCAAGGAACTAGAATAACAGGTGTAAGCCACAGACCTGGCTCATAGTTCGTTTTTTGTTTGTTTGTTTGCTTGTTTTGTTTTGCCGGTCTTGGGGCTTGAACTCAGCTGAGCTTCCTTTGCTCAAGGCTAGTGCTCTACTATTTGTGCCACAGCACCACTTCCATCTTTTTCTGTGTATGTGGTACTAAAGAATCAAACCCAGGGCTTCATGCATGCCAGGCAAGCACTCTACCACGGAGCCACCTTCCCAGCCCATGGTAGATCATTTTTGAGAAGAACCCAGGGACAGATGAATTCATGAAGGCTCCTACTCTCGTGAGGTACCACCTCCTTTGGTTCTCCAAACTTCTAAGGAGAGTATCTATGAAAAAAGGAGGTAAGGGGCTTGCCTTGCATGCCTGAGGCCCTGGTTTTGATTCCTCAGCACCACATAAGCAAAAAGAAAGAAGCCGGAAGGGGCTCAAGTGGTAGAGCACTAGCCTTGAGCTGAAGAGCTGAGGGACAGCGCCCAGGCCCAGAGTTCAGGCCCCATGACTGGACCAAAAAAAAAAAAAAAGTCAAGAACAAGGTAGGAAGGGGATGGAGGGTGGACAGTCCCCTTCACCTCTTCATGTTCTTCTTCATCGTACTCCTCTTCCTCTTCTTCCTCCTTTTCTTCTTCTTCTTCTTTCTCCTCATCTTCCTCTGAAGTCACTTCTTCCTCTTTCTTTTCTAGGGTCTTTGGTGAAAACAAATGGAAAAAGAAACACACTCAGCTAGTGAATGGGACAATTTGAGACGTACAGGGTCCAGGTTCATTCCAACAAGGAATGAACCTGAGGCCCAGGAGTGCATTAGGCACACTTCCTCCTCACCTCTAGTTTCTGTATTGTTTCTTCCTTGTCTTCTGTGGTCTTTGGGGGCCTCTTGGGGAGTAGAATGGTGGTGCCTGGGAGGGGCATCAAAAAGTGAATTACTAGTGTCAACACCTTCTAGTACCTCCTGCAGCAAATATGACACTCTGTTGCCCTCTAGTGGCCACTATGGCACCCAGCCACAATTTACGGACTGAGTGGGTATTGGGAGGGATTGAGAGGCTCTGCTAATTGATGATAAACTCTTTTTTCCCCCAGATAGATACACTTACGCTCTTTCTGTAGCTTTCGCACTCGAATCTTTAGCTCCCGTGGTAGACGCCGCCAATCTGGTAATAGAGAGAGTGTGAGTATCAATAAGATCTGACCTGGGATCTTTTATGAATGATTAGTGCTAAAAAGGACAAGTTTTTTTGTTTTTGTTTTTGGGTCTGGTCATGGGGCCTAAACTCTGGGCCTGGGTGCTGTCCCTCAGCTCTTCAGCCCAAGGCTAGCACTCTACCACTTGAGCCACAGCGCCACTTCCGGCTTTTTTCTTAGTGTGGTGCTGAGGAATTGAACCCAGGGCCTGGAGCATGCAAGGCAAGTGCTCTACCACTGAGCCACCTTCCCAGCCCCAAGGACAAGTTTTTTTAACACACACACGCATGCACCAGTCCTGGAGTCTGAACTTAGGGCCTGAGCACTTGTCCCTTAGTTTTTTCCTTCAAGGCTGGCACTCTACTACTTGAACCACAGCTTTTTGGTGGTTAACTGGATATGTGCATCTCATGGACTTTCCTGCTGGTTTGGAACTGCAATCCTCAGATCTCAGCTTTCTGAGTTGCGTGGATTACAGGCATAAGCCATTGGTACCCAGCTGAAGGAAAGGTTTTCAAACTGAGGAGAGAAGGAGTTGGGTTGATGTTTCTCAAACTAAAACTGGCTTGGACATCTCTGGAGGGGTGGGGTCTCTTAGATTGGTTTCTCAGGTTTCCAAGAATCTTTAGGAGTACATGGAAGGTTCTGGTTGATGGATACTGCATGCAGGAGGGGAGGGAAGGACACTGGAGGTGGACACTGGCATGGTTTGAGGCATCTGGGACATCTGAAAGAAACAGTCAATGAAGAGTCCCATCACCTACCAGGGTTCCAGTCAAGGGCATTGTCGAGGGGTCCTGACATCTGGTATTTGTCTGAGTAACGTTCCACATCTGAGGGGTCAAAGATCAAGAGTCAGAAGTTTTATCCCTAGAACAAAGGTTATTCCTATTCTCAATTCTGAAGAATTATCTGTCCCCTCACCCCAAACCCAGAGACCAGGGACTCAATCTTCTAACTTGTCCCTTTGACATCCAAAATTATGACAGCTTTTCTTTTATCTCTTGGCTCAGAAACAATTGTATTTAAGTAGTAGTCCAGAGAACAAGACGCAGGGGTTCCTGGCTGGCAGAGTTGATCCTTTTTCAGCGCCAGTGCTGAAGACTAAACAGGCTTTCTCTCTCTTTCTCTCTCTCTTACTTGGCCTTTTCACTTACGGCTGACACTCTACCACTGAAGCCACACCTCCACTTCCAGCGTTTTGCTGGTTCACAGGGTGGTAAGTGTCTCACACTTTCATCTGCCTGAGCTGGCTTCCTCAGCCTCCTGGGTCTCCTGGCCCTCAGGGGTGCTGAGTATGGGAATGACAGGCACTCTGTTTTAGCATTTCTTTTCCTTTTTAAAATATTTTTTCTCAGCTGAGCGTCCGTGCTCATGCCTGTAATCCTAGCTACTCAGGAGGCTAAGATCTGAGGATCAAGCCTGGAAGCCAGCCCAGGCAGGAAAGTCTATGAGACCCATTTCTCCAATAAACCACCAGAAAACCGTAAGTGGCGCTGTGGCTCAAGTGGTAGAGCACTTGCTTTGAGCTGAAGAGCTGAGGGATAATGTCTAGGCCCAGAGTTCCAGCACTACGACTGACAAAAAATACATATGCTTTTTTCTCTTTTAATTTAATTAGCTATTTTTCAGTTTATGTGGTGCTGAGGAATCAAACCCGGGGCCTCATGCATGCTAGGCAAGCACTCTACCACTAAGCCACCTTCCTTTTCTTGGTGATATTTGGTGTTTGAACTCAGGTCTTACACTTTCAAGGACTGTGATTTACCACTGTAGCCCCATCCCCAGCCTGTGTTTTGCTTAGTTTTGCTTAGTCTGTTTTCAGACAAATTCTTGCTTTTGCCCAGAGGCCAACCTGATTCCCCTGGTCTGGTGCTTGCTGGGATGAATGGCGGGAGCCAAACTGCCCAGTTTGTTTTGTGGAAATGTCTTGCTCACTTTTTTTTTTCTCACCCAGCTGACCTCTAGCATTTCAACTGACCTCTCTTGGGGACAGCTGGCCGTATGAAGTAGGGGAGCTGCCTCATGGCGCCACGCAGCTCCTGCTTCAATGCCAGGACATATTCCCCTTCCTCTCCCGAGGGCAGAGGCACTGGGCGGAATTCCAAGGGCTAAGGAAGCAGAAGCATTATCAGTTCAGGAAGAAATTAGTGAAGCATAAACCTTAGAAGGTCTCTCCCCTTCACTAGTTAATCTTTGTATCAGTACTGAGGTTTGAACTCAGGGCCTGGGTGCTTTTTCTGCTCAAGGCTAGTGCTCTACCACTTGAGCCACACTTCTACCTCTGGCTTTGGCGATAAGAGTTTCACAGACTTTCCTGCCTGGGCTAACTGAATTGTGATCCTCAGGTCTCAGCTTCTCGAGTAGCTGGGATTACAGTCGTGAGCTATCAGTGCCTGATTGATTGTCTCAATTTAATCCAAGAGTTCCAGTGAATAGAAGGGCAAAAGAGAATGGGAACATGGCATGTGGCATTTTGAGAGCTGGGAAGCTGGAAGTGAGGAAAGGGTAAAGATTTTTGTTGTTGTTTTGGTGGTGGGGCTTGAACTCTGGGCCTGGGCCCTGTCCCTCAACTCTTCAGCTTAAGGTGGGTACTCTACCACTTGAGCCACAGCGCCACTTCCTGTTTTCTGGTGGCTAACTGCAGATAAGAGTCTCACAAACGGACTGGGAAGGTGGCTCAGTGGTAGAGCGCTTGCCTTGCATGCCTGAGGCCCTGGGTTTGATTCCTTAGCACCACATAAGCAAAAAGAAAAAAGCTGGAAGTGGTGCTATGGCTCAAGTGGTACCCTTGAGCTGAAGAGCTGAGGGACAGCGCCCAGGCCCAGAGTTCAGGCCCCACGACTGGACCCCCCCCCCCCCCCCAAAAAAAAAAAGAGTCTCACGGACTTTTCTACCTGGGCTGGCTTTGAACCATGATCCTCAGATCTCAGCTTCCTGAGTAACTAGGATGACAGGCATGAGCCACCGGTGCCTGGCTAAAGATTTCTTTGATTAGAAATATCTTCTGTGTAGGGGCTGGGATGTAGCTCAGTGGCAAAGCGCTTGCCTAGCAAGTGCAACGTCCTGGGTTTGATCCCCAGTACCAAAAAAGAAAAGACAAAAAAAAATACAGTTAAAAAAAAAAAAGAAAAATCTTCTATGAGTTGGAAGAAGGAGAGGCAAGATACAGATGGTATTTATTCATTTGTTTATGTGATTACTAGGACTTGAATTCAGGGCCTCTTGTGATTTTTTGTTGTTGTTGTTGTTGGTCGTGGGGCTTGAACTCTGGGCTTGGGTGCTGTCCCTGCGCTCGTCAGCTCAAGGCGAGAGCTCTACTGCTTGAGCCACAGTGCCACTTCCAGTTTTCAAGTGGTTTATTGGAGATAAAAGTCTCAGGGACTTTCCTGCCCGGGCTGGCTTTGAACCGTGATCCTCAGATCTCAGCCTCCAGAGTAGCTAGGATGACAGGCGTGAGCCCTGGCACCTGGCTTTTATTTATTTATTTATTTTTGGCTGGTGTCCTACCATTTGAGCCATGCCTCTACTTCCAGCTTTTTGATGGTAATTTGGAAATAAGAATCCCTTGGATTCTTACTCGCAGGGTAGCTCAGATCTCAGCCTCCTGAGGAGCTGGGATTCCATGTGTGAGCCAGTGGCACCTGAACTGGGGATGGTTTTCTGATGAGGCAGAATTCATTCAGTCACATGCAGTCAGTCTGGAGCGCTCAGGGGTGGGGAGGGAGAAGAAACACTCACAGGAAAGAGTGGAGAAGGCTGGAGAGTGGGTGGGGGCAGAGCATCCCCTTTCCCAATGCCCACAGCCTCCATGTTGAAAGTCAACTGGCCCCGGCCACGGCCCCGGCCCCCTCCCCGGCCGGCCATGATGGAGGGGGGCCTGGCTATTCAGAGATCCAGCGAGGAAAACCTGAGAAAGATAAAAACACAGAGAGAGAAAAAGGACGATGGGATAGACAGGAAGCCAAGGAGACACAAGATGCAAACCGATGAGCTTCTCTCTAGGACACTGGGAAAGCTAACATCAGCCAACAAGTTTGACTGAGAAGGTTCAGTGCCACAGGGGTATTTCTGAAAAGAAAATGGCTGTTGAGTAGAACTGCAACACAAAGACTCTGGGTTTGTTGTTGTTGCTGCCAGTACTAGGGCTTGAGATCTGAGACTTATATTCTCCCTTAGTTTTTTTTTTTTTTTTTCCACTCAAGGCTAGCACTCCACCACCTGAGCCACACCTCCACTTCTGGCTTTTTGCAGGCTAATAGGAGATAAGACTTTCTTGATTTGTCTGTCTGGACTGGCTTTGACTGTATCCTTAGATCTCAGGCTCCTGAGTAGCTGGGATTATAAGTGTAAGCCACTAGCTCCTGGCAAAAAGTGTCTCTTGGGCTGGGAAGGTGGCTCAGTGGTAGAATGCTTGTCTTGCATGCATGAAGCCCTGGATTTGATTCCTTAGCACCACATAAGCAGGAAGTGGCACTGTGGCTCAAGTGTAGAGCACTAGCCTTGAGCTGAAGATCTGAGAGACAGCAATCAGGCCAAGAGTTCAGGCCCCACGACTGACAAAAAAAAAGTATTCTTACCATCATCATTTTGTTCTCTGTACATCACCTTTATAATAACAATAAAAAAGTGAAACAAGGGCTGGGAAGTTGGCTCAGTGGTAGAGCACTTGCCTTGCATGCATGAGGCCCTGGGTTTGATTCCTCAGCATCACATAAGCAAAAAGAAAAAAGCCAGAAGTGGCGCTGTGGCTCAAGTGGTAGAGCGCTAGCCTTGAGCTGAAGAGCTGAGGGACAGCGCCCAGGCCCAGAGTTCAGGCCCCATGCCCGGACCCCCCCAAAAAAAAAAGTGAAACAAGGGGCTGGGAAGGTGGCTCAGTGATAAGAATGCTTGCCTTGCATGCATGAGGCCCTGGATTCAATTCCTCAGCACCATATAAGCAGAAAAAGCTGGAAGTGGCACTGTGGCTGAAGTGGTAGAGTGCTAGCCTTGAGCTGAAGAACTGAGGGACAGTGCCTAGGCCCAGAGTTCAAACCCATGACTGGCAAAAAATAAATAAAATAAAATAAAATATGTGGTTCTTGAATATGCAACAAAAATTAACACTGCTAACTTGGGAAAATGAGGTTTTGTTTGTTTTTAAGGTTTTTCTACTTTCTCTGTTATTTAAATAGTCAGGTGTGGTGTTATATACTTGTAATCCCAGCACTTTAAAGGCTGAAGTAGGAGGATTAAGGTTTATCAGGCCACAGGGGATTACACAGTATATAACTACAGTAGTTATATCTGCCTTATATACTCTAAGAATACTTTTGGTCATGGGGCCAAAACTCAGGGCTGGGGGCTGTCCCCGAGCTCTTTTTGCTCAAGGATAGAGTTCTACCACTCTGATCCACAGTGCCTCTTCCAGTTTTTTGCAAGGTTTATTGGAGATAAGAGTCTCATAGATTTTCCTGCTTGGGCTGGCTTTGAACCAGGATCATGATCTCAGCCTCCTGAGTAGCTAGGATTGCAGACGTGAGCCTGCTATTTACAATAGCAGTATTTATTTGGTATATATATATATATATATATATATATATATATATATCCCCCAAAAAAGAAAAAAATGGTTGTTGCCAGATGGGTACTAGGAGCTCACAACTATCATTCTAGCTATTCAGGAGAATGAAATCAGAAGATTTCTGATTGAAGCCAGCTGGGGCAAAAAAAATCCACGAGACTAGCTGGGCTCCGGTGGCTCACACCTGTAATCCTAGCTACTCAGGAGGCTGAGATCTGAGGATCAGATTCAAAGCCAGCCCAGGAAGGAAAGCCCGTCAGACTCTTCTCTCTAATGAACCACCAGAAAACTGGAAGTGGTGCTGTGGCTCAAGTGGTAGAGCACTTGCCTTGAGCTGAAGAGCTGAGGGACAGTGCCCAGGCCGAGTTCAAGACCCACAACTGACAAAAAAAAAAAAAAAAAATCCATGAGACTCTTATCTCCAATTAATCACCAAAAAGCCAGAAATAGAGGTGTGTCTCAAGTGATAGAGGACCAAACTTGAGTGAAAAACCTTAGGAACAGCCAGCACCCAGGCCTTGAGTTCAAGCACTCTAGACATATGACTAAAGAATGCCCTAGGATGGGGTTGGGAATGTAGCTTAGTGGTAGAGCGCTTGCCTAGCATGCATGAGCCCTGGGTTCGATTCCTCAGTACCACATACACAGAAAACGCTGAAAATGGTGCTGTGGCTCAAGTAAAAGAAGCTCAGGGACAGTGTCTAGGCCCTGAGTTCAAGCCCCAGGACTAGCAAAAAAAAAAAAAGGATGCCCTAGGACAAGTATAGTCTATCATTGTGTCTGACATATAGTTAGTGGTCAATATTTGTGGAATGAACAAGTACTTAAATTCTATGGGCCTTCCAAAATTGAGATCTTGTGATTCATAAAGCTTCCTCTCCAGTTCCCCTGTGGTTTTCTCTTCCCTGAACTATAAGAGCAATAATGAGGGGCTGGGAAGGTGGCTCAGTGGTAGAGCGCTTGCCTTGCATGCCTGAGGCCCTGGGTTCGATTCCTCAGCACCACATAAGCAAAAAAGAAAAAAGCCGGAAGTGGCGCTGTGGCTCAAGTGGTAGAGCGCTAGCCTTGAGCTGAAGAGCTGAGGGACAGTGCCCAGGCCCAGAGTTCAGGCCCCACAACCGGACCAAAAAAAAAAAAAGAGAAGAGCAATAATGAAACACTAATATTACAAACCACTAATTTAAAGAACTTCATTTGTTCTCTATTGTCTTTTTTTTTTTTTGTCAGTCCTGGGGCTTGAACTCTGGGCCTGGGCGCTGTCCCTGTGCTCTTCAGCTCAAGGCAAGCACTCTACCACTTGAGCCACAGCACCACTTCTGGTTTTCTAATGGTTTACTGGAGATAAGAGTCTCTCAGACTTTCCTGGTCGGCCTGGTTTTGAACAGCAATCCTCAGATCTCAGCCTCCTGAGTAGGTAGGATTACAGGTGTGAGGCACCGGTGCCCGGCTGTATTGTCTTTTATTGTCCCTAAGTACGTAGTTTAAATTGCCTCTGAAACAAGAGTGCAAGCCGTCTCCCCACAAAAAAAAGAACCCCAATTCCATTCTATTAATATTACAAATGAAGTAACAGAATCTGCCCTACTAAATTTTGTATTCTAAGAATAGACATTAAAGGAACCTACACTAAGCGCTCCGTTAAAGATATGCACAAAATGAACCTGGCACCCTGGCAAGGCCTATACCAGCAGAAGGACATTCATATAGGAGGCTAAGGTAGGAAGACGTTGGGTTCCAGGCCAGGGTGGACAGCAAGGCCTCGAGAGAGAGGAAAGAAACAGAAACAGAGAGGCAGAGAGAGAAATCAAGACGCAAACTGTATCCTCCAACTGGGAGAACAATGAAATCTGCAATAAATACAGCTACAGGCTACAGGTAGGCGTCACTAGTCCAGCGGTCTTAAAAGCTAACAGGGCACGGTGACCTCGTTCACCCCGTCGAGGGTGGCTGCTGCCACGGCGGGATCCGGGGTTCGAGCCCGAGCCTTCCTCACTTGAGTATCTGTCCTCGACGCCCGTGGAGAACGCCGGTTCTCCACTCAGCAGTGGGGGCTCGGGAGGGGACGGAGGACAGGGGCCCCGAGGGAGGGCGGTCCAACAGGCTGCCGGCCAGCCGGGCAGCTCCAGCAGGCGACCCCAGGCGGCCTGGTGCGGAAAGTGCGGACCGAGCGAGGTCCTTACCTGGCGGCGTCCTCGCCCCGCACGGGGCCCAGGCCCGGGCCAACTTGAAATTTGCTCCTCTTCCTCCAGCCGCAGGCGTTCTGGCCCGCCTCCCGGAGCGCCCCATTGGTGGGTTCTCCTAGCCAATCAGGGACAGCGGAGGCGGCAGGCCCGCCCACCTGCGGTCCGGGAGGGAGGGGGGAGTGCGCGCCGGAACCGGGCTTGGGAGCCGGGCGCCGGGGGAGCTGGGGTGACGGGGTCGCCCGCGGTGGGTTGTTTCTGATCTCGCCCCTTGGAAGGAGGCCCTTGGATGGCAAGACTTTGCGGAGAGAACCTGACCCTCAGATCTCTGCAAGGCGATCTATTTCTGGAGCGCTCCCCAAGAGGGGCCAAAAAGGCGGGGGGGGGGGGGGGAGGGTGACTGAGAAAGGGTTTAGGGGGGCTGCCTTCATGGTTTGGCCTCGCCCCCAAGATTCCAGCTTTCCTTTCAGTCTTCCCCGGTTTTCCCCCATGGATACTTCTTTTCTGAAAGTGTTTTTTCCGTGGGTGTCCTCCTGTCCATACAAAGGTGGGAGATGGTTTGGGAAGGTTTGGGGTAACAATGTTTTCTGCGTATTCCACTGCCTTCGTCCCCTAAGCCTCCTACGTGACTGTGTGTGTGTGTCTGTGTGTCTGTGTGTGTGTGTGCTGGTACTGGGTCTTGAACTCAGTGCCTGGGTGCTGTCCCTCAGCTCTTCAGCTCAAGGCTAGCGCCCTACCACTTGAGCCACAGCACCACTTCCGGCTTTTTTCTTTTTGCTTATGTGGTGCTGAGGAATCGAACTCAGGGCCTCAGGCATGCAAGGCAAGCGCTCTACCACTGAGCCACCTTCCCAACCCCCCTTAGCTATTCTTGCTCAAGGCTGGTGCTCCACAACTTGAGCCACTGCTCTACTTCCGGCTTTTGGGTGGTTAACCGGAAGAAAGAGACTCATGGACTTTTATATAGCCAGGCTGGTTTTGAACTATCATACTTTGATCTCAGCCTCCAGAGTAGTTAAGGTTACGAGTGCTAAGATTAGAGACATGAGCCACCTGTGCTTAGCTAAGGGGTCCAACAGAAACAAAGGAAGAGTTCAGAATGAGAGGCAATGTAGGTATCAGTCAAGAAGAATATTCCTCTACTCTGGGAGGCTGTAATAAATAGGTATAGGGACGTTTTGGGGATAGGAAAAAAAAATGTGTAGCTTTGGAGAACCTTCTTGAGGTTGTAACCTCATGCTACAAGAAAATAGTAACTGATGGGGCTGGGAAGGTGGCTCAGTGGTAGAGCGCTTGCCTTGCATGCATGAGGCCCTGGGTTCGATTCCTCAGCACCACATAATCAGAAAAAGTTGGAAATGGTGCTGTGGCTCAAGTGGTAGGGCACTAGCCTTGAGCTGAAGAGCTGAGGGACAGGGCCCAGGCCCAGAGTTCAGGCCCTATGACCAGCAAAAAAAAGAAAAAGAGAAAAGAAAATAGTAACTGAGTGTCGGTAGCTCATGCCTGTAATCTTAGAAATGCGGGGGACTGAAAACTGAGGATCTCTGCTCAAAACCAGCCTGGGCCAAAATGTTTGTGAGACTCTTATTCCTAATTAACCAGCAAAAAGCTGAACATGGAGCTGTGGCTCAAGAGATAGGGGCCAGCCTGTGAAACCTTTGGGTGAAAACGCTAAGAGATGGGGCCTAATAGCGTAGGCCCTGCATTTAAGCACCAGTACTAGCATGTGCATGTGCGTGCACGCACGCAAGCACGCACCCCCCCCCCACAAACACACACGCACACACAGGTTATGGTTCCTATCTTGTACAGCTGTGTGAGGATTAGCGATAATATATGTAAAGCACTAGGCTCATAATTGGCAGTAACTAGTAAAAATAGGTAGTTTCCCTGCAATATTTTCACTCTTCATTCCCCAGAAACATTATTTTTAGTATCTTGTGTCTGGCGGCCTACAGCCTCTGACTTATCTAGGAGCTTAGGTGAGCTTTCCAAATCCTGTTTTTGTGTGTGTGTGTGGTTTTTTTTTTCATCCCCCACTTTGCTTGGTGCCTTCCAGCTGGACACAGATTCACTTCTAAAATATGCAGATGGAATCTATGGTAACCATAGAGACAGGGCAGGTGACAAGAAGAGCCAGAGACAGTATGAGATACCAATAGGGACAGTACAGGAACAGAGAAGACAGAAGGAGTGATTCGGACAAGGACCTTCAAGCAAGACAGAGGATAAAAAGACAAGATAGAAAATGAGTTTCCGCAACAAAGAAGACTAAAGAAGCCAAGCATGGGGGTACATGCCTAGAATCCCAGCACTGAGGAGAGGGAGGCAGCAGGATCATGAGGTGGAGTGCTGCCTGGGCTATAGAGCTAGGCCTTGTTTGTATGTATGTATGTATGTATGTATTCATTGTCCCTTGTGGGCCTTGAACTCTGGGCCTAGGCACTGTCCCTCAGCTCTTTAGCTCAAGGCTAGAGCTTTACCACTGGAGTCACAGTGCCACTTCCGGCCTTTTCTGCTTATATGGTGCTGAGGAATCGAACCCAGGGCCTCATGCATGCAAGGCAAGCACTCTACCACTGAGCCACCTTCCCAGCCCGTAGGGCCTGGTTTATTTTTTGTTTTGTTTTGTTTTTGTTTTTGTTGTTGGTCATGGGGCCTGAACGCTGGACCTGGAGCTGTCTCTCAGCTCTTCAGCTCAAGGCTAGCACTCTACCACTTGAGCCACAGTGCCACTTCTGGCTTTTTCTGTTTATGTGGTACTGAGGAATCGAACCCAGGACCTCATACCTGCAAGGCAAGTATTCTACCACTGAGCCACCTTCCCAGTCCATTTATTTATTTATTTATTTGTCATGGGGCTTAAACTCTGGGTCTGGGCACTGTCTCTCAGCTCTTCAGCTCAAGGCTAGCGCTCTCCTATTTGAGCCACAGAACCACTTCCGGTTTCCTGAGTGGTTTATTGGAGATAAGTGTCTCATGGACTTTCCTGGCCTGGGCTGGCTTTGAACCATGATCCTCAGATCTCAGCCTCCTGAGTAGCTAAGATTACAGGTGTGAGCCATGGGTGCCTGGTTTAGGCCCTGTATTTATAAAGAAAAAGAATTAAAAAGGATGAAGAGAGATGAAATGAGAAAGAGTATATTACAAGGTTTGCTCATCTCTCTGCAGCTCTCCTAGCTCCTCCCTTCAGAAATAAGAGAAACTGCTGGAAATGTCCTTAGCCCTATCTAGAAAAATGCTCCTAGAAGTCGGGCACCAGTGGTTTACACCTGTAATCCTAACTACTCAGGAGGCTGAGATCTGAGGATCATGGTCAGTGAGACTCATCTCCAGAAAACTGGAAGTGGGTTTGTGTAAAAAAGTGGGCTTGAGTAAAAAAAAACAACTCAGGGACAGTGCTCAGGCCCTGGGTCTAAGGTCCACGACCTAACCCCTCCCATCACCGTCCCCCCCCCCCCCAAAATGCTCCCAGGATATCTACCTTCCTCACTCTTACCTAACAGGTTCAAATATGGGATCTCAGATCCAAGTTTCTCTGTGCTGTATGTTTGTTTTGGGAGAGGCAGGAGTGGAAGATGTATGGCTTTATCTGCTTCCACACTGGCTTGTGCTTTCCCTGACAGCTCGTATTTTATTTTGTGCCAGTCTTGGGGCTTGAACTCACTTTAGCACTCGAGCCACAGCTCCATTTCCGGCTCCCCGCCCCGCACACCACCCTGCCTGGTTAATTCGAGATGAGGCTCACAGACTTTTCTACTCAGGCTGGCTTCGAACCTCTTGAGCAATGAGGAGTGAGCCACCAGCTCCCAGCTCCCTGACATTTCAACCAGCAGCCGCATCATCTCTTGCTTCTCCCTGCCCAACGTGGACGCCGAAGTGGATCCAACCTTCTCCGGATGCCCCTCTCTACTAGCCAGCCATCTGCCGGGCGTGGCAGCCGGGTCTGGCTACTGGGGCTCGTAAACACGGCGAATGCGGGCCATGGGCTTCAGGAGCCCGGCGGAGCCCCCGCTGGTCCCCGATGGGTCTCCTAGGAGCCTGCTTAGATTTGATGGCGCTGCCGAAGGAGGTAGGTTAGGAAAGGGAAGTCGGGGTTTAAGCGCCTGGGTTTTTTAGGGTTTATGTGTGCACAGTTTGGTGCGGGACGCCCCCACCCCGCAGAGCCCGGACTATAAATAGCAACGCGAAGCTCCGCCTCTCCCCCCCCCTCCCCCCCGCCCCGCGCTTCTCTCCTCCGGAGCCGGCGCGGTGCCCAGGGCGCACCGGGAGGAGGAACCGGGATCCAGTACCGGGGCGCAGACACTGACACCAAGGGAATCTGGGTGCGCCCCCCACACCCCACACCCCCGACACGCCATGTGGGTCTCCAGGCATCCGGCTCCTCCACCCCGGCGGCTCCTCGGCCCGGGGCTCAATTCTGGCCAGCCGGAGATCCTGCGGATATTCAGGTATCTATTTGGGCTGACAGTCGGGGGGGGGGGGCTGGGGGGGCTGGGGTGGGGAGGATGGGGATCAAAGCAGAGAATATCGCAGGGGGGGGGGCAGATGAATCCCCCAATTCTTCCTCCGCTCCCTGGCAGGTTCCCCCAATGCGATCTGCTTCCTCCCCCCCACCCCGCCCCCGTACTCAATATTGGGGGTTGTGGCAATCTAAATGAGGTTAGGAATGAAAAAAAAAAATAACGTGTGACTGACGCGAAGAAGGGTGCATGTGGGTGGGTGGCATCCCGGCCCCTGGAGAAAGGGGGAGGTGGGGGAGGTCTGAGGAGCCGTGGGGTGGGGGTGGGGGTCGCGGGTCCCTGCGCGTGCAGGTCCGCCTGGGCAGGCGCGTTCCCTGCCCACCGCCTGGGGCGTGCGCTGGGGGGGGGGGGGAGGGAGGGAAGGGGCAGCTCACAGGCAGGGGCTCGAGGAAGGGCTGTGTGATGTTGGAGACCTTCCCCTTGCCACACGCCGGGCGCCTCCAGGCGTGCCTCAGTTTCCCCTGCTGCGTCCTTCCCTACGATCCCTCTCTCTCTCTCTCACTCTCTCTCTCTTGCAGGGATAGGCTTTCCCACTGAGACCTCAGGCCGGTGCCAGCCAGCACCCCCCCTCCCCACCGACCTTCCTCTCGCGGTCCCTGGCGGATCCCCCCACGGTGCTCCCGGCCCCAGCCGCAGCCATGCTGCATACCGAGGGCCACGCTCTTCTCCGGGCCGTGGGTCAGGGTAAACTGCGCCTGGCCCGCTTGCTTCTGGAGGGAGGCGCCTACGTGAACGAGGGGGATGCCCAGGGCGAGACCGCGCTCATGGCGGCCTGCCGGGCCCGCTACGACGACCCCCAGAACAAGGCGCGGATGGTCCGCTACCTCCTAGAGCAAGGCGCCGACCCCAACATCGCCGACCGCTTGGGGCGCACGGCGCTCATGCACGCCTGCGCCGGGGGCGGCGGCGCCGCGGTGGCCGCGCTGCTGCTGGCCCACGGCGCCGACCCCTCGGTCCGCGATCACGCGGGGGCCTCGGCGCTGGTGCACGCCCTCGACCGAGGGGATCGCGAGACCCTCGCCACGCTGCTGGACGCCTGCAAGGCCAAGGGCACGGAGGTCATCATTATCACGACCGACACATCGCCCTCGGGCACCAAGAAGACGCGGCAGTATCTCAACTCGCCGCCGTCGCCGGGGGTGGAGGACCCCGCACCCGCACCCCGGAGTCCGGGGGTCTGCACGTCGCCCTCGGAGATCCAGCTGCAGACGGCCGCCGGAGGCGGAGGCGGAGGCGGAGGAGGGAGAGTGGGACTGTTATCCCCTCGAGCTCAGGAAGAAGAGGAGAAGCGGGACATCTTTGAATTCCCGCTGCCCAAGCCCCCGGACGACCCTTCCCCTTCGGAGCCGCTCCCCAAGCCGCCTCGACACCCCCCCAAGCCGCTCAAGAGGCTCAACTCGGAGCCCTGGGGGCTCGTGGCGCCCCCCCAGCCGGTCCCCCCGGCCGAGGGCAGGCCGGGGGCAGAGCGCCTGGCGGCCGAATTCAACGGCCTGACGGTGGCCGGACGCCCGCGCCTCTCGCGGCGGCACAGCACCGAGGGCCCCGAGGATCCTCCCCCGTGGGCGGAGAGAGTGGCGGGCGGGGGTCCGCTGTCGCGCAGGAACACCGCCCCCGAGGCTCCGGAGGCCCCAGCCGGGTGGAGGCAGAAACTGAGCCGCCTGGAGCCGGTGGAGCCGGACGGCCCCGGGCACCTTGGCTCCGATTCGCCGGAGCCCGGCCGCCCGGCCCTGGAGCGCCGCCGCTACAGCGCCTCCCCGCTGACCCTGCCGCCCGCGGGCTCGGTCTCCTCGCCGCGCCAGTCCCAGGAAAGTCTGCCCGGGGCGGTGTCGCCCCTGAGCGGAAGGAGGCGGAGTCCCGGGCTGCTGGAGCGGAGGGGCTCGGGGACGTTGCTCCTGGACCACATCTCGCAAACCCGGCCGGGTTTCCTGCCCCCCCTCAACGTCAGCCCCCACCCTCCCATCCCCGACATTCGTCCCCAGCCCGGAGGTCGTGCGCCTTCCCTGCCCGCCCCTCCTCCTCCTCATGCCGGGGCGCCAGGCTCGCCCAGGACCAAGCGCAAGTTGGTGAGACGCCATTCCATGCAGACGGAGCAGATTCGCCTGTTGGGGGGCTTCCAGAGTCTCGGGGGGCCTGGGGAGCCGGGGCGCTGAGGGACTGGCTGGAGCCGACAGGACCTGGACCTCCTTGGGGGCAGGTGGGAGGAGCGCCAGCTCCAACCTCGGACCTGGGGACCGATTGCAT
Organism: Dipodomys spectabilis; assembly: GCF_019054845.1. Taxonomy (NCBI): domain Eukaryota; kingdom Metazoa; phylum Chordata; class Mammalia; order Rodentia; family Heteromyidae; genus Dipodomys; species Dipodomys spectabilis. The sequence goes on from NW_024870679.1 coordinate 18,537,386, forward strand.
GTGTTCATGGCACCGTGCGCGCGTACACACACACACACACACACACACACACACACACAAAGGGCAAACTTGTCCACACAAGCACGGTAGATTTTTTTTTGTGTGTGTGCCGGTACTGGGGCTTGAATTTAGGAGCCTGGGCGCTATCCTTTAGTTTCTTGCGCTCAAGGCTGCCTCTCTACTACTACTCGAGCCACAACTCCACTCCCTGCTTTTGGGTGGTTTATTAGAGATTAAAAAAAAAAAAAGTCTTAACAGATAGTTCCTGCGCCGGCAGGCTTCCAACCGGGATCCTGAGATCTCAGCCTCCTGAGTAGCCAGGGCAGCACAGGAGATTTTTGAGTAAGGAAAGATAAGCATTCCATTTTACTGGGTATAAAAGACGTGAGCATTCACGTCCTGGTCATTTCACATGTACGTGGGATTACTTGTGTACCCACAGACACAGCAGACCAGTAAACACAAGACCACTTCTGCTAGGGTCCCAGACTCAGAAGCAGGAGAAAGAGCCTCTAAAGAAGAGGTGTCCGCTATCTTTGCTCTCCTGCGGAAGCCAACCCTTGCTTTCCATGTGTTCCCTGCAACCCAGCCTATCATGATTCGGCACACTTGACTCCCTCTTCATGAAAAACTCACCCCATTCGGCAGGCCTTGCTTCTTTCTCCAGGCCTGGCTCCCTGTTCACACCCTGCTTACACCTGCAACCCACTTGTTCAGGATGTCTTCTTCAACTCCTAGTCTCAATTGTGCTGCTGCTCCTTCCTGCTCTCAACTTAATTTCTCAACTTCCTGATTTTTATTCCCACCTGGTTCCACTAAGCACTACAACAGGTTGTCTTGTGTTCTCAGGAGGTGGATCATGGGCTTTAAGCTGCTCTTCAGAGCTAAATGAACACCTCCATGGGGAGAAGCGAGGAGGAAATCTAAATCACTCCTCTCTCCACGTGACGTGTCAAATAAATGTGTTCAGAAGTCTTTGTTTGGTCACTTCTGCTTGGAGGTGTAGGATGATGGGAAAGAGGGATGGGGAGTGAGGGTCATACTAGGGTACCCCTATATAATGATCCATGGGAATGTGTGTGTGTGCTCATGCCAGTCCTGGGGTTTGGACTCATGGCCTGGATGCTTTCCCTAAGCTTTTTTGCTCAAGGCTGGCACTCTATTACATGAGTCACATCTCTACTTCTGGCTTTTTTGGGTGGTTAATTGGACATAGGAGTCTCATGGTCTTTCCTGCCCCAACTGGCTTTGAACCATGATCCACAGACCTCAGATTATAGTTGTGATCCACCAGCACCCAGACAGAGAATTCTTTTTTTTTTTCTTCCAGTTATGGGGCTTGCACTTAGGGCTTGGGCGCCATCCCTGAGCTTTTTTGGCTCAAGGATAGTACTCTACTACTTTTTTTTTTTTTTTTTTTTCTGGTTGTGGGGCCTGAACTCTGGGCCTGGGCACTGTCTCTCAGCTCTTCAGCTCAAGGCTAGCGCTCTACCACTTGAGCCACAGCGCCACTTCTGGCTTCTTCTGCTTATTGGTGTTGAGGAATCGAACTCAAGGCCTGATGCATGTAAGGCAAGCACTCTACCACTGAGCCACCTTCCCAGCCCAGCACTCTACCACTTGGAGGCATAGCTTCACTTTCAGTATTCTGGTGGTTAATTGGAGATAAGTCTCACAGACTTGCCTACCCTAGCTGGCTTTGAGCCACAAAACTTAGATGTCAGTCTCCTGAGTAACTAGGATTACAGGCGTGAGCCACCAGCGCCCGGCCCAGCTCGGAATTCTTATAGATAGCTGCCTGCTTTCCAAGTGGCCAACTGGCCACTGTAGTACTAGAAGAAGGCAAGTTGTCTGTGTTTTGAAGGTTTTTAGACATTTACTAGGCCTTATTTCCTCCAGCCCCCTTTATGTCCACCCTTAAATTCTTTACAATCCCTTAAAAAAAGTCTCTCCCTTCACCATCAGCAGATATCTCAGAAGATTAGCGGTTCTATTTTCAAACTTCTGATTTCTTGACCACTCACAGGTTTGTTTTTTTGTTGTTTCTTTCTTTCTTTCTTTCTTTTTTTATTGTGTGCTAGTACAGGAGCTTTAACTCAGGTCCTACAGCTTGCTCAGCTGATATCCTACCATTTGCAGCATGCCTCCACTCTTTTTACTGGGTCTTCTGAGGATCCATGATGATTTTTCTCCCCGTGCTGGCTCAGAACCACAACCCTCCCGATCTGAATCTCCTGAGGAGCTAGAATTACAGCTGTGAGCCACCAGCCAGCTTTGTTATCGTAATTATTAAATAGCACAACGCACTAAAGTCCACTGCATGTATGCTCACTTCAAGTCAGCCTCTTCCCTTGCTCCACTGCCGTTGATAGGTGATCTTGGACAAGTCACACCGCTTCTTTCTCATCCACGATCATAAAATGAAGCGGTCGGGCCCGTGATCTCAAGGATCACTCTGCCCACGGTTCTCAGCCTTTCATCCAGGCCTATTTTTCCGTTCAAGCCCCGCCCCCCCGGGGGTCTGGCCAGATTTCTAGTGTTCTCCCCAGGATCCCTAGGATTCTTAGAGGCGAACGCTTTTTTCCTTCGCAATTGGTTCTCAGAATCTCCACCTTCGTCCATTATTTGCCTACGGCGGCGAGGAAGCCCGCCCCTCCCCGCGCTCTCGTTGGTGATTGGGTCCGGGACCCGGCTCGGCCACGCCCCCGCGTGACTGATAGCTGGCTCCGGACCCCGCCCTCCGTCCCGGGGTGCTCCCGACGCGGTGGCGCGGACCGTTACTTGGCCGGCGGGGCTGGCGGCTCGGGGGGCCTCCGGACCGCGCCCGAGGCCGCCATGGAGACCCTGCGGGCGCAGCGGCTGCAGCCGGGAGTGGGCACCGGCGGAAGGGGCACGCTGCGGGCGCTGCGGCCCGGGGTAACCGGGGCGGCGGCCACACCCCCGGCGGGGCCCCCGCCCGCCCCGCCGCCCCCCGCCCCGCCCCCGCCGCCGCCGCTGCTGTCGTCGGGGGGCCCCGGGCTGCCGCTGCCCCCCGGCGCGGCCGGCAGCCCCGCCGTGCTTCGCGAGGCCGTGGAGGCCGTGGTGCGGAGCTTCGCCAAGCACACGCAGGGCTACGGCCGGGGTGAGTCTGGGGCGCGGCCGGGGCTGTGGGGAGCCTCGCCCCGCGGCCCTCCCTCCTCGGTCCTCCCTCTCCCCGGTCCTCCCTCCCTCCTCCTCGATCCTCCCTCCTCCTCCCCCTCGGTCCTCCTTTCTCCCTCCTCCTCGATCCTCCCTCCTCCCCCTCGGCCCTCCCTTCCTCCTCCTCTCCGGTCCTCCCGCTCTCCTCCTCCTCCTCCTCCTCTGTCCTCCCTCTTCCCTCCCTGGGCCTCCATCCTCCCTTCCTCCCTCCCACCGTCCTACCTCCCACAGTCCGCCCGATCGTTGTTTTCTTTTTTCCTGGCGAGGCGCCCTCGACAGGCATTTGTTCCCTTTTGGGGAGTCGACTTCTGGGCAGCGCAGCCGTTGGTCCCCACACGTCGACGTCCCCCCTCCCCTGTATTAAGTGCCTGTCCTCCCCTCCGGTGAGCCACCCCCGCCCCCAAGTGTCAGATCCAGTCTTCTTCCCTGTTCCCACCAGAACTGGAGTTCTTCCCATTGTGTGAATCCCGGCCTTAGATCCCAGGCAGTTCCCGTCCTTCCCCAGTAACTCTGGGACTTCTTCTTTACCCCATCTCCTTCACCTACCCCCCCCCCCCCCCCCGGCCACCTTTCATGCCAGTACTGGGACCGTCCCTCAGCTTTTTTCGTGCAAGGCTGGCGCTACCCTTTGAGCCACAGCTCTACTTCCGGCTTTTTTTTGCTGGTTAATTGGAGATCGGAGTCTCATGGATCTGTGTGTCCCATCTGGCTTCGAACCAGTATCCTCAGATCTGAGGTTCCTGAGGAGCTAGGATTACAGGCATGAGCCACCACCAGCACCTGGCTTTATTCACGAGGTAGGACAAGGGATGGAGGCAGGGTCTTGACTATATAGCCCGGGCTGGTTTCAAACTCAAGATCATCCCGACTGTGTCCTAAATGCAGGGATTACAGGCAGAAGTCACCATGTCTGACTTTCCAAACTCCTTTACTTATTGAAATGTCCAAGGCAACTTCAAACTTGCTGGGAATGAAGCAGGAGCCTTCACAAATCACTCAATAATTGTACCTTCAAATCTGGACTGAAACCACTGAGCTCATGCCAGCTTCCTGTGACTTAGTACTTCACATTGGTGTCTTTAAAAAAAAAAAAAACCAACTTTGGAGCCTTACAATTCCAGCCTCTGTCTGTCTGGCTCCGTTTTCCTGGCCCTTGCCCAGGAACTGAGGGTAAATCCCAGACCTTGGCTCTCTCAGTGTTGAATTCTGTGGCAGTGAGCCAGGTAGAAACCCTATTTGTTAGAATCTTCTGCTTAAAGATGCCTAATTTCCAGAAAGGGGGCTTGAAGACTTTGTTATTTTCTGTTTAACCAGTGTAAAATTTCCTGTCAGATTCAAATTTGTAGTTCAAGTAAACAAAAAAATCTGTAGTGAAGAATGTGAGATTCAGAATTTAAGTGTGGAGTTTGAAACACACCACTTCTGATGTTTGGTCAGTTCTGCTTGAGCTGAAAGTGACTCTATTTCTAACTTTTTAGTTTAGCAAACTAGAAAGTCTTCTAGTCTAGAAAAGTTGCAGGGTTTTCTCTGTGGACAATTGCTTGCCTGCCTGCCTGCCTGCTTTCGTTCCTTTGTTCCTTCCTTTCCTTCTTTCCTTCCTTCCTTTAATGTTAATAATACTGGGGCTTGAATTTAGGGCATTGTTCCTTAGTTTTTTCACTCAAGGCTGGGGCTCTGCCACTTGAGCTCCACATCCAGCTTCTTGCTGGTAAAGTGGATAAATCATGGATTTGTCTGCCTGGGCTAGATTTGAACTGGGATCCTCAAATCTCAGCCTCTTGAGCAGCTAGGATCACAGGCATGGAGCCTCTTTTGCCTGGCTGTCCCCCCCCCCCTTCCTCTCCTTCCCTCCCTCTCTCCCTCTCTCCTTCCCTCCCTCTCTCCCTCCCTCCCTCCCTCTCTCCTTCCCTCCCTCCCTGCCTTCCTTCCTTCCTTCCTTCCCTTCCCTTCCCTTCCCACACTCCCTTCCTCTTCTTTCTTTCAGAAAGTGTAGTGGAAAAAAAAAAGCATGTATAAGCTCTTGAGATCTGTCTCTTGCCAGCTTAGTCTTTGGAAAAGGGTCTTAATCTTACTGAGCGTAAGTTTCAAGGGTTATGAGATATTGCAATTAAGGCATAATATGTATTTCAAATTATTGTCATCAAATTAGTTGGCTTATGCTTTCTTTTTTTTTTTTTTTTGGGTCCGGTTGTGGGGCCTGAACTCTGGGCCTGGACGCTGTCCCTCAGCTCTTCAGCTCAAGGCTAGCGCTCTACCACTTGAGCCACAGCGCCACTTCTGGCTTTTTTTTTCTTTTTGCTTATGTGGTGCTGGGAATCGAACCCAGGGCCTCAGGCATGCAAGGCAAGCGCTCTACCACTGAGCCACCTTCCCAGCCCTGGCTTATGCTTTCTTAAGGAAGAATATAGGTTCCATTTTCTCCCATTGTCTTTCCTTTTTTGGCAATTCAGAGCCTCCATTGCAAGGCAAGTCTCTCCCCCTTTTTCCTTGGTTACTTTTGAGACAGGATCTTACTCTTGCCAAGGCCACCCTGAATTAGGGCTCTGCCATCCCCGTGGAGGCATGGTGACAGGTGTGTACCCTTGCACCCAGCCATTGAGACAGAACCTTGCTAACTTTTTGCCAGACGGTCCTGTAACTTTCCATCCCTGATCTCTGCTTCCCAAGTAGCTAGGTTATCAGCTTAAGCCACTGTTCCTGGCTTATTTCCACATATTATTAAATATTTATATCTCTAAATCCAAAGATTCTCTGAAAACAGACCTTCAGGGGACTTTGCTGTATGTGTCTAATGATGTACTTACCATTAATTTCATTTTTTCAAACAATTTGCATTCCTACCATGTATCAGGTGCTCTGCAGGGTGCTGAGGATACAAACACTAAGATTTAAAAACTCTTCATGAAGTTATTTTTTCAGTTTAATTTTTGTTGATTTTTGTCACTTTTTTTTTGGGGGGGGGTCTGGTCGTGGGGCCTGAACTCTGGGCCTGGGCACTGTCCCTCAGCTCTTCAGCTTAAGGCTAGTGCTCTACCACTTGAGCCACAGCACCACTTCCGGCTTTTTTTCTTATGTGGTGCTGAGGAATCGAACCCAGGGCCTCAGGCATGCTCTATCAATGAGCCACCTTCCCAGCCCCTTTTGTCACATTTTTATTACAACTTTCCATTGCTAACTCAGTTCAATTCTTAGATTTGTGTGTATGTGTGTATGTGTGTGTGTGTGTGTGTGTGTGTGTGTGTGTGTGTGTGTGTATCTGTGTGTGTACCAGGACTGGGGCTTGAACTCAGAGCTTGACACACTACCAATTGAACCACACTTCCACTTAGTATTTTTTACTGGTTAATTGAAGATGAGAGTCTTGCAGACTTTCCTTCCCTGGCTGGCTTTGAAACATGATCCTTACATGCAGCCTCCTGAGTAGCTAGGATGACAGGTGTGAGCCACCAGCACTAGGCTCAATTCTTAGATTTAGCAAGGTTATGTGATAAAATTGCCTTTAATTATTATCCTGCTGCTCTGAGTCTTTTTAAAGTCAATATCAAGGGAAACTGTCAGAAGTAGTCACCCTTCCTCTTGGAAACTTACATTTATTAAAATTATATGGAAATGGGACTGGAAATGTGGCTTAGTGGTAGAGTGCTTGTCTAGCATGCATGAAGCCCTGGGTTCAATTCCTTAGTACCACAATACAGAAAAAAGCCAGAAGTGGCACGGTGGCTCAAATGGTAGAGTGCTAGCCTTGAGCAAAAGAACTCAGGGACAGTGCTCAGGCCCTGAGTTGAAGTCCCAGGACTGGCAAAAACAAACAAACAAACCCAGAAATGTACTCTTCTTCTTGTCTGTGTTTCTTGGTCCTGACAGCCTCCATTATAGCTTCTAAATAAATACTTTTAGGGGCTGGGAAGGTGGCTCAGTGGTAGAGCGCTTGCCTTACATGCATGAGGCCCTGGGTTCGATTCCTCAGCACCACATAAGAAAAAAGAAAAAAGCCGGAAGCCCACTACCGGACCCCCCCCCCCCCAAAAAAAAAAAGAAATACTTTTAAATTTCCTTAGAAAAGATGAGGGAGGGGCTGGGAAGGTGGCTCAGTGGTAGAGCACTTGCCTTGCATGCCTGAGGCCCTGGGTTTGATTCCTCAGCACCACATAAGCAAAAAGAAAAAAGCCAGAAGTGGCGCTGTGGCTCAAGTGGTAGAACACTAGTTTTGAGCTGAAGAGCTGAGGGACAGCGCCCAGGCCCAGAGTTCAGGCCCCATGACTGGATCCCCCCCCCCCCCCAACAAAAAAGAGAAAAGATGAGGGAACAGAGCTGGGTACCGGTGGCTGAAGCCTGTAATACTAGCTACTCAGGAGGCTGAGATCTGAAGATCATGGTTCAAAGCCAGCCTGGCCAGGAAAAGCCGTGGACAGCACCCAGGCTCACAGTTCAAGCCCTATCACAGCAGAAAGAAAGAAAGAAAGAAAGAAAGAAAGAAAGAAAGAAAGAAAGAAAGAAAGAAAGAAAGAAAGAAAGAAAGAGGAAGGAAGGAAGGAAGGAAGGAAGGAAGGAAGGAAAGATGAGGGAACAAAGGGATCATGTTGACAAAGAGCAAAAGAGCAAGTAGTCCAGCTTCAGGCCTCGTGATGGCTCTTTCTGCCCCTCCCTTCCCAGCCCTCATTATTCTTGAGTTTCTTATTTCCAGTCTGGGTGTCCAGCCAGGACTTTGGGGGAGCTTGGCAGATAGCTCAGTTTCAGGCAAGCAGAATCTCTGCTGATTTGGCTCAGAAGGCCTTCACCACATGGACCAACTTATTCTGCTTTCATTAATAGGCAAAGCTGCCATTGGCATGTACCCACATAACCTTGTGACTGATGGCATGATGTTTGGGGGATGGCTCTATTCCCCTAAGTATGATTTACTTTGGTCTCTGTCCAGATCATTCCCCTTCTAGCAGTGTCTTTCACATTATCTTCAATTCACAATCTTTATGTACCTCCTGATAACTCCAAATGTACCATTTCTAGTATAGTCTTTAGATTTATCTTCCTTTCTTTTTTTTTTTTTTTTTGGGTCTGGTCGTGGGGCCTAACTCTGGGCCTGGGCGCTGTCCCTCAGCTCTTCAGCTCAAGGCTAGCGCTCTACCACTTGAGCCACAGCGCCACTTCCGGCTTTTTTCTTTTTGCTTATGTGGTGCTGAGGAATCGAACCCAGGGCCTCTGGCATGCAAGGCATGCGCTCTACCACTGAGCCACCTTCCAAGCCCCTCTTTAGATTTATCTTAACTAATGTTGGATTCAGACATTTGTGCTCAAAACTCTTTGTTTTGGTGCTAGTCCTGGAGTTTGAATTCAGGGCTCGCAAGGGCTGTCCCTGAGCTTTTTTTTTTTTGGGTCGGGTCGTGGGGCCTGAACTCTGGGCCTGGGCCTATCCCTCAGCTCTTCAGCTCAAGGCTAGCGCTCTACCACTTGAGCCACACTTGCCACTTCCGGCTTTTTTCTTTTTGTTTATGTGGTGCTAAGGAATCGAACCCAGGGCCTGAGGCATGCAAGGCAAGTGCTCCATCACTGAGCCACCTTCCCAACCCCCTGAGCTTTTTTTTTTTTTTGCTCAAGGCTAGTGCTCTACCATGTGAGCCAGCTCCACTTCCAGATTTTTGGTGAATAATCAAATAAGAGTCTTATGGACTTTCCTGTTCAGGCTGGCTTTGAACTGTGATCTGCAGATCTCAGCCTCCTGAGCAGTTGAATGACAGGCATGAACCTGGCTGTCTTGTCCTTCATCTTTACCCATCTTCTATCTTCCCCCATCCAAGAGACACAGTTTACTGTTGGATCCTAATCAGTTTATGATGTTTAGGATTTGGGATCAGAGGACTTGGCACTTTGGGCTGCCAAGTACTGGCTATGTGATTTTGAAGAAATTGCTTAATCTTTCTGTGCTTCATCTGTTTACTTAACTTTATTTATTTATTTATTTGGTGGCACTATGGAGTTTGAACTCAAGGAGGCCTCATGCTCCATCATTTGAGCCACTGTGATAGTCCCTTGGCCCTGTCTTTATGGAGCTCACATTAGTTTTATAGAACAAGTATGAAGATTAATGATGAAATACAGCAGGATAGTATAGCAGAGAGAGGACTGGCTTTGGAGCCAAATGAATATTGTTTCTAAGTCCTAATTCTAAGATTGGGTGCTGGTGTCCCAAACCTGTAATCCTAGCTACTCGGGAGGCTGAGATCTGAAGATCACAGTTCAAAACCAGCCTGGACAGGAAAGTCTGTGAGACTTAACTCCAATTAACCAGCAAAAAGCTGGAAGTGGAGCTGAGTTTCAAGTAACAAATGCCAGCCTTGAGAGAAAACAATTTAAAAAACCCTAGTTCTGCTACTTCTGTCCTGTTTCTTAACTTGTTTACTTTGTATGATACTCTGTATGATACTTTGTATCATACTCTGTATGATAGCTGTGTGGATTAAATGAGATAAAGAATATAAAGCTGGAGGCTGGGAAGGTGGCTCAGCGGTAGAGCGTTTGCCTTGCATGCCTGAGGCCCTGGGTTCGATTCCTCAGCACCACATAAGCAAAAAGAAAAAAGCCGGAAATGGCGCTGTGGCTCAAGTGGTAGAGCGCTAGCCTTGAGCTGAAGAGCTGAGGGACAGTGCCCAGGCCCAGAGTTCAGGCCCCACGACCGGACCCAAAAAAAAAAAAAAAAAAGAATATAAAGCTGGGGCTGGGAAGGTGGCTCAGTGGTAGAGCGCTTGCCTTGCATTCATGAGGCCCTGGGTTTGATTCCTCAGCATCACATAAGCAAAAAAAAAAAAAAAGCTGGAAGTGGTGCTGTGGCTCAAGTGGTAGAGCTCTAGCCTTGAGCTGAAGAGCTGATAGACAGCACCCACGCCCAGAGTTTAGGCCCCACGACTGGACCCAAAAAGAAAAAAAAAAAGAATATAGAGCATGTAATACATACTACTCACAATAGCAATGGGCGGTTGCTATTATTATACATTTAGAAATGCTTTGAAAGCAGTACATGCAATTGGCATTGTTACCATTACCTCTTTTTTCCACATGGCAATTAGATTCCCTCTCATGCTTGGCATCTGGCAATCCCTAAGCTTGTATAACCAAGAAGTCACTTGCCCATCTCCGTCACTGATATGTTTCCCTCTTACTCTATCAGGCTTAGCTTTTTTTTATTTCAATTTTTTGTTTTTTCTCCAGTCTGGTGTTCCATCATTTGAGCCACACTTCTACTTCTGACATTTGTTGTTGTTGTTGTTTGCTGGTTAATTAGAAATAAGAGTCTCATAGACATTCTTGACTTCAAATCTCAGTCCTCAGATCTCAGCCTCCTTGTGGTTAGTATTACCAGCACCCGACCCAAAGTATTCTCTTTTGTGTTTTCAACCGGGTGTAATAAGCACTTATATGTTCTTTGCTATCTTGGTCTTCCTTATCTAAGGCTGCCTCTGTCATGTGCCTCTGTCAGGGTCTTCCATGAAGCAACATCCAATACACATATTTTCCACATTCTTTTTTTTTTAATTTTATTTTTGTCAGTTGTGGGGCTTGTACTTTGAGCTGCTCTTCAGCTCAAAGCGAGTGCTCTACCACTTGAGCCACAGCACCACTTCTGGTTTTCTGGTGGTTTATTGGAGATGAGTCTCGCAGCCTTCCTGCCTGGGCTGGCTTTGAACCTTTTTTTTGGGGGGGGTCCAGTCGTGGGGCCTGAACTCTGGACCTGGGCGCTGTCCCTCAGCTCTTCAGCTCAACACTAGCGCTCTACCACTTGAGGCACAGCGCCACTTCCAGCTTTTTTCTTTTTGCTTATGTGGTGCTGAGGAATCGAACCCAGGGCCTCGGGCATGCAAGGCAAGCACTCTACCACTGAGCTACCTTCCCAGCCCCTGGCTTTGAACCTTGATCCTCAGATCTCAGCCGTTTAGGTAGCTGGGATTACAGGTGTGAGCCACCAATGTCTACCACATTTCTTTTTTTTTTTTTTTTTTTTGGGTCTGGTCGTGGGGCCTGAACTCTGGGCCTGGGCGCTGTCCCTCAGCTCTTCAGCTCAAGGCTAGCACTCTACCATTTGAGCCACAGTACCACTTCCGGCTTTTTTTTTTCTGTTTATGTGGTGCTGAGGAATCGAACCCAGGGCCTCATGCATGCAAGGCAAACGCTCTACCACTGAGCCACCTTCCCAGCCCTGTCTACCACATTTCTATTCCTTATATAAACCATAATGTTCAGGATCCTTCACTGAAAGTCTAGCTGAAACTATAGGTATCCATAACATATGTATGAACATGCATATGTGAACACATAACACATAACACCTTAACAGTTTTAGGGGCTTATGAGCCCTCACCAAGCCCAAATTTAGATTGGACCATAGACCTGTGGTTATAACTCCTAATTGGAAAGGACACTGACTTTGGAATGTCAGGATTCATGTTCCAGCTCTGTTGTGGCTTTGTGACCTGGAGCAAGTCATTTGCTCTTCATTAGAATAAGCTGGACAGCTTGATTTATAAAGTGTCCCCACCTCTAAAAATCATACTAAAGGTGGGCACCTGTGGCTCACACCTGTAATCCTAGCTACTCAGGAGGCTGAGAGCTGAGGATCGAGGTTCAAAGTCAGCTCAGGCAGGAAAGTCAGTGAGAGACTCTCATCTCCCATAAACCACTAGAAAACCGGAAGTGGCACTGTGGCTCAAGCAGTAGAGTGCTTGCCTTGAGCTGAAGAGTACAGGGACAGCGCCCAAGCCCAGAGTTCAAGCCCTACAACGGACCAAAAAAAAAAAAAGTCATACTAAGATGACCATTTCCTTTGATGTTGCATAATCATTAAATAGTCCTGAGTATGATAGCACACACCTGTAACCCCAACATTTGGGAGGCTGAGGCAAGAGGATTTTGAGTTCTAGGCCAGCCTGGCCTACATAGTGAGACTATTTCAGAAAACAAAACAAAAAGTCCATATTATATGCAAAAGAGATTTAACTGAAATAGAATGGATGTAAGCTTTCTGGTAGGGTCTTCTCTCTTATGTGTTATCTTCCCCTTTGCTTTATTCCACTGTCCTATTATTTGCATGTCAGGACGGCTGTCACCCAATGCATTGTGCTAAACTGTCTCAAAGAGGGAAGTGGGGCTGAAAAGATCTCAACGGAAAGAACAAAGATGGCAAAGAATTCAGGCAGTAGTGACCTTTCAGGAGCAATTGCCAAAAGTGAGGGTGGGAAAGAGTTTCTTTTTCATGCTGTCTTTTCTCAAGACCATCCTTTAAAAGTCAGTTAAATATAGCATGTTAGAAAAGAGCTTATGCTGCTTTGCAAACTCTAGCTGGTATCTGAGGTCCTTGTTTCAGCTACTGAGCAGGCCAGACAACTTATTATGGGCCACTAGATTTTGAGCCTCTTGATAGCAAGGACTGTGCTATTCTTTGTATTCCTAGTGACTAGAATGGAAGTACTTACTGAAGTTCAAATGCTTGCTTAATTAAAATGTACAGATCAGATGACTAGCTCTGGGAACCTGGCTGACTGACAACCTCCTAAGTAGCTAGGATTATAGGGTTTTTGTTTGTTTGTGGGTTTGGGGTTTTTGTTTTTGACAGTACTCAGGGCTTGAACTCAGGGCCTGGGCACTGTCTCTGAGCTTCTTTGCTCAAGGCAGGCACTCTACTACTTGAGCCATAGCACCACTTCAAGCTTTTTCTGTGTATGTGGTACTGAGGAATCAAACCCAAGGCTTCATGCATGCTAGGCAAACACTCTACCACTAAGCCACGTTCCCAGCCCAAGATTATAGGTTTGAACGACCTGTGCCCACCATCTTTTTTTTCTTCCAACTTTATATCCACTGCATAGTTCCACGTACAGGAAGCAGATTGTCATGGCTCTAAGCAGTTCATTAATTACTGTATCTGTGTAGTGTCTGGACTAATCAAAATGTGAATTAGAGGGTTGGAGGAGGGCAAGCATGGCCTTCCAATGTAAACTGACTTAAATCACTGTCTAGTTTTATTAAAACAAATGTTTTCAAATGGTGATAGGAAACCAAGGAGCTCTAAATGTAGGTATGGATTGTAGTACCGCGTTGAAATTCAGCACCACTTGGAGGTGATCTCACTGCCAATGGTAACTGTTTCTCTGTTCATAGTGAATGTGGTAGAGGCCCTCCAGGAATTCTGGCAGATGAAGCAATCCCGCGGGGCTGACTTGAAGAATGGGGCTCTAGTGGTGTATGAGATGGTTCCTTCCAACAGTCCCCCCTATGTCTGCTATGTCACCCTGCCTGGAGGAAGCTGCTTTGGGAGTTTCCAGGTGAGAGTGGAGGCAGCAAGGTGAAGATAAAGAACGTTATAACTTTGGCCATTAACTTTCTTTTCTTCTTCTTCTTCCTCTTCTTCTTCTCCTTCTCCTTCTTCTTTTTTTGTCAGTCCTGGGTCTTGAACTCTGGGCCTGGGCACTGTCCCTCAGCTCTTCAGCTTAAGACTTGCACTCTACCACTTGAGCAATAGCACCACTTCAGGTTTTCTGGTGGTTAATTGGAGATAAGAGTCTCCCAGACTTTCCTGCCTGGGCTGGCTTTGAACTGTGATCCTCAGATCTCAGCCTTTTGAGTAGCTAGGATTATGGGCATGACCACCGGTGCCTGGCTGGCCATTAAATTTCTGCTTGAACATTTCAGGACTAAATCAATTCCAGTAAATTATTTGGGCAAGCATCCGATGCTCAGTAGCTTACAAAATAATCTCAGTTGCATACTTTTCTTTCAACCTTCAAAATTTCAAACCCTTGCTGGCATTACAGGCTTATGTCTGTAATCTTAGCTACTTCATGATGTGAAGCTAGCCTAGGAAACAAATACAAGAGACTCTTATCTGCAATTAACCAGCAGAAACCTGAAAGAAGAGCTATGGCACAAGCTCTTTCTTAGCATTCTTGCTCAAAATGCTAAGGGGAGTTTGAGGCTCTGAGTTTCAAGCCCCAGTACCAGAAAACAAAACAACAACAAAACACAACCACCCTCAGATCTCAGCCTCCTGAGTAGCTAGGATTGCAGGTATGAGTCATAAGCATCCAGCCTTTTTTCTTGCTTCTACTGGGAAGAAATTTTAAAAGACTGTATGTTTGTTTTTAGTGTTAGATTCTATTCAGGAACAGCTCCTTAGGTACACAGTATTATTGGGGAAAATGCTATTTACAGCTAAATGTGAAGCCCAAGAATCTCAGAAATCCCTAGCAGAGGCAGCGTAGACACAGCTTTGTTCTAATCTTGACTGCCTAGAGGAATGGAAAATACCTTGCCTGTCCGGAGAACAAGAGAACCAAACCATGATTGATTTCTAAAATGCTAACTAGAATCTGGCTTTTGAGTGATCAGTTCTGTTGACAGTTTAAACCGAAGCATAAGCATTTTTTACGTCTAATGATTATATGCTGATGTCAGCAGGCTTCCTCATTCTGCATTCAATTTAGTATGTGTTACAAACCATGCCCAGTTCTTTAATGACTTCAGGATGGTGAATCAAAATTACATTTCCAAGCCTGGTGTTTGGGGCTCACGCCTGTAATCCTAGCTACTCAGGAGGCTGAGATCTGAGGATGGTCATTCAAAGCCAGCCTGGCCTATGAGACTCTTTTTTTGGTCCGGTCGTGGGGCCTGAACTCTGGGCCTGGGTGCTGTCCCTCAGCTCTTCAGCTCAAGGCTAGCGCTCTACCACTTGAGCCACAGCGCCACTTCTGGCTTTTTTCTTTTTGCTTGGGGTGCTGAGGAATCGAACTCAGGGCCTCAGGCATGCAAGGCAAGCGCTCTACCACTGAGCCACCTTCCCAGCCCCGAGACTCTTTTAATTACCAAAAAGTGGGAGTGAAGGTATGGCTCAAGTGGTAGAGTCAGTACTAGCTTGAGAAAAAGAAAAAAAAAGGAAAGAAAAGAAAATTAAAGACAGCACCCAGGTCCTGAGTTCAAGCCCCAGGACCAGCACAAACAAGTGGAAAGTGGAAGCACACAGGAGGATAAGGAAGGAGGAAGGATCTTGAATTCTAGGCTGACCCTGTCACAGACAAACAAATAATGGTGTAGGCAGCACAGGGAAAGAAAAGAGGTCAAGGTCAGCTCCCAAGTGGAGGGTCCAGAGGCCTGTGGACCAGAGCCATCCTGCTTGAGCTCTGAAGTGAGGAATACAACAAAGATGCTCAAGGGAAGACATAAACATTACACCTTCCAGTCCCAGAAGACTGAACCATGCTTGAGACTCCAGGAGGGGAAGAAGATTAGAAGGATGGAAGGAGACACCCTGGAAGACATAGCCAGTCTTCTGCTCCAGGGCCTCTTCTCAGAGAGTCTGTTCCTTCAGCTTCCAGCCAGTGCCACTCATAAATCTTATACTCCTATTCTTTGTTTTGTTTTTTTTATTTGGCATTCTTTAAACATCTCCTCTAGACTATTCAGGCCTCATAGAAGATAGGCGGCCCACCATGGCTCCAGCTGGGGATTTATACTGACCTGCCAGTTACCAAAGGGTAAACTGTCGGGGACTTTGCTTCTTGCTAAGCTCTCAGCTTCCTTAGCCTATCCTCCTGTGTCCTTTCCTTCAGTTCTTTGTTGGGTTGGAAACAAACCTGACCTGTAGACAATAACACAAAACAACGAAGCTACGCTTCCAAGCATCCCAGCTACTTACAATAAAAACTTTGGAAAATGTGTTGACCACAACTAGTTCATGCTGTTGTTTGTCAGTGTCTTTTACCTCAAGTGTTTCCTTCCCATGGTTTGTTCCTCTTTCTAAATGGACATATGCACATATGTCTCTTTCTCTTGTCCCTGCCTAGTTTTGCCCCACCAAAGCTGAGGCCCGGAGAAGTGCTGCAAAAATTGCATTGATGAACTCTGTGTTTAATGAGCATCCTTCCCGAAGAATCACCGATGAGTTCATTGAGAAGAGCGTCTCCGAGGCCCTGGCGTCATTCAATGTAAGGAAATGGGAATCGGAACAGAACTCTTTTGTCTGTCTACATTTCTGTTCTTCTGGTTTATTTTCTTTTACTTCTGGTTTACTTTTTTTTTTGGTCTGTGTGTCAATCTTTAATTCTAACTGGATGCTTATGTGGCTCAAGTGGTAAAGCACTAACCTTGAGCAAAAAAAAAAAAAAAGTAGGTCAGGGACTGGGAATGTGGCTTAGTGGCAGAGTGCTTTCCTACCTTGCATGAAGCCCTGAGTTTGATTCCTCAGTACCACATACACAGAAAAAGCAGGAAGTGGTGCTGTGGCTCAAGTGGTAGTGTGCTAGCCTTCAGCAAGAGCAGCTCAGGGACAGTGCCCAGGCCCTGAGTTCAAGCCCCAGGACTGCCAAAACAAAAACAAAAACAAACAAAAAGAAAGGAACAGTGCTTAGGCCCTAAATTCAAGCCCCAGGAATTGCGCACGCATGCGTGAGCGTGTGCACACACACACACACACACACACACACACACACGTTACCATTGCCTTTATCCTACTTCCCAACAAACTCATTGACAGAGTGATAAAGTCAGCCCAATTTTCTGTTTCTCTTCTCTTTGTACTAACATGTAATTATGTATACTATTCATTTATCTGCCTTGTGTATTAGATGTTGCACTTTTTAAAATCATAAAGTTGCTTCTCTTTGTTGCTTAGAACTCATTCTTCTTTGCCTTAATCAATATTCTGTGTGTGTGTGTGTGTGTGTGTGTGTGTGTGTGTGTGGTGTGTGTACTGGTCGTGGGGCTGGAATTCAGGACCTGGGTGCTGTCCATGAACAGTTTTGCTCAAAGTTAGCATTCTACTACTGAGCCACAAATCTGCTTCCACCTTTCTGGTGGTTAATTTGAGATAAGAGTCTCGGGGCGGGAAGGTGGCTCAGTGGTAGAGCACTTGCCTTGCATACTCGAGGCCCTGGGTTCAATTCCTCAGCACCACATAAGAAAAAAGCTGGAAGTGGTGCTGTGGGACCCCCCCCCCCCCAAAAAAAAAAAAGTCTCAAGGACTGGACTCCTGGGCTGACTTCAGCTACTCAGAATTTCCCATGCTTGCTTTTACCAGCTCCCTTTCAAGTATATTGTTTTGTTGTCCTTTTGGTTAGTGAAATAGAATCTTGAATTCTTACCTCATGCACTCACTGTTATTTTGGCTAAATCAGAGTACCTTTTATTCAGTATTCCCTCATTGTGAAACAGGGAAAATCAGATTAGTGTTTTCTTTATGAGCCAAGATAAAATGTGTGATGTCCTGTAGGCCTGTGATGACTAATAGAATTGCCACTAGCAACACAGAAATGTGGTTAGCATGATGCACTGACATGTGCTCTAATAGACCTCAAAACTTTAGTACACACATTTTTGTTAGTCTGTGTGTGTGTGTGTGTGTGTGTGTGTGTGCATGCACTCACGCATGTGCTAGAACTGGCTTGAACCCAGGGCCTGGGCACTGTCCCTTAGCTTCTTTGGCTCAAGGATGGCCCTCTACTATTTGAACCACAGCTAAACTTCCAGCTTTTTGATGGTTAATTGGAAATAAGAGTGTCATGGATTTTAATAGCTGTGCTGGATGTGAGCCATTGGTGCCCAGAATAAAATATTTTATTAATAATGTTTGCCGGGTGCCAGTGGCTCACGCCTGTAATCCTAGCTACTCAGGAGACTGAGTCTGAGGATCACGGTTCAAAGCCAGCCCTGGCAGGAAAGTCCGTGAGACTCTTATCTATAATAAAACACTAGAAAAGCAGAAGTGGTGCTGTGGCTCAAGTGGTAGAGCGCTCACGTTGAACTGAAGAGCGCAGGGATGGCACCTAGGCCCAGAGTTCAAGCCCCAAGACCAACAACAACAACAACACAAAGTTTATACTTACTATAATGAAGAACAATATTTTACATAAAATATTAAAACATACTACTTAAATAAAATACATTATTAGGGACTGGGAAGGTGGCTCAGTAATAGAGTGCTTGCCTTGCATGCATGAGACCTTGGGTTTGATTCCTTAGCACCATATAAGCAGAAAAAGCCAGAAGTGGCACTGTGGCTCAAGTGCTAGCCTTGATTTGAAGAGCTGAGAGACAGTGCCCAGGCTCAGAGTTCAAGCCCCACAACTGGCAAAAAATAAAAAATAAAAATATATATTAAATTTACCTGTTGATTTTTATTTTAAGGTGGCAACTGGAAATTTTGAAATTAAATATGTGGCTCACATTTTATTTCTGTTGGATAGTGCTGCCTAGAATGATAATTCTGTTTGGACAGCTATTTGTCTTTTCCTTTCCTCTTACCAGGGAAACAGGGAGGAAGCTGACAACCCCAATACAGGAATTGGTGCCTTCCGATTCATGTTGGAATCTAACAAGGGCAAGTCAATGTTGGAATTTCAGGTACTCTTATACTACTTCTCTGGCTCTGATAATAATAATATCTAATATCTAATAATATCTCTAATAATGGCATCATATGTATATATCCTCTTACAAACCTCAAATTTATTTATTTATTTATTTATTTATTTATTTTTTTGGGTTTGGTCGTGGGGCCTGAACTCTGGGCCTGGGCGCTGTCCCTCAGCTCTTTAGCTCAAGGCTAGAGCTCTACCACTTGAGCCACAGCGCCACTTCTGGCTTTTTTCTTTTTGCTTATGTGGTGCTGAGGAATCGAACCCAGGGCCTCATGCGTGCAAGGCAAGCGCTCTACCACTGAGCCACCTTCCCAGCCCAAACCTCAAATTTATTGATACTAAACAAGAAGGGAAAGAAAGTGATTAGAATACTTTTCCAAAGGCTGGGAAGGTGACTCAGTGGTAGAGCGCTTGCCTTGCATGCCTCAGGCCCTGGGTTCAATTCCTCAGCACCACATAAGCAAAAAGAAAAAAGCTGGAAGTGGCGCTGTGGCTCAAGTAGTAGAGTGTAAGCCTTGAGCTGAAGAGCTGAGGGACAGCGCCCAGGCCCAGAGTTCAGGCCCCACGACCGGACCCAAAAAGAAAAAAAAAAAAGAATACTTTCCCAAATATACCTTTGTTTCCCCAAGGTATATCAGAGTTCATGATTAGAGATGCTACCACAAATACATTTTGTATAAAGTTCCCCAGTGGGCTGGGAATGTGGCTTAGTGGTAGAGTGCTTGTCTAGCATGCATGAAGCCCTGGGTTCCATTCCTCAGTACCACATGAACAGAAAAAGCCAGAAGTGGCACTGTGGCTCAAGTGGTAGAGTGCTAGCCTTGAACAAAAAATTCTAGGGACAGTGCCCAGACTGTGAGTTCAAGCCCCAGGACTAGCAAAAAAAAAAAAAAGTTCCCCATGTAATTCTGATGCAACCTCCCAGTATAAAATTGTTGTGCTGGGGCTAGGAAGGTGGCTCAGTGGTAGAGGTCTTGCCTTGAGCTGAAGAGCTGAGGGACAGCGCCCAAGCCCAGAGTTCAGGCCTCACGACCGGACCCAAAAAAAAAAAAATTGTTGTGCTAGTATTTTATATATTCTCCCTCCAGGAACTAATGACAGTTTTCCAACTATTGCACTGGAATGGCAGCCTTAAGGCCATGAGGGAAAGACAGTGCTCTCGGCAGGTAAGAGATTTTATGAGAGAGGGGAATGGAGAAGAAGAACTATTTTAAGGTAGCTGCTTTGCTAGAAATAAGTTGTTCTATGTTACTGGCTGTGACTACTGAAAGCCTTATTTAAATACCACTTCATTCCTGTAATACTTCCTATTAAAATCTTCACAGTGATTCTTTTATATGCCAGGAGTCTCCCTTAAGATTCCCTTAGAATAGCCAGGTGCTGGTGGCTCATGCCTGTAATCCTAGCTACTCAGGAGGCTGAGATCAGAGGATCATGGATCAAAGCTAGCCCGAGCAGGAAAGACCGTGAGACTCCTATCTCCAATAAACCACTAGAAAACCGGAAGTGGTGCTGTGGCTCAAGTGGGTAGAGCACTGGCCTTGAGCTGAAGAGCTGAGGGACAATGCCCAGGCCCAGAGTTCAAGCCCCATGACAACAACAACAACAAAAAAAAAAAGAATTCCTTTAGAGTCAGGTGCTAGTGGCTCACCCCTATAATCCTAGCTATTCAGAAGGCTGAGATCTGAGGGAGAGCAGCTTGACGCCAGCCTGGTCAGACTAATCTGTGGTACCTTTTTCTCTAGATGACCAGCAAAAAGCCAGAACGGAAGGTGTGGCTTAAGTGGTAGAGCACCAACTCAAGGCTCTGAGTTCAAGTCCCAGTACCAACACACACACACACACAGACACACAGACACACAGACACACACACACACACACACACACACACACACACACCTTGGAAGGCAGGCACCAGGGGCTCATGTCTGTAAATCTGGCTATTTGAGAGGTAGATTAGGAAAATCATGATTCAAGGCCAGCCCTGACAAATACATTCATGAGACCTCCCATCTCAGCTAATAGCTGTGTGCAGTGGTGCACAACTGTTATGCCAGTAACCTGTTCATTTCAACAGACAGCTCGACAACTGTCATCCCAGCTACTAGAAATGTAAATACGAAGACTCATATGTCCAGGCTGGCATGAGCAAGGAGCAAGATCCTTTCTCTAAAATAGCCGAGTAAAGCTGGACACTGGTAGGTTACACCTGTAATCTTAGCTACTCAGGAGACTGAGATCTGAGGATCCTGGTTTGAAGCCATCTCATGCAGAAAAAGTGGGACTCATCTCTAATTAACCAACAAAAAATAGAGCTGTGGCTCAAGTGACAGAGCACTAGCCTTGAGCAAAAATGTTAAGTTACAGTGCCCAGGCCCTGAGTTCAAGTCCCGGTACCAGGTAGCACGCGTGCGTGCGAGAGTGTGTGTGCACGCGCACACATACACACAAAGCAAGAGTTCAAAGGATTGGAGGCATGACTCAAAGAGTGTCTGCCTAACAAGTTAGAAACCCCACAGTACCACTCTGTGTGGGAAGACCTTGGAGAGCCGAGACTGTGCCAGATAGTAAGACCTTGTTTCAGAAGGAAAAAGAAGAATCTTATTGGACTCAGGTGCTGACCTCAGACCTCAGTTAGGAAGTTAGGCTCCGAGGTTAGCCCCCAGCTGGGTGACTGTGGTTTGATCTGTGGTTTTACCTTTGCTGAGATCTATTTTCTCCTGATTAGGAGGTGTTGGCTCATTATTCACACCGGGCACTGGATGATGATATTCGCCACCAAATGGCCTTGGACTGGGTGAGCCGGGAGCAGACTGTGCCCGGGGCACTGTCTAGAGAGCTGGCCTCCACTGAACGGGAGCTGGATGAGGCCCGGCTCGCGGGCAAGGAACTGCGCTTCCACAAGGAAAAGAAAGATATTCTCATGCTGGCTGCTGGACAGTTGAGCAATATGCACCCCTCCAACTGCTAGGCCTCTCTCCTCACATGGCCTGTCCTCTTTAGCCCTTTTTTCTATGTCTCTTTCTAAGACTTAGGATAATTTCTGTATATACTTTCTCAGTTTTGTACTTTAAAAAATATATATGTATAAATTCTACACCTGGATTCCTATTTGCTAAATCTCTTTCTAACTTCTAGCTTTGGGTATCTTTTCATTTGAAACATCTCCTTTCAATTTGGATCTCTGGTGGTGTTTATACTTCCAGATCAACTCTGTGCAGTCCTCAGTTGCTCACTGTCATTGACTGTTGGTGTCTCCTTTAAAATAACAGGGAGACTAAGCAGGATCATATGCCCACTCTCACCCTCATTCTTGCTTTCTCCTGGACTCAAACAGGGTATGAGTAAGAAGCCTTTGGCTTTGGTTTATCTGGAGCCAGTACTGCTTAGTACTCCTCCTCGCCCCATCACTACCTTATTACTTCTTTGCCTCCAAACACCTTTTTGTGGGTTTTCTTTTTTTTTTTTTTGGTGGGTGGGGAGAGGAAAGGATTGTACAGGGGCTAGAATTTCAGTGCCTGGGCACTTTTTTGCTCAAGGCTAGTGCTTCATCACTTGAGCCACAGCTTCACTTCTAACTTTTTGCTGGTTAATTGGAAATAAGAGTCTCTTGGACTTTTTGCCCAGGCTGGCTTTGAACCTGGATCTTCATATCTCAGCCTCCTGAGTAGACAGGTTGACAGGCATGAGCCCAACCAACAGCCCCTGGCTAGTTTCTGATCTTTAAGTCACAACTAAAAAACTGCCCAGAAATGAGAGAAAAATTATAAACACAATTAATGGGCATAACTAACTAAGTTGATTCTGGGCCTAATCTCTACGCTTCTGCCAGTCCAGGTTTCTGGATGTACATAGGAAGAGCATCAGGGTTGAGACTGATTATTTTTCCCTTTCTTCTCTGTTCCTTTATCTTAGTTAAATACTAGATTAAAATCTTCCTGCCTACAAAGATTGGTAGAAGATAAAATTATTCCTTTCTATCCCCGTGCTTTTGCTCTGTGGAAGCAGTGGCTGTTCTATTTGGTGAGTCAGGAAGTGAATCCCTCTCACTTCCACTAAGTTGCTGTTGTTTATACTTTATATATATATTTTAGATTCTCATTTCTTTTTCTTTTCCTCCAAAGTATTGCAGTATGGATTGATCAGGAAAATTAGATGAAAATATAGTTTTATGGCACTTTCTAATTGGAACCTTGGGAAACTAAAGGAGAAGAAAGAAAACCAATAATCAGCTCTTTGTGTTTTTAATGAATAGTTTTCCTTCCTCACCTCTCTTGGGTGAAATTAGGGAGAAACAGTATGGAATACAGCCAGAGCATTTTCCTTTTGGACATTTTTTTGTTTTGAGATGAAAACACATTCTCCCTTGTTTCTGAAGTCTCCTTTATACTGCAGTGTTGTACAGTGCTCTTTCCTGAGTCTGCGTTTAATGTTCCATCAAGTGGAGCATTTCCATTTAACATAGGTTTGCTTTCACATGTAATTAGGAAACAGACTATAACTTGCTCTTTTGGATTAGATAAGAGCAAGATGACAAAGAGATTTCTTGACTTTGAAATCATCTTTGGGACCCATACCCATAGGTTCAGAGGTAATAATCCAGATACAATTGTATGAGCACTTGAATTTTTAAGCCCTTTCTTTGTATTCTATGCAACACATGTAGGGTTGGAGTAGACTTCCACACTAAATAATAGGTACATTTATTTTATTGATATTTATAATCCAAAACCATACATAAGTCTTCTATTTTCTCCTGCACTTCTTTCTTTGGGAAGAAGGATTAAGTGGTAGGAGTTGTAGGAAGAACTACCTTTGTATCTGTTGAATTCATTATTTTTCTGTTACCCAAGATCACAAAAAACTTGAGAAACTTTGTCCTCCAATTTGTCTACTTTTGGTATTAAAGATTTTAGTTATCTTCTTAATACTTGTATTTTATATATAATTTTATGCATTAAAATAGATTTTGTTGGTGCAGTGAGTCAGTAGGACTCTTTATTTATACATCAGAGGAACTCTAAAATGGTCCCATTCATTTATTCATATACTAAAAAAACTGTTTTGGTGCCAGTACTGGTGGTTGGATTTGAGCTCTTAGCATTTTTTTTTTCCAGTTGTGGGGCTTGAACTCTGGACCTGGGCACTGTCCCTCAGCTCTTCAGCTTAAGGCTAGCGCTCTACCACTTGAGCCACAGTGCCACTTCTGGTTTTCTGGTGGTTTACTGGAGATAAGAATCTCACGAACTAGCCGGGCGCTGGTGGCTCACGCC
Organism: Dipodomys spectabilis; assembly: GCF_019054845.1. Lineage (NCBI taxonomy): Eukaryota > Metazoa > Chordata > Mammalia > Rodentia > Heteromyidae > Dipodomys > Dipodomys spectabilis. The sequence continues at coordinate 18,561,231 of NW_024870679.1, forward strand.
TGTAATCCTAGCTACTCAGGAGGCTGAGATCTGAGGATCGCGGTTCAAAGCCAGCCCGGGCAAGAGAGACTGTGAGACTCCTATCTCCAATAAACCATCAGAAAACCGGAAGTGGCGCTGTAGCTCAAGTGGTAGAGCTGAGGGATAGCGCCCAGGCCCAGAGTTCAAGCCCCACGACCGACAAAAAAAAAAAAAAGAATCTCACGAACTTTCCTGCCCAGACTGGCTTTGAACAACGATTCTCAGATCTCAGCCTCCTGAGTAGCTAGGATACAGGTGTGAGTCACCAGCACCCGCAGGCTCTTAGCGTTTTCTACTCACAGCAGGTGCTCTAGATAAGTGTCTTGGATTTGTCTGCCCAGGCTAGCACCAAAATACCATTCTCAGATCTCAGACTCTTAGGATTATAATCGTGAGGCACCAGTGCCCAGCTCTTAAAAAAAAAAAAAGTTTTATTATTTTGAGAGTGAAAGAAATAAGATTGCAGTGCATGGAAAGGCAGTCTGCCTCCACTCTGGACAGACAGTTCAGGAGCCTGGAATCTGCCCATGGCCCTTTAGCTCTTCAGTCTCCACTCATCCCCACTGCAATCTCACCTATTTTAATGGTTTCTACTCCTCCGTACACAGACGGACAACCCTTTCATCTATTTTTATACTGGACATCACGACCTGAATATGACAGAGCACTGTGAACTTACATATTCAAAATAAAACTCATTTCTCCATACTTGCTTCTCATGACTCCATTGTTGAATCCCCGTAATTACCTAAGCCAGAAACATAAGCTCCATCTTCACCAAATCTCTTATCATTACCAGAAATTATCTCCTACTCCAAGGGCTGCTGGGTGTGTGATTTTCGCTAGTACTGATGTTTATATTGCTGTGAAAAATGCTCTTTAGAATTTTGAGGCCTACCTGAAGTTGTTTTGATAGGGCTAAATCACATTAAATTTTGTGTGTGTGTGTGTCAGTACTGGGGCTTGAACTCAGGGTCTGGGTGCTATCCCTTAGCTTTTCTGCTCAAGATTAGCATCCTCCCACTTGAGCTATAGCTCCACTTCTGGTTCTCTGAGTGTTTTTTGGAGATAAGAATCTCACGGACTTTCCTGCCTGAGCTGGCTTTGAACCGCGATCTTCAGCTCTCCTGAATAGCTAGGATTACACATAAGCAGAGCCACCGGCGCCTGACTGACTTCCTGCTCCTAAACTTGGGTGGGGGTGTTTAGCCCAGCGAAAGGGCGCCCGCCCAGCACGCGCTGAGTAGCTAGGATTAAAGGCAGGCGCCTGACTAGCTTTTTGTCAATGAATCCTTGAGCTTAGAATGATGATTATGGCTTTTTTTTTCTTTTCCCGCCAGCCACAGTGCCACTTCTGGTTTTCTGGTGGTTCATTGGAGAGCTTAACAGATTTTCTTGCCCTGTCCCTCACCTCTTCACCTCTTCAGCTCAAGGCTAGCGCTCTACCATTCGACCACGGCGCCACTTCTGGCTTTTTCTGCTTATGTGGTGCTGAGGAATCGAACCCAGGGCCTCATGCATGCAAGGCAAGCGCTCTACCAATGAGCCACCTTCGCAGCCCAGCTAGCCATTCTTAATAAGGAACTTAGCTCGGGCTTCGCTTTGAGGGTTTTTAGACTCCGCCTTCTACCCTAGCTGGTCCCGCCCAGAGAGCCCTGGGTCAGCTCGAGACCTCCTCAAGATGGCTACAGAAGCACTTCCGCTTTCTTTCTAAACTAGTCCCGCCTTCGATAAATCCCACCTCCCGCGCGCCGAGGGCGGAGCTTAGGATTAGCCTCTGATTGGTCAGCTCGACTGGCGACCTTTCCTCTCTGCGACAGTTTCCCGAGGTTCTTAGCGCTTCAGTGGCGCCGACGGGAGCTGGAAGGCAGGCAAGATGGCGGACGTACTGGACCTTCACGAGGCTGGGGGCGAGGATTTCGCCATGGATGAGGATGGGGACGGTGAGGACGGTGGAGGCGGCTGCGGGAAGTGGGGAAGGTGCGAGGGGAGACTGTCACTGGAGACATTTCTGCGGGAGCGGGGCCCCAGGGTGCGGACACAGGGTCTCAGTAGGCCCCGCCCCCGTGGAGGGATGGGCGGGCCCGGGCCGAGCCTGGTAGTCGGGAGGAATGTGCTTCAGGGAGTGTCCTGGGGAGAAGGCGGTCGTGTCAATGACTTTCATACCTGTTCTTTGTTTTGGGGGCTCCAGAGAGCATCCACAAACTGAAAGAAAAGGCGAAGAAACGGAAGGGCCGCGGCTTTGGCTCGGGTGAGTGTGGGGGACGTGGGAGGCCGTGGGCCAATAGGACGGGAGCCCGACTCCCGAAAAACACTCGGGGAAAAGGAAGAGTTTTCGGTGATCTGGTGTGTGTTCCTTTCAGAAGAGGGGTCCCGGGCGCGTATGCGCGAGGATTACGACAGCGTGGAACAGGATGGAGATGAACCCGGACCGCAGCGCTGTGAGTTTCCTTGAGCCCATGGGGATCAGGAATTAGGCACGAATAAAACTGAGCCTAGTAGGGGTGAATCGGGCTAACCATGCTCTGGAGTCTATTGTCATTGTACCCTTGCGATCCCGCTTGAAGCTTGAAGTTTATCTCATGTGTTCGTACCACCACTGTACCCTTCCTCAACAGCTGTTGAAGGCTGGATTCTCTTTGTCACTGGAGTACATGAAGAAGCCACTGAAGAAGACATCCACGACAAATTCGCCGAATATGGGGAAATAAAAAATATCCACCTCAACTTGGACAGGCGGACAGGATACCTAAAGGTATTTTGGGTTGCACTTCTTTACTTCTTTTCCCCTTTAACTCTTAAATGGCATTGATGGCTCTCCTGTTTTTGCTGTGGTTTGCCAAGAATAAAATTGAAGTAAAATAACATTGGAGCCAGTTGCTTTTGACTCAGCACCCATAATCCCAGCTTCTCAGGATACTGAGATCTGAGGATCACAATTAGAAGGCAGCCCGTGCAAAAGTCTGAGAATCTTACCTCCAGGGAGCCACCAGAAAGCCTGAAGAGGATGTGTGCCTTACATGGTAGAGCACTAGCATTGAGCAGAACAGCTAAGAGAACACTCAGGCCCTGAGTACCCACACAGAAACAAAACAACACTGGAGATTGATATTGTTAGGCACAGAACAGAAATAAGTCAGACAAGTTGTACATGCAGTAGGAATATATGAGGTATGTTCATTGTGTAAAGTTTGTGTATTTTGCTGTTGAGTTTGGATTTGAGGAAAGAGGAAATGTGAAGTGATACCTGTCTTCATTTGTTCCAGGGGTATACTCTAGTTGAGTATGAAACATACAAAGAGGCCCAGGCTGCCATGGAGGGACTCAATGGCCAGGATTTGATGGGACAGCCAATCAGCGTGGACTGGTGTTTTGTTCGGGGTCCACCCAAGGGCAAGAGGAGGTACAGAAAAAGGGCATATGCTATCTTGTTAAAGGGAGCATGAGGAGAAAACAAAGACATTGATGAACTGCCCTTTCTCCTATTTGTCTTTAGAGGTGGCCGGAGACGGAGCAGGAGTCCAGACCGGAGACGACGCTGATAAGTTCTCTGTTCAAGTGGTCTTGAAGATTGCATTTGAACATTCAGCCTTGGAGATACAGGGCTGGGGCAGGACTGGGCTGTGTTTATATTTAATCTCTTACTCTTGATGCTTAGTGTTTCTTTTGGGTTATGAATAAATGTTGCATTTTTGTTTTCTATATGTAAGTTTTTCCTGTTCTAAAATAGCTGCTTTAAAGCACTATTCACAGTAAGGCATTATGGGTAATTGTGAAGATATTTCTTCTAGGGATGGAATTGTGTTTCTATTGGGTTATGATGAGAGATTTTGCTCAATATATATATATATATTTTGGGGGGGGGGGGTCCTGTCATGGGGCCTAAACTATGGGCCTGGGCGCTGTCCCTCAGCTCTTCAGCTCAAGGCTAGGGCTCTGCCACCTGAGCCACAGTGCCACTTCCAGCTTTTTTCTTTTTGCTTATGTGGTGCTGAGGAATGGAACCCAGGGCCTCAGGCATGCAAGGCAAGCGTTCTACCACTGAGCCACCTTCCCAGCCTCTCAGTATTTTTCTTGAAAGAATACAAGTGTAGCAGTGAGATATTCTTGGAGTATCAGAGAATAATTCTGTTCCTGTTTACTCTTATCAGGAGCTGATGGACTGCTATAAGAATGTCTCTTTTGCTTCTTCCTCTTTTGCTATCACATTTGCTTGTACTTCTAGCTGTGTGAGAGCTTGATCTGGTATTCTTCCGGACCCTCCTTCCTTGGAGGAGTCTATTCTTGGCTGGTGGCGTCCTTTTTGGCAGCCAAGGGTAAAGGCCCCATAGAGGAGAGGATCCAAAGGAGCATTTAGGAGGCCAAAGAGGAAAAGGATGTGGCTGAGGCTGGGAGGGACTTCACTTAGCATGGTGGGGGAGAACCAGTACCACAGACCCAGTAGGTAATAAGGTGTCCAGCAGAGGGTGAAGGTCAGCAAGACTAGTAGGGCCAGTCGCAGGGCCCGAAGACGAACACGAGGACGAGTGTCAAAGCTGCGGCGGAGGGCAAATTCACCATCGGGGGCTGGGAATTCAGAAAACACACTCATTCAAAACTGCTCAGCCTCTGCACTGAGAATCTTGAGAATTGATGAAGAGATAAAGATGAGATGGAGCCTCCCACTTTTCCCAAGGAGAAGAGGTCAGCAAACCCTCTTAACCTTTTCCCTGCCTGGGACTACATAACTCCTCTCCTACATCAGACATTTGACAGACATGTTGGGGAAAATGGTTTTGATTGAGAATGCTTTATCAGGTGAAGCCAGCACGTCTGCTTTAAGACTTGATGGTATTCTAGAGTAAAGAAGAATATTGACTGGCTGGGAAGGTGGCTTAGTGGTAGAGCACTTGCCTTGCATGCCTGAGGTCCTGGGTTTGATTCCTCAGCACCACATAAGCAAAAAGAAAAAAGCCGGGAGTGGTGCTGTGGCTCAAGTGGTAGAGCGCTAACCTTGCTGAAGAGCTGAGGGACAGTTCCCAGGCCCAGAGTTCAGGTCCCATGACCAGACCCAAAGGGAAAAAAAAAAGAATATTGATGATTTTTCCCCTTAATCCTTTTACGGCTTAGTTTCGCTAGAAACAGTTTACTTTTTTTTTTCTTTTCTGTTTTGGAGCTTGAAACTCAGAGCCTAGATGTTGTGCCTTAGTTTTTTTGCTAAAGGTTGATACTTTACCACTTGAACCACACCTCCAGTGTAGACTTTGTGCAGGTTAGTTAGAGATGAGACTCATAGACTTTCCCACGTGGGTTGGCTTCAAACTGCCAACCTCTAAACTCAGCCTTCTGAGTAGCTAGGATTACAGGCTGAGCCACCAGCACCTGACTAGAAAATAATGAGCACTTAGTCACTTTGGTTTAGTGCCATACTGTCATAGCAGATAAGTAAGTAATACTTTCAGGGTAAGGATTACAGTCTGGGAATTATTCTTACCATGACTCGCCTTTGTGGTCTGGGTACTGGACACACTGAGGACAATACGGCTATAGCAGACGGCCATGACAGTTAGTGGCAGCAGAAAGAGGCAGCAGAAGGTGAAGAGGTTATAGGTGGTCTCTTGCCATTGAGCCTTGAAACTCCCTTTGGTGACACACTGAGTGAAAGGGACTGGGCCAGCTCGCTGGACAGTGTGGAACAGGAACAGCTGGAGTGGAGTTGAGCTCTATTAGTACTACTTCCTATAGCATTCAAAACTATCCACCTGTGTTACAGGATCTCCCAGTTACCCCCTAACACCATGCAGAGCAGTGCAATGAAGTTTGTTGTACCTCAAATACTTTTTGTCCTGGGACTTGAACTCTGAGCCCGGATACTGTCTTTGAACTCTTAAGCTCAAGGCAAGCACTCTACCACTAGAGCCACAGTGCCACTTCCGGTTTTCTGGTGTTTTATTGGAGATAAGAATCTCAAGGAACGCTGGCTTTGAACCATGATCCTCAGATCTGAGCCTCCTGAATAGCTAGGATTATAGGCTTGAGGCACTGATGCCTAGCCCTGAGCCTCTTTGTGCTCAACCACTTGAGCCAAAGTACCACTTCCTGCTTGGCTTCTCAAATACTATTCTAATATTGCACTTTGTAACATAGTACCTACAACTTTGCCTATATTATTGTCTTAAATAGTTTTTCTGGTTATATCTTGTAAAATAAAAAAGCAAAAAAAAAAAAAATCAGCCAAAGACAAGTTTTTGTTGACTAGGCTGAGGAATAATTTTTGTTGTTGTTGTGAGGCTTGAACTCAGGGCCTGGGCACTGTCCCTGGCTCTTGCAAGACTAGCACTCATCACTTTGGACCACAGCACTGCTTCTGGTTTGTGAATGGTTAATTGGAGGTAATATTACAGGCATGAGCCACCCATGCTGGGTTCAGGAATAGTTTTTTTTGTTTCTTTTTTAGCCCCATGTCTGGACATACTTGAAAATGTGAGAAGTGTAAAAATAGTTCAAATTCTTGGACTTAAGAGTTCGGTCATATCCTTGCATCTGCCTCTCATTTCTATGTAACTTACATATAGTAGAAGCGTTTTTAACCATGGATTGCCTGGAACGAGTCTACAAAAGTCAGTAATTTTTTTTTTTTTTTTGGTGTTGGTCCTGGGGTTTGAATGCAGGGCCTGGGCATTGTCCCTGAGCTTTTTTCTCCTTTTTTTTTTTTTTTTTTTTTTTTAAATTTTATTTTATTTTATTTGAGAACATACTGTACAGAGGGGTTACAATTACATGGGCAGGATAATGCATACATTTCTTACCAAGCATTGCAGCCTCCTCCTTTGTTTACCCTTCACCTCCCTTCCCAGCCTCCCCCCCTGAGCTTTTTTCTCAAGATTAGCTCCCTACTATTTGAGCTACAGCTGCACTTCTGGCTTTTTTGGTCGTTAATTGGAGATGACAGTCTCACAGAAGCCTGCCACCGGTAGATCATGCCTGTAATCATAGCTACTCAGGAGGTTGAGATCTAAGGGTTGCAGTTTGAAGCTAACCTGGACAGGAAAGTCCATGAGACTCATATCACTTGAAAATTGGAAGTGGACCTGTGTCTCAAAGTTGTAGAGTGCTAACCTTGAGCCAAAAAAAGCTCAGGGACAGCCAGGCCTTAAGCTGAAACCTCATGACCGACAAAAATTAAAAAAAGATACATATGGGCTTTCTTGCCTAGACTGGCTTTGAACCGTAAACCTTAAATCTCAGCCTCCTGAAAGATTACAGGTATGATTCCCCCAATTCCTGGCTAAAAGTAAGTAATATCTAATGAATACCTATTACTTCTTTGTCATGCTCTTAAAAAAATCACTATAAATTTTGTATTAATAGCTAATCATTTCATCTTTTTTTTTTTTTTTTTTTTTTTGGTCAGTCGTGGGGCTTGAACTCGGCCTGGGCGCTGTCCCTCAGATCTTCAGCTCAAGGTTAGCTCTCTACCACTTGAGCCACAGCACCACTTCTGGCCTTTTCTGCTTATGTGGTGCTGAGGAATCGAACCCAGGGCTTCATGCATACAAGGCAAGCACTCTACCACTGAGAAACCTTCCCAACCCCAATCATTTCAGATTCATGACATGCTACAACACATGGGCAAGGCAGAGGCTATCTGAAAGACACAATTTGGAACCCAAAAATATATCAGCTTTTGCATATACATGTCAAGATCAGTATGCCATTGAAGCATTGCAATTATTAGACTGCAGTTATTGCCAGCTGTAAGAAAAATATTTCCTATTTCATCATCTTACGCCTCATAGGTTTCAAGTGACTCAGTGAAAGTCACAAGCTTGTGGTAGAGCCAAGTTTAACAGTCAAACAATGCAACAAAGATACTCAATTCCCAGTCCCTATCTAAGGTTTGTTTCATATAAACAGACTAAACAATTCCAGTTTCACTGTGGCAATAAGGTCCTAAGTGTGGGATGGTAGAGGTCCTGTTTGACATTGTAGGAAGTTTTTTTGTTTTTTGTTTTTGGCTGGTCGTGGGGCCTGAACTCTGGGCCTGGGTGCTGTGCTTCAGCTCTTTAGCTCAAGGCTAGCACTCTACCACTTGAGCCACAGCACCACTTCGTTTTTATCTGCATTTGTGGTGCTGAGGAATCGAACCCAGGGCCTCATGCATGCAAGGCAAGCCCTCTAGCACTGAGCCACCTTCCCAGCCCCAGAAGTAAATTTTTTTTTTTGTCCTTAGTACTTATCTCTTTTTTTGGCAGCTAATTATTTTAGGTTTTGAGGCTCACATCTTAAATCAACTAATATTCTGAAGACTGAAATTGCATGCCCTTCTTGGTTTCCTTGCAAACATAATCTTAATTCTGCAGTCTCAAGTGAAGGTAGTGGTTTTCATTTGGAAGAAAATTCTCCATATTTAACTTTTTCTAGACTTTGAGCTCCTTTTCAGAACAGATTTGGTTAACCAGAAACCAAGTTCAGATGTCTTTGTGTTTCTTTTTTTCTTTTCTTTTTTTCTGGTTGGTTGGTTGTGGGGCTTGAACTCTGGGCCTGGGTTCTGTCCCTGAACTCCTTAGCTCTAAGTTAGTGATATTATCACTTGAATCTCACCTACTTTCCTGCTTGGGCTGGCTTAGAACCTTGATCCTCAGATCTTAGCCTCTTGGGTAGTTAGGATTACAGGTATGAGTCACTTGCCCCAGCTATGTTCCTAATTTTTAATACCCATTCTTCAGTAAATCTAGCATAGAAAGGAAAAACCAGTAACACCACATCACTATTCATCCCTTACCTTAGTGTGTTCCACTGCCCTCAGGATAAAGTAAAACCTTAGTATTTCTTCTTTCCTCTCCTTCCTGATTATTCACTCATATCAAGTCCTTAGTTTTAGCAGCAACCTCTTTGAGATCCTTTACCTTCCATCCTCCTAGCCTTTCTCCTGCTTTAACTGGTTGTAAGAATTTATCGTTTTCTGTCTTTCAAGTTTTTTTTTTTTTGGGGGGGGGGGGGGAGTCCAGTTGTGGGGCTTGAACTCTGGGCCTGGGTGATGTCCCTCAGTTCTTCAGCTCCACGCTAGCATTCTATCACTTGAAAACTGTAGAACCACTTCCTGTTTTCTGGTGGTTTATCGGAGATAAGAATCTCACCGACTTTCCTGCCCCTCCTGCCTTTGAACTGTGATTCTCAAATCTCAGCCTCCTGAGTAGCTAGGATTACAAGTGTGACCCACTGGTGCCTGTCTGGTTTTTTGTTTGTTTTTTAATCATTTTTAGAAAGCCTTCCCTGACCTGAAGAATGGGTCAGAGATTCTGTTGATTTTGAACTCCTGAAGAGTAGAGTTGTTCTTGAACTCTTTACCTTTAGCATAACACTTTTTGTGATAAGGGGGCCTGAACTCAGAGCCTCTTGCTCTTGATTAATTTTTTTTGCTCTAGTGCTCATTAGCCGCGCCTCCATGTCCTGCTTTTTGTTCAGTAGTTGAAGAGTCTCACAAACTTTCCCACCCTGCTTAGTTTTAAGCCAGGGTCCTCACACTGGGCTCCTCAAATCTCAGCCTCCTGTGTAGCTATGTATAACTAGGATAACAGATGTGAGCCACCAGAGCCTAGAGATGACACACTTCATGTTTTGTACCACAAGGTATTAATCAAAGACGGTGACTTCACTCCTTCCTGCCCCAAAGGTTTTCTTTTTTCATTACCTGGGATTGAACCCAGAGCCTTGTGACTGCTAAGGAAGAACTCTACCACTGAGCTACACCCCCAACTCCTTATCCAGAGGTTTTCTGCATCATTATCAGAACGACTTAGTATGGGATGTTATGGGGAATTGGAAGCCAAACACTAGATCTAAAGAAGAGGGACAGATAATATAAGAGAACTGCTAGAGCCGGGTGCCGGTGGCTCACGCCTGTAATCCTAGCTACTAAGGAGGGTGAGATCGAGGATCACGGTTCAAAGCCAGCCCAGGCAGGAAAGTCTGTGAAACTCTTATCTCCTATAAACCACTCGAAAACCAGAAGTGGCGCTGTGGCTCAAGCGGTAGAGCACTCACCCAGGCCCAGAGTTCAAGCCCCACGACCAACCAAAAAAAGAAAAAAGAACTGCTACAAAGGATAGCAACCCTCAAATAACATGCAAATAATCTTAAAAGGACTACAAGCTAATGGCGTGTACATATGCACCTTAGCAATCCAAGTTCATATGGTGAAACCAAATTCCAAATTACTCACCTGGGGCACGGCCAGCAGGAAACTAAGTCCCCAAGCTGCCCCCAGAAGCTTCCTTCCACCAGAGCGGGGTCCCAGCGGGTTGAGTACTGCCGCCTGGCGGTCAAGCCCGATAACTACGGGCAAGAAAGCGGCGGCGTACATGGCCATTAGTTTTAGGAACATGAGTGTCCGACAGGCAATGTCCCCTGCCAACCACTGGACTGTAATGTTCCAGGTAGCATCTAGAGGCATTACCACGAAAGTGACTAGTAGGTCGGCAGCCGCTAAATGGGCGAAGAGTCGCCGGACCGGGGAGGGACGGGTCTGGCTGGGTCGCGGCCGGGTCACTGACCACAGCACGGCCAGGTTTCCTCCAGCCGAGGAAACAAACAGCACAATGGTCGCTCCCACTCGGACCTTGGCTGCGGCCGAGAAGGTGGGTAACTCTGAACCCTCCACCTCTACTCCTGATCCCGCCCAGACCTCCTGCCCTGCTGCTGACCCCCAGTCGGTGCCGTTGCCTGCAGACATGGAGGCCTGGAAGGGAGGAGGAGGAGAGGAGGGAGTGTGGATACGGAGCGGTTAACCCGGGCCGCTGATTCTTCGCTCTCCTTTTCAGGATCAGAAGGTGGTGATGGCGAATTGCGTCCCCTACAGTCTCTTGTCTCTCCATCTATGCTAAGGGAGGTCACCCCACAGAAATTAGGTGCTAATCATACCCGCTTCTCCCTTGATTTAGCCGGGACTTTGAACTTCTATTGCCTAAGATATCTTTGCAGCTAGAGCTTTGGATCGCGTCGGGGTGTGTGTGTGTGTGAGTGTGTGTGTGTGTGTGTGTGTGTGTGTGTGTGTGTGTGGCGGGGGTAGGGGTGGTGGCGGATGGTGGACCCTCTGCTGGCCCGCAGGGTCGGAAGATCTCTGCGGATCTTTAGCCCCGCCCTCAGGCCCCGCCCACCGCCCTTGCCCAGTAGGCCCGCTCCTCACAGGCCCCGCCCTGCAGGTCCCGCGGAGGCTCTCGTCATCCGGCCACGCCCCGCTCCGGCCCCGCCCCTGGATATTTAAAGTGTTCCCTGGGAGGCGTGCTACCCGGCCGGAGTGCTCTTTCGAGACCGCACGCACAGGAACACGCACGTGTAGAGGTAAGGACGAGCGCTTCGCGTCCTGAAATGCTGGCTCGAGGGCGGGCGCCGCTAGCTTTCCTTCCCGACGACGTTTGTCCCTCGCGGAGCGCCGTCGATCGCAGGGGGTGGGGCGGGGGCGGGGCCGGGGCGGGACTCGGCGACGCCGAGGAGCCGGGGTCGCCGCTGTCATGGACGCCTGGGTCCGCTTCGGCGCTCAGAGCCAGGCCCGGGAACGGCTGTGTAGGTGCGGCCGACAGAGGAATGGAGGGAGGGTGGGCTGAGGAAGGTTCTGATGAAGAGAGATTCCATCCCGGGCTACGGGTGTCCCAAAGGGTCAACTCGGGCTACGGGGGCCCAGACGGACCCCGAGGCACATATCGGAGCCGGTCGAGAGGTGGTGGATTCTTTTCTGCTCCCGGGAAAGATGGGGAAACTGAGGCATGAGTGGGGGTGGGGGCAGCGGGGAGGTCACTCCGTCCACATAAGACCCAACAGTGTCCTCGCCGGCGGGCTGCAGTGAGGAGCCCCGGGGGCCCGACTTCGCTCAGTCTCTGCCCCGCGCGCTGCGCCCGGCGGTGGGGAGCAGCTCCGCACCGTCCTCCCCTCCACCCCCGGCCCATCTCCATTCAGTCCGAGGGCCTCGCAGCCTCTTGGTCCACCTGTTCCGAGGAATGGCCCACCCTCCCCTCCCCCCCCCCCCCCCCCCCCCCCCCGTGTGTCATTACTGATGTGCTTGTGTTGCACTCCCACTGCCTCCTGACCTCCGGCCTCATCCGTGCCATAGCTTTAGTTTCGGAATCCCCTTCTAGGCCCCTTTACGCAAGCATCTTTCCCTGGCCTGGAGGAGAAGCAGTGAGATATAGGCCTAAAAAGGAGGAAAGGAGAAGTCTGTCCTCATTTGAAGGATAGTGTGCGTGTGCGTGCCAGTTAACTCAGGGCCTCCACTTCCAGCTTTTTGCTGATTAATTGGAGATAAGAAACTGGCTCACAGGCTTTGCAGTGCCAGCTAGCTTCAAACCTCAGTCCTCAGATCTCAGCCTCCTGAGTAGCTAGCCAGGATTACAGGTGTGAGGGGGAGGGTAGGAGGGTCTAACTTACTTTGTCCTCTCCTCCAGGGCTGCCCAGTATGCTTGCTCACTTCTTGGCCATGCATTGCAGAGACACGGGGCCAGTCCTGAGTTACAGAAACAGATCAGACAACTGGAGAGCCATTTGAGCCTTGGAAGAAAGCGTAAGTAATTGCAACTTTCCAACTATCCCAACTTTTCCTCCATCCCAAACTATTTGCCCATTTTACCCTCTTCCTAATTCCTGACCTCCCCTTTTCTCCCCCCATTTCTTCATCACTTGTTTTTTTTAATGCCTCCTGTTGAAAGAAAGTAAAGGTGCAAGTGTGGAGATGTGACAATGAACAACTTCCACCCCAATAGATATAAGCCAAATAAGGGGAAAAAATAAATAAGAAGCCTGGTGCCAGTAACTCACACTGTTGGTCCTCCCATTAACCAACAAAATGCATAAAGTGAAAGTGTGGCTCAAGTGGTAGAGTTCCAGCTTGGAGTGGAAAAAGTCAAACAAGAGCATAAGGCCCTGATTTCAAGTCCCAGTTCCAACACACACACACACACACACAAAAAGAACAGGTATAAGGAAGTAATGAGCGGGGCGCCGTGGCTCACACCTGTAATCCTAGCTACTCTTGAGGCTGAGATCTGAGGGTCCAATAAACCACCAGAAAACTGGAAGTGGTGTTGTGGCTCAAGGGGTAGAGCCACAACCCATAACCTGCCTTGAGCTGAAGAGCTGAGGGACAGTGCCCAGGCCCAGAGTTCAAGACCCATGACTGACCAAAAAAAGGAAGTAAATTGGGGTTAAGACTAATTAAAATCTGGGCTGGGAAGGTAGCTCAGTAGTAGAGTGCTTGTCTTGCATGCATGTGTCCCTAGGTTCTATTCCTCAGCACCACATAAGCAGAAAAAGCTGGAAGTGGCGCTGTAGCTCAAGTGGTAGAGCGCTAGCCTTGAGCTGAAGAGCTGAGGGACAGTGCCCAGGCCGAGTTCAGGCCCCAAGACCAAAAAAAAAAAAAAAAAAAAAAAACTAATTAAAATCTGAATAAAAAGTGAATTTTTTTGTGTCAGTTAGCTTTTTTTCTCAAGGCTGGTGCTCTACCACTTGATCCATACCGCTAGATGTTTGCTGGTTAATTGAAGATAAGTATCTTTTTTTGTGGGTCCTGGGGCTTGAACTCAGGGCCTGGGCACTGTGCTTGAGCTCTTGTGCTCTTGTGGAGCTTCAGCTCCACTTCTGGTTTTCTGGTGGTTAATTGGAGATAAGAGTCATGGACTTTTCTGCCTGTGTTATCTTCAAACTGGGATCCTCAGATCTCAGACCTCCTGAGTAGCTAGGATCACAAGTGTGAACTACCCAGCAAAGAAGATAAATGTCCTATGGACTTTCCTGTCTAGGTTGGTTCTGAACCTCAGTCCTCAAATTTCAGCCTCTTGCGTATCTAAGGCCACTGGTGCCTGGCAAAAGAATAAGTTTTTTTTTTTTTTTTTCTCAGCTCTATTTTTTGTAATGACTAAAATTGTTACCATCACTTATTCAACTTTCACTCTGCTGTTATCTCCCTTTTTTGTATGTCTTACTCTCTGTCACTCTACCTCACATCCTTGCTTTCTTTGATAACCTCCCAGTTCTGCGTCTGGGTAACTCAGCGGATGCCCTTGAATCGGCCAAAAGAGCTGTGCACCTATCAGATGTTGTCCTGAGATTCTGCATCACCGTTAGTCACCTCAATCGAGCCTTATACTTTGCCTGTGACAATGTCCTGTGGGCTGGAAAGTCTGGACTGGCTCCCGGTGTGGATCAGGAGAAGTGGGCCCAGCGGTCATTCAGGTTTGTTATTCTTTTATCCTATAAAGACCTTTTGGCCACTTTCACGCTGCATAATTTTTCATAAGAGAAAGATCGCTCAGGGCCTTTCCAAATATACAGTCAACTTCATATCTATTGGTTTCACATCTGTGGATTCAGCCAACTGTAGACTTAAAATATTAGGAAAATAAATATGTCTGTTTTGAACACGTATAAACTTTTTTTTTTCTTTCTTCTTTGTGTCAGTACTGGGACTTGAACAAAGAGTCTGGGCGCTGTCCCTTAGCTTTTGCATCAGGCTGGTGTTCTACCATTGGAGCCACAGCTCTACTTCTGGCTCTTTGGTGGTTGATTGGAGATAAAAATCTCATGGACTTTCCTGCCTGGGCTGACTTGGAACCACAATCCTCAGATCTCAACCTCCTGAGTAGCTAGGATTACAGGTGTAAGCCACTAGTGCCCAGCCTCTCTCTCTGCTTTTTTGAACCCTGCCAGCATCTACCACTTGAGCCATGCCTCCAGTTTCAGCTTTCATTGGTTAGTGGAAGATTAGAATCTCTTAGATATGTCTGCCTGATCTGACATTGAACTGAAATGCTCAGAAAATCAAGGATTATAGGTGTGAGCCACCAGTGTCCAACTTTTTTTTTCTTTTTTTTTTTTTTAGAGATGGGATCTTACTATGTACTCTGGGTTTAAATGATCTTCCTACCTTAACTTTGAAGTAGCTGGGACTCCATAGATATGTGCCACTGACATTGTGTTCATTTCTTCCAAAAACATTTATGAGCCAGAGAATAAAGCAAATAGCCAAAAAGATATGACACCTACTTCCATGAAGTTTATTGTCTAGTAGGGAAATCCAGTATTACACCGAGAGCTGGTGGAGCCCTGAGTTCCAGTCCCTGTACCTGCACAGGAAAAAGTGTACAAGGCAGTGTGATTAACTGTGGTCACCCTGGTGTATGTTAGGTTGTCAGAACTTGTTTATCTATATAACTAAAACTTTGTACTGTTTGACATCTTCCTTTTTCTCCCACCCCTGGCAAACACCACCAATCTATTTTGTGCCTTAAGAGTTAAGACTTGCTCAAAGCCAGTGCCAGTGCCAGTGCCGGCACGAAAGTCCATGAAAATCTTATCTCCAATAAGCCACTCAGAAAACCAGAAGTGGAGCTGTGGCTCAAGTGGTAGAGCACTAGCCTTGAGCTGAAGAACTCAGGGACAGTGCCCAGGCCCAGAGTTCAAGCCCCATGACTGACAAAAAAAAAGAGTTAAGACTCTTAGATTCCACATATAAGTGAAATCGTGAGATATTTTTCTTTCTGTGTCTGGTTCATTTTACTTGTCATAATCTTCTCAAGGGAGGATGTACCTCATAGGAGGTTATAGCATTCACTTGGGTTTTTTTTTGTTTTGTTTTGTTTTCTACATGGGATCAAACCCAGGGCATTGTACTTGCTAGGCAAGTGCTTTGCCATTGAGCTACATCTCAGCCATCTCCCATCTCTTTGCCATTTTTTGGTTTTTTTTTTTGGTTGGTCGTGTGAGTTGAACTCTGGGCCCTCAGCTCTTCAGCTTAAGGCAATTGTTCTACCACTTGAGCCACAGTGCCACTTCTGGCTTTCTGGTGGTTAATTGGAGATAAGAGTTTCACAGACTCCCCCCTCCCCCCTTTCAATCGCTATCTTCAGATCTCAGCCTCCTGAGTAGCTAGGATTACAGGCATGAGCCACCAGTCCTTTGCCTTTTTTTTGAGGGGGACAGGTAGTGGGTGCTGAACTTGGCCTGGGTACTGTCCCTGAGCTTTCTTGTTCAAAGCCAGTGTTCTACTCCTTGAGCCACACCTCAACTTCTGGCTTTTTTGCTGGCTAATTGAATATAAGAGTCTCACAGGATTTATCTGCCTGGGCTGGCTTCAAATGGTAATCTTCAGATCTCAGCCTCCTGAGTAGCTAGGACTATAGGTGTGAATGACTGGCACCCAACTATGAAGAGAAGATATTTGAGTGTTGTGTGGCTGTGTTTAGAATCTGTCCACGCCCGTTCTAATCTTCCTGTGTATCTCAGGTACTACCTCTTCTCCCTCATCATGAATTTGAGCCGTGATGCTTACGAGATACGTTTACTGATGGAACAAGAGTCTTCAGCTTGCAGCAGGCGGCTGAAGAGTTCTGGAGGTGGAGTCCCTGGAGGAAATGAAACTGGGGGGCCTGGGGGACTAGGGACTCCAGGAGGAGGCCTACCCCAGCTGGCGCTGAAGCTGCGGCTGCGAGTCCTGCTCTTGGCTCGGGTTCTTCAAGGCCATCCGCCTCTTCTGCTGGATGTAGTCAGAAACGCCTGTGATCTCTTCATTCCGCTGGACAAGCTCGGGCTCTGGCGTTGTGGCCCTGGGATTGTGGGGCTCTGTGGCTTCATATCCTCCATCCTGTCTATCCTCACTCTGGTCTACCCCTGGCTACGACTCAAGCCCTGACAGCCTGGCGGAGAATAAGGAGGGGATTTGTGAGATGGAATCTTAGACCATCCCTTGTGGACTATCTGAATTCTCATTCTAATTCTTTTCCTTGGTTCAAATGAAAAATCCAGAGGTTTAGGGGGTGGAGGGAAGACTGTTAGGAAAACATGAGGTCATGACAGATGGCTTGTCAATAGAGTCTGCTATCCAGATGTGCTAAGTCTTTGCTCTTTCCTCTTTCATGGTATGAGTCTGACTTTATCTGTCTTGTCTATGTCAAACTCTGTCTCTATGTCTTTCTTCCCTTTTCAGACTGCTGTACAAGAATTTCAACAATTAGTTTTTGTTGTTGTTCTTGTTAGTTTTTAAAAATTTCTGCCAGTTCTCGGGCTTGAATTCTGGGCTTGGGCACTGTCCCTGAGCTCCTTTTGCTCAAGGCTAGCACTCTACCTACTTGAGCCACCGTACCACTTTCAGCTTTTTCCCACTTTCAGCTTTTTCCGTGATTAATTGGAAATGAAAGTCTCACAGATTTTCCTGCCCTGGCTAGCATCAAACCTAGATCCTCAGATCTTAGCCTGCTGAATAGATAGGATTACAGGCATGAGCCACCAATGCCCAACAACAGTTACTTTTTGATAGGGGACATTATAAGGTTTGTGTTATAAAATTATAACTACCTTCTTGCTATTTTCTTTTTACACTTAGAGTTGCCACGAGGTTGTTTTATTTTTTTTTCTCCTTCAATCTCCAAATCATAATTTTTTACAAAATCATAATTTTTACGACTTTTGTCATGTCCCAGTGGTCTCCTTCCACATCTCTCTGTACCCCAGGTTGTTTGATGTTTCTTCTTCCTCCCTCAGGTCTACACCATGATTTAGCCCTTTTCCTTCCCTGTACCCATACTTTCAGATTTCTTCTTATACTTTAATCTCAGAATTTTGTTTCCTATCCTTCTTTACCTATCCAGATTGATGCTGTGCCTAGCATCTTGCTGTAATACTGTATAATGACTCTGTGTGAATAGGTTTGGTTCATATCCACAATGGAGAACAAACCTTTCAAGTCAGCAAATTAAAGATGTTTACTCATTTTCTCTCTCCCTCTCCCTCTCCTTCTCCCTCTCCCTCTCCCTGTCCCTTCCCTTCCCTCCTTCCCTCCCTCCCTCCCTCCCTCCCTCCTTCCCTCCCTCCCTTCCTTCCTTCCTTCCTTCCTTCCTTCCTTCTCTCCCTCCCCCCTCTTACTTTTTCCCCTCACACAGAGGTTCACTGTGTTGCCCAGGTTGGCTATAAACTTGCAATCTTCCTGCCTCAACTTTCTGAGTAGATAGGATTACAGGTATGTGCCACTGTACTCAACTGTTCATTGGCATTTGATGTGGTGTCCCTTTTGTTCTGGTCATTTGACAACCCCTATTCCTGTTATTATACTTTGGGTTTTCCATGGTATTGGCCACACATTTTCACATACAGTGTGCAGCGGGGAAATTCTACATGACAGACATGCTGAAAGCTAGGAAGATCTATGGTTCCCACAGCTGAGATGTTGATGCTCAGTGCCAGTGGCTTTGACTTGTAACCCTACCTAGTCAGGAGGTTGAGATCTGAGGATTGCAAAACACAGCTCATGCTCATTCATAGATATGTGAACTTGTTCCTCCAAACACCACAGGGCTGCACATGCTGGGAGCCATGAACTGCATGCAGTGCCCTGGGCTGCCAAGGTCTGGTTTGGGAATTGTGTCTTCAAACACTGTGATTCTTCTGGGTAGGGGGGAAATTATGCCACTGCTATCAGCTTTTATTTTGTATACCTAAAGTAGAGATAAATAAGAAAGTGAAAAGAATCTTGTCTCTCACTTCCAAATTTGAGGAAACCATTATGGACCTGTGGAAAAGAAAAAGAAGCAACAAAGATGGTGAGAACTGTTCTCAAGCCAGGCACCAGTGGCTCACGCCTAGAATCCTAGTTACTCAGGAGGCTGAGATCCGAGGAATGTGGTCTGAAGCCAGCCTGTGCAGGAAAGTCTGTGAGAATCTCATCTTCAATAAACTACTTTTAAAAAAAGTCAGAAGTGGAGCTGTGGCTCAAGAGGTAGAGCACTAGCCTTGAGCAAAAGAAGCTCAGGGACAGTGCACAGGCCCCCTGAGTTCACCCTCAGTACTGACTTTTAAAAAAAAGAAAAAGAAAAAAAAAGTGTTCTTTAGACACTGAAATGAGGCCTCCAGGGGGCAGCACAAAGGCAGAGAACTAGACAGAGCCCTCAGCCTTCCAGGCCCTGGGCTGGGGCTCCCCACAGTTTCCCGCCACCCCTCCTCCCATTCCTTCCAACTTTATTTTTAGCTGCCAGTGGGAGGGGGCAGGATAGGAGGGAAAGTAAAGAAAACAGAGAGGGAGAGGGACGCGGGCACAGAGGACTTCTCACGCAGGGCACAAGGACCCAGCATGGAGCTCACCCTCTTCCTTCACCTGTTCTTACCCCTGATGCTACTGACAGGTGAGGGAACGCAGTATCTTCGATTCTGTGGGAACGGAGAGGACATGGATTGTTTGGAATGGGGATCCCTGGGGAGTTAATATTCTTTGGGAGATAAGGTAGGAGGTTAATACTGATTGTGCAGGGGCTGGGAAGGTGGCTCAGTGGTAGAGCACTTGCCTTGCATGTATGAGGCCCTGGGTTCGATTCCTCAGCACCACATAAGCAGAAAAAAAAAGGCAGAAGTGGTGCTGTGTCTCAAGTGGTAGAAGAGCTGAGAGACAGCGCCCAAGCCCAGAGTTCAGGCCCACAACTGGACCAAAAAAAATAAATACTGATTGTACATTCCGTACCTTTGTGTATATTCCTGTGTCCCTACATGAGTCTCAGGAGCCTTGCATAAGATTTGTACCTAACAGCTGAGCAAGGTGGCTCAGCTGTCATCCTAGCTACTCAGGAGGCTGAGATCTGAAGATCCAGGTTCAAAGCCAGCTCGGGCAGGAAAGTCCCTGAGACTCTTCTCTCCAGTTAATCAGCAAAGAAGCTGTAAGCAGAAGGCATAGCTCAAGAGGTAGAGTGCCAGCCTTGAAAAGCAAAGGGATAGCACCTGAGTCCTGAGTTCAAGCCCTGGTACCCCACAAAGGCAAATTTGTACCTGATTCTCTAAAACCTTTGTCTTAAGTCCTATGGGAATGGGGAAGCAGAAGAGAAATGCAAGTGGCAAGTCTGATTCCTGCTCTCTCTCCCTCCCCTCGGTTATGCTTGGGGCGGAAGGCGTAACTGCCTCGCTATGTGGTCAGACCTGGTTCAGCTAACCCATGCGCTGTGGTTCCCTGTCGTACCACCCTGCCGGTCTCCTGAATGCAAAAAGGCTTGCATAGAAAATACCTTTTTGAAAGTGAGCATGTTTTGAGTTAGCGCCATAGCTCTTGTTATTTTATTGGTGGGATAAACTTGCTGACTGGCTTGCAAATAAAAAGCAAGACATAATTGAGAAGAGAACCTAGGGAGGAATGAGGCGTGGAATTTTTCCTTGTCCAGTGCCCTATAATCTTTGTTTCCTAAAATAACAGCTCTGATTTTAAGGGAATTGGGGTCAAAAGAGAAGAATCAGCCAGGACATAATTGCGGTGGTAGGGGTCTTTAAAGTGGGCAGAGTTGCAGGGAACTGTGGGAGGTAGGTAAGGGGCAATTTGGTGGGTGGAATTAAAAAGGAAGGGGATTGTGAGGAGCGTGGAGGGGTGATGAGCCTCTGGACTGGGCTGATGGCGAACTGTGTATGGGCAGTGCATGGCCCTGCCCAGTTAATTACCATTGAGGTTTCCAGGGCTGGAAGCAACCAGGGGCCTAGACATCGGGAGCAAGTGCCAGACTGACAATGCTACTAAAGACAAGAGACAGATGGAGAGCCCCCTTGTTCTGTCTTCTTATTATGTCTCTATGGTCCTGGGTTTGGGAGAAAAAAAAAATGGAAACCATGGTATTCAGGGGCTGGAGGAAGGTTTTCTTGGACCCTCACAATTTGAAGAGGATATGTAGGAGGACTAATGGGGAAAAGAGTAACTTGACCTTTCCAGACATGTCTGTGAATGAGATTTCAGGAGAGGGAATGAAAATACAGCTGTGCATCAGTGTGGCCAAGGGCCACAGACCCACACAGAGGCAGGATTCTTCCATGTCAGGCTCTGAGTATATGACAGAGACTGGAGAGTTCAGAAGAAATAGGCACACATTAAGAGTCGGATATTCCCAAGCTGGGTGCTGTGGCTCATGCCTGTAATCCTGAATACTCAAGAGGCTGACATCTGAAGATCACAGTTACAAGTCAGCCTGCACAGAAAAGACCATGAGACTTTGATTAACCAACAAAAAGCCAGAAGTAAGGGTTTAGCTCAAGAGGTAGAGTGCCAGCCTGGAGCACAAAAAAGCAAAGTGAGGGGCTGGGAAGGTGGCTCAGTGGTAGAGTGTTTGCCTTGCATGCCTGACGCCCTGGGTTTGATTCCTCAGCACCACATAACCAAAAAGAAAAAAGCCGGAAGTGGCGCTGTGGCTCAAGTGGTAGGGCACTAGTCTTGAGCTGAAGAGCTGAGGGACAGCGCCCAGGCCCAGAGTTCAGGCCCCACGACCGGACCAAAAAAAAAAAAAAGCGAAGTGAGAGCACAAGGTTCTGAGTTCAAGCCCCAGTATGACATGTGTACTCGCACGTGCATGTGTGCCCCCCACACACAGATATTTCCAAACCAGGCTGAGGTTCTAGCAATCTGACAAGCAGAGACAGGAAGATCCTGAGTTTGAGCCCAGCCAAGACTATATAGTAAGACTCTATATCAAAACCAAAATACAAACAAGCTGGGTGTCAGTGGCTCACATCTGTTGTAATCCTAGCTAGTCAGGAAGTTGAGATCTAAGGATCAAGGTTCAAAGGCATGAAAGTCTGTCACACTGTTATTTACAATTAACCACCAAAAAGCTGGAAGTGGAGGTGTGGCTCAAGTGGCAGAGTGTCAGCCTTGAGCAAAAAACCTAAATGAGATGGAGAGGTCCTGAGTTCAAGCCCCTATATGGACACACACACACACACACACACACACACACACACACACATACACACACACACAAAAGCATACCTCAAGTGGTAAAGCACTTGCCTAACCTGCCAAAGGCCTTGGGTACAAGAAAACAAAACAAACTCCAGACATTTCCACATGTCTTCTCTATGGCCTATGTCTGGTCCTTCCCTGACCAGCCATGCTAACTTTATTATCTTTTTTTTTTTTTTTTGGGTCCGGTCGTTGGGCCTGAACTCTGGGCCTGGGCACTGTCCCTCAGCTCTTCAGCTCAAGGCTAGCACTCTACCGCTTGAACCACAGCACCACTTCCGGCTTTTTTATTTTCTGCTTATGTGGTGCTGAGGAATCGAACCCAGGGCCTCATGCATGCAAGGCAAGCGCTCTACCACTGAGCCACCTTCCCAGCCCTAACCTTATTATCTTGGCCCAACAGCTCTCTGCACATCGTTTAACCTGGATGTGTATCACCCACGTCTGTTCACCGGGCCACCAGAAGCCGAATTTGGATACAGTGTCTTACAACATGTTGGAGGTGGACAGCGATGGTGAGGAAGAAACCAGAAGGCCATGGGATTGGGACATAGCTGAACAAGAGGAGGCAAGATAGATAGCTCTGTAGTCAGGTCCAGTGGCTCACGCCCATAATCCTAGTTTCTCAAGAGGCTGAGATCTGAGGACTGCAGTTCAAAGCAGTTAACAAAAACAGGGCTGGGAATGTGGCTTAGTGGTAGAGTGCTTGCCTAGCATGCATGAAGCCCTGGGTTCAATTCCTCCCTACCACACAAACTGAAATAGCCAGAAGTGGGACTGTGGCTTAAGTGGTAGAATGCTAGCCTTGAGCACAGAAAGGCTCAGGGACAGTACCCAGGCCTTGAAGTTCAAGCCCAGGACTGGCAAAAAAAAAAAAAGAATTGTGATGTTATGAGTTCTATCCCCAGTACCAAAACAGGAAAAAAAAAAAAGACAATTTAAAAAGAACCTAAAAAGCCGGGCACCAGTGGCTCATGCCTAGAATCCTAGCTACTCAGGAGGCTGAGATCTGAGGATCATGGTTCAAAGCCAGCCCAGGCAAGAAACTCCATGAGACTCTTATCTCCAATAAACCACTCAGAAAACTGGAAGTGGTGCTGTGACTCAAGTGGTAGAGCACTGGACTTGAGCTGAAGAGCTGAGGGACAGCACTCAGGCCCAGAGTTCAAACCCCATGACTGACAAAAACAAACAAACAAAAAAACTAAAGCTGGGCACTGGTGGCTCACACCTATAATCTTAGCTACTCAGGAGACTGAGATCTGAGGATGGTGGTTTCAAGCCAGAACAGACAGGAAAGTCCATGAGACTCTTATCTCCAAACCACCAGAAAACTGGAAGTGATGCTGTGGCTCATGGTAGAGTGCTAGCTTTGAGCAAAAAAGCTCATGGATGGTACCTAGGCTCTGAATTCAAACCTCATGACCAACTAAAAAAAGAAAAAGAAAAAAGAATCTAGCCTGGAAAGGCAAATCTACGAGATTGTGTGTGTGTGTGTGTGTGTGTGTGTGTGTGTGTGTGTGTGTGTGAATTGTATGTTGTATGTGCTGATCCTGGAGCTTGAACTCAGGGCCTGGGTGCTGCCCCTTAGCTTTTGTGTTTAAGGCTAGCACTCTACCACTTGAGTCATAGATCCACTTCTGGCTTTTTTGGTCTTTGGAGATGAGTCTCAAGGACATTCCTGCCCAAAATGGCTTTGGACCTGCATCCTCAGATCTTGGCCTCCTGAGTAGCTAATACTGTTAGGCTTGAACCACTGGCACCCAGACCAGACATTTTTTTTTTTGGGTCCGGTCGTGGGGCCTGAACTCTGGGCCTGGGCACTGTCCCTCAGCTCTTCAGCTCAAGGCTAGCGCTCTTCCACTTGAGCCACAGTGCCACTTCCGGCTTTTTTCTTTTTGCTTATGTGGTGCTGGGGAATCAAACCCAGGGCCTCAGGCATGCAAGGCAAGCGCTCTACCACTGAGCCACCTTCCCAGCCCCAGCCCATTTTTTTATCTCCAACTAACCACCAAAAATCCAGAAGTGGAAGTATGGCTCAAGTCAAAGTGACAGCCTTGAGCAGAAAAGGCTAAGCAAAAGCAGAGTTCAAGCCCCAGTACTAACACACACACACAAAACCAAAGCCAAAAAAGTGGCTGGGTGTACTCATACATGAAAATGAGACCCCCTTTACACACTAATTAAAGATAATTTTTTTGGGGGGGTCCAGTTGTGGGACCTGAATTCTGGGCCAGGGCGCTGTCCCTCAGCTCTTCAGCTCAAGGCTAGCACTCTACTGCTTGAA
Organism: Dipodomys spectabilis; assembly: GCF_019054845.1. Taxonomy (NCBI): domain Eukaryota; kingdom Metazoa; phylum Chordata; class Mammalia; order Rodentia; family Heteromyidae; genus Dipodomys; species Dipodomys spectabilis. Next base: position 18,585,257 of record NW_024870679.1, read on the forward strand.
CCACAGTCCCACTTCCGGCTTTTTTCTTTTTGCTTATGTGGTGCTGAGGAATCGAACCCAGGGCCTCAGGCATGCAAGGCAAGCGCTCTACCACTGAGCCACCTTCCCAGCCCAAGATAGTAACTTTTATAAGGTGATTGGGGTTCAAATCTTTGAACTTTCCCTTTGGCTTAGATAAATAAAGAGTTATGTCTATGACACTTTAAAGGGACTCCAAAAGAGTTACCCTATGCCCATATTTACATCCTTCCTTCCAGGATGCTTGTGGGCGCCCCCTGGGCTGGCCCGTCCGGTGACCGGACTGGGGATGTTTATCGCTGCTCTGTAGGGGTAACTCACAATGCTTCATGTGTCAAAAGCCACTTGGGTAAGAAGATGTCTGACCATCTCCCATTCTTGACCCCTATTGCCCTTGTAACTTTGACCCTGTATCCAGCATCTTCTTTGCCTCCATAACCCACCCCCTTCGGTCCTCACCTGGGTACTGATCCCCTCTCATTCCCTACCTAACCATCATGAAGTCAAGCACCAGCACCCATGTTCTCGTCTACTCCCCGCCTCCCAGGTCACTGTCCACTGGGAAATTCCTCTCATCCAGCTGTGAACATGCACTTAGGGATGTCTCTGCTCAGCACAGCTGATGATGGAGAGTTCCTGGTGAGCCACAGAGAGGGTGGTGGCTGGGTCTGTGGAGGCCCGCTAGGCAAAAGGTCTGGGAGAGGGCCGGTTGAGGAGAAGCTCAGCCAGCGGGCTAGAGGTCTCCTCTGTCTCCAGCATGTTCTGGGGTGCTCGAACCTGGGGGGGTCACTGTTTCCTCCTCCGACTCCAGGCCTGCGCCCCGCTCTGGTCTCGTGCCTGCGGCACCTCTGTCTTCAGTTCTGGACTGTGTGCCCTCGTGGATGCCTCCTTCCAGCCCCGGGAAACCCTGGCGCCCACTGCCCAGCGTGAGTCTGAGGAAAGGCCTGAGGACCAAGTGCCCAGAAAGGGGTCCTGGGCGGGGAAATATGGCTCAAAAAGGGTATGACTGCCAGGCACGGCGGCTCATGCCTGTAATCCTAGTTATACAGGAGGATGAGACTTGAGGATTGAGACTCAAAGCCAGCCTGGGCAGGAAAGGCTGTGAGATTCTTAGCTCCCGTTAGCTTGCAAAAAAGCTGGAAGTGGAGCTGTGGCTCAAATGGTGGAGCACTAACCTTGACCATAAAAGCTCAGGGACAGTGTCCAGGCCCTGAGTTCAAGCCCCAGGACTGGCATTAAAAAAAAAAAAAAGGGGGAGGTTGATAATTTGCAGGGGAATTTGCATGGCTATGTCTGTTGCTACCTATTGTTCCTGCAAACCACCACCCCTTGTTTCCTAACACATTATAGAGTTTAGACCCCTTACCAAGGCACCAAGACTTCCTGATCTGGTCTAATTAATTAAAAAACTCAACCCTCCACTCTGTATGCCTTTGCCATGACGTTCAAGTCTCCATTCTCCTATTTTCATACCTCTTTTTCCTTTTGTTTATTTTCCACCAACTAGCTTGGTGGTGCCAGTGGGGCATAATGGTAATCAACAAACTGAGGGGTGGGAATGTGGCTTAGTGGTAGAGTGCTTGCCTAGTATGCTTGAAGCCCTGGATTCCATTCCTCAGTACCACATACACAGAAAAAGCTGGAAGTGATGCTGTGGCTCAAGTGGTAGAGTGGTAGCCTTAAGCTAAAGAAGTTCAGGAACAGTGTCTAAGTCCTGAGTTAGGACTGGCAAAAAGAAAAAAAAAAAAGAGTTTAAAGCCCACCTACTGCTCTAATCCTAGCTACTCAGGAGGCTGAGGTCTGAGGATCATGGTTCAAAGTTAGACTGGGCAGAAAAGTCCCCAGGACCACTCAGAAAATGGAAGTGGAGCTTTGGCTCAAAGTGGTAAAGCACTAGCTTGTAACAAAAGAGCTCAGGGACAGTACCCAGGCTCTGAGTTCAAGCCCAGTGGCTGGCATAGTGACTCATGCATGAAATCCTAACTACTTAGGAAGCTGAGATCTGAAGATTGAAGTTCAAAGCCAGCATGGGTAGAAAAGTCCATGGAACTCTTACATCCAATTTATGACCAAAAGGCCAGAAATGGAGCTGCGGCTTGAGAGATAGAATACCAGTCTTGAATGAAAAAGCTAAGGGACAGTGTCTAGGCCCTGAGTTCAAGCCCAGGACACACACACACACACACACACACACACACACACACACACACACAAAGTACCTAATATAGGTTTGAACTGAGTCTCCTGTCCCAGGATTTCTGCCTCAGTCTGTGTTTCCCCTTACTGCACCCTTCCTCCTAGGCTGCCCCACATACATGGACGTTGTTATTGTCTTGGATGGCTCCAACAGCATCTACCCCTGGTCTGAAGTTCAGACTTTCCTGCGGAGGCTGGTAGGGAGACTGTTCATCGATCCTGAGCAGATACAGGTTAGTGCAGGCAATATGGACAGGCTTGGGGGAAGAGGGAAATGCAGGCCACACCTTCCATCGTATCCAGATGTTCATCTCCCTTCTCTCCCCTCTGTCTCTCCCTCCTCCACTCCCTTCCCACATTCATCCCACGGGGTGCACATGCTCTTGTCAGGTGGGGCTGGTGCAGTATGGGGAGAGCCCTGCCCATGAGTGGTCCCTCGGAGATTTTCGGACCAAGGAAGAAGTGGTGAGAGCAGCGAGGAACCTCAGTCGGCGGGAGGGCAGAGAAACCAAGACTGCTCAAGCAATAATGGTGGCCTGGTGAGGCTGTGGGAGGGGCATGTAGGAGGGCGGGGCCATGAAGGATGGAAAGGGGGTGGGGCCGCTTGGCAGGTAATGTGTATGTAGCAGGACACTGGCATGCTTGTCTCTGTGCACACCACATGTGCATGGAGGAAAGCTAAGTTGTGATTGCATTCCCTCTTGTATTTCTACACAGGGTCTAGGTTGGGTGTACGTGTGCACCTGTAGTGGGGCTTGAACAAGTTAAGGCCTGGGCTCTCCTTAAGGTTTTTGATCAAGGCTAGCACTTTACCACTTGAGCTATACTTCTACTTCTGACTTTTTGGTGGTTGGTAGGAGATAAAAGTCTCATGGACTTTTCTAGCCTTGCTGGCTTTGAACCATGATCCTCAGATCTCAGCCTCCTGAGTAGCTAGGATTTACAGGGGTGAGCTATTGTTTCTGACTTCCATGTCTTTATTTATCTCTGTAGACAGTACTCCAGCCCTCTACTCTAACTGGGACTGTGGCTCTCAGCTTCTTCCCCACTCATGCTCTAGCCTTCTTTGCAAGCCTGATCTAAAACTCATGCCTGGGAGACCCTCCTGACTTGATCCTGACTTGAAGACAGTTGTCTTCTCAAATCCAGTATTTGTTGAATGAATGCAGTTTGTGATCATTTGCACTTGTGTGGTGCATTCTTGATGTTCTGTGGCATTCAAATCTTGAGCTGTGCTTCATTGATTCTGTGCCTGTTTCCATGTTAGACATTGTTGGGAAATGGCTGGAAAGACAACATGCCTGACCTCAGTGAATTACTGATAGCATTACATTTTATGTGTGCCAGGTGCCAGTGACTCGTGTCTGTAATCCTAGCTACTCAGGGGGCTAAGATCTGAGGACCGAGGTTCGAAGCCAGCCAAAGGCAGAATAGTCTGTGAGACTCTTATTTCTAATTAACCACCAAAAAAAAAAAACAAACCAGAAGTGGAGCTGTGACTCAAGTGGTAGAATGCTAACACACACACACACACACACACACACACACACACACACACAGAGGAAATTGTATGTGTGTGTACGTGTGATTGTGCGTCATTCATTTCTCTCTCCTTTCAGCACCGAGGGATTCAGCCAGTCCCGGGGTGGCCGACCAGAAGCCGCCAGGCTACTGGTCGTTGTCACAGATGGAGAGTCACATGATGGGGAGGATCTTCCTGCAGCGCTGGAGGCCTGTGAGGCAGGCAGGGTGACCCGCTATGGAATTGCGGTGAGAACCACTCTGGATCTAGAAGGATTAAAGATTATGAACTTGAAGAATAGAGGCCTTAACTACCTCCCGGTCTTTAGCCCTGCCTCCCTCCCTTCCTTTTAGATGGTATTGTTCTGTCACTCCTTACTTCACAGAGAATGGGCACCATCCTTTTGTCTTTCTTGTATTTTCTTTTTCTTGTTTTCTTTATCATTAAGTAGTTGTACAAATAGGTTTCAATTCAATGTCATCCACATCACTTTGATCTTTCTCCCTCATCTCTCCCAATCCCACCCACCCCTTCAACTTTCCTGGTTCCATTTTCACATCATTTACATTGAACTTCCATATATGAGAGAAAGCATGTGTCCTTCATTTCTCTGAGCCTGAATTACTTCACTTAAAATAATTTTTTTTCCACTGGGCGCTGGTAGCTCGTGCCTGTAATCTTAGCTACTCAGGAGGCTGAGATCTGAGGATTGCAGTTCAAAGCCAGCCTGGGCAGGAAAGTCCATGAGACTCTTATCTCCAATAAACCACCAGAAAACCAGAAGTGGGGCTGTGGCTCAAGCGGTAGAGTGCTCGCCTTGAGCTGAAGAGTGCAGGGACAGCGCCCAGGCCCAGAGTTCAGGCCCCACAACCAAAAACAAAATAAATTTTTTCCAGACCTATCCATTTGTATGTAAATGATGGAATCTCATTCTTCCTGGTACATGAGTAAATTCCATTATGTAACAGATGCCATCTTGCTGTCTTGGCCTCAGGTCCTTGGTCATTACCTCCGACGGCAGCGAGACCCCAGCGCTTTCCTGCGAGAAATCAGAGCCATCGCCAGCGATCCAGACGAGCGTTTCTTCTTCAATGTCACTGATGAGGCTGCGCTAACAGACATTGTGGATGCCCTAGGAGACCGAATTTTTGGCCTTGAGGGTACTGCTTGCCCCAGAAAATGGGAGGTGGCAGTGTGTGTCGGGGATAGGGCTGGAGAATAAGTGGGGTTCCAGAATGAAATGTGTAGGTCAAAAGGGAACTGTCTTCTTCTGAATAGCATGCTGCTGTTTTCTCATTCACAAGGGTCCCATGGAGAAAATGAAAGTTCCTTTGGGCTGGAAATGTCTCAGATTGGCTTCTCCACTCATCGGCTAAAGGTTGGACAGACTCTGACCCCTCCATGCCAGCTCCCAGCCTCAGATTCACTTATGAGGAGTTGGAGGCATGGCTCTGTTGGTAGAGTGTCAGCCAATGAGCAAAAGCGTCAGGTACAGAGTGGAATCCTGGTTTCAGGCCTTAAAAAAAAGGATTCAGCGGGCTGGGATGTAGCTCAGTGGCAAAGCACTTGCCTAGCAAGTGCAACGTCCTGGATTCAATCCCCAGTACCAAAAAAGAAAAGACAAAAAAAAAAAAAAAAAAAAAAAAAGGATTCAGTTATGGGTCCCTCCAATTTTTTTCTTTTCTTTCCTTCCCTTCTTTCCTTCCTTCTACCCTCCCTCCTTCCTTCCCTCCCTCCCTCCTCTCTCCCTCCTTCCTTCCTTCCTTTCTTCTTTCCTTCCTTCCCTCCTCCTCCTCCTCCTCCACCTCCTCCTCTTCTTTCTCTACTTCCTCCTCACCCCCCTCTTCCCTCCTCTGTCAGTACTAGGGCTTGAACTTAAGGCCTCATGCTCTCATTCACCTTTTCCACTCAAGGCTGGCACTCTTTCACTTGAGCCACAACTCCACTTCTGGCTTTTGACTGGTTAATTGGAGATAAGGGTCTCTGGGATTTTTCTGCCCAGGCTGACTTTGAACCACAATCCTCAGACCTCAGCTTCCTATCTAGGATTACAGGTGTTAGCCACTAGTGTCCCAGCTGACTTTTTTCTCCTTATTCCAGACTGCCTTCTCAATAACTCCACCTGGTTCTTCCCTGCAGGATGGGATTCTTTTTGGGATGGTGGGCGCCTATGACTGGGGCGGCTCAGTGCTCTGGCTTGAAGAAGGTCGCCGCCTTTTCCCTCCACGTACAGCCCTGGAGGATGAGTTTCCCCCTGAATTTCAGAACCATGCAGCCTATTTGGGTGAGCAGAAGGGGACTGCGAGAGAGAGGGGACCTAGAGGGCCTGCCTCTCAGCTTGTGCTGTTATCCCCACATCTCCTGTGTCTTTGAGACGCCCCCTCCACTCTGAGCCTCCTTCCCCCCTTTTCTCTTGGATGCCTTGTTCTCTTCTAGGTTACTCTGTTTCCTCCATGCTTCTGCGGAGTGGACGCCGCCTCTTTCTCTCAGGGGCTCCTAGGTTCAGACATCGAGGAAAAGTGATTGCCTTCCAGCTGAAGAAAGATGGGGCTGTGCGGGTCTTCCAGAGCCTCCAGGGGGAACAGGTATGCCATCCTGAAGGGTTGGGGGTGGGGGGGGGGGGAGCGAGGGAAGGGATGACACTGTCCAAATACAAACGTGCTCTTTACCTGACTTACGTAACTGTAACCTCTCTGCACACCGCCTTTATAATAACAATATATATTTTTTTTTTTAAAGAAGGGTTGAGGAGCCAGGGCACGGGTGCCATTCAGTAAACCGAGATATAAGAATCATAGTTTAAAGCCAAGCCAAGCAGGAAAGTCCACTAGGCACTTACCTCCCATCACCCAAAAGCAGAGACAGAGACAGACAGACAGAGAGAGCCAAGAGAGAGAGAAAGCGCACAAATGGTAGAAAGTGTGAATTTTGGTGGGCAGAGTTTATTAGGGATGTGAGGATCATATTGGCAGATTGGTGCACGTTTCCTGCTGAGGCCGCTTGTCCATATTACCTTCCCTTTCCTCTGGGGTCACTACCACTCATCACTTCCCAGATTGGCTCCTACTTTGGCAGTGAACTTTGCCCTTTGGATACGGATAGCGATGGAACAACAGACGTCTTACTTGTGGCTGCTCCCATGTTCCTGGGACCCCAGAACAAGGAGACAGGACGTGTGTATGTGTATGCTGTGGGTCAGGTGAGACTTCCGGTATCACATAGGACTTGATGGATGGGGGTGGATGGAAAGAGGATGGCACATCCCTCCTGGAGGGGGCAGGAATGTCAAATGTGCGTTTCCTGTGCGCTCACTCCACCAGCAGTCTTTGCTGATGCTCCAAGAAACACTTGAGCCGGCAGTCTCCCAGGACGCTCGGTTTGGTTTTGCCATGGGAGCTCTTCCTGATCTGAACCAAGATGGTTTTGCCGATGTGGCTGTGGGAGCACCTCTGGAGGATGGACACCAAGGAGCGCTGTATCTCTACCATGGAACTAAGAGGGGAGTCAGACCTCATGCTGCCCAGGTCAGGAATGCCCAGAACAAGTGGGGGACACACCTGGACCCGTAGCTACTCAGAAGGTTGAGATCTAAGGATCAAGACTGGAAGTCAGGCCAGGCAAGAAAATGAGTCTGTTATTCCTAATGAACCATCAAAAAGCCTGCAGTGGAGATGTGACTTAAGCGCTAGAGCTCCAGCCTTGAGTGGAAAGAAACTCAGGAACAGTGCCTAGGCTCTGAGTTCAAGCCCTAGTACCTGCATAAGGAAAAAAAAATTAAGGGAAGGAAGGAAGGAAGGAAGGAAAGAAAGTAGGGAGGGAGGGAGGGAGGGCCTGGCAGAAAATCTAAGAAGCAGGTCTGTGAGTCCCTGCCTCAGTCTCCATTCTCTTCCACCCAGCGGATTGCTGCTGCCTCCATGCCACAGACCCTCAGCTACTTTGGCCGAAGTGTGGATGGGCGGTTAGATCTGGATGGAGACGATCTGGTAGACGTGGCTGTGGGTGCCCATGGGGCAGCCATCCTACTCAGGTGAGGGGCTCTGGTTCTGGTGTGGGGGGGGTTCTGGTTCTGGTTCTTGTAGTGGGGGGCAGGTGAGGGGGTCTGGTTCTGGTAGCAGGGGAAGCACTGCATAGAAGCACAGGACACATCTAAGTCAGAGACTTAGATTTGGGTTTCTTGGTCATCTTCTCCTACATCCCAAGTTTATAGGATGAAAACTTATGGTTTATTGTAAAAGTCAAATCAGTCAATCTAGGTGTTTACTTCATTGAATCTGTTATCTGACTCTGTGTGTGTGTGTGTGTGTGTGTGTGTGTGCTCACACGCGTACGCACATGCACACGCAGGTCCTGGGGCTTAAACCCAGGACCACATGCTCTTGCCTGGCTTTTTCTTTTAAGACCACTTGAATCACACCTCCACTTCCAGCTTTTTATTGGTTGACTTGAGATAAGAGTCTCTCAGATTTGCCTGCCTGGGTTGGCTTTGAACTGTGATCCTCAGATCTCAGCTTCCTGAGTGGCTAGATGACCAGCACCAGCACCCAACTCATTCTTTGTTCTGACCATAGGAAGGAAAGCACCAAGGTGGTACTTGTTTTTTCTTCTTTTTCTCCTGCTCCTACTCTTCCTTCTTTTGGTGCAGGGGTCCCTCCAGCGCCTCATGCACAGTCAGCAAATACATGAGTTCTATCCCCAGCCTGGGCTCATACCTTTCTCCCCCCTTTTCTTTGTGCCAGTAGTGGAGCTTGAACTCAGGCCTGTGATTTTTCTCTCAGGCCTGGCTCTCCCCTTGAAGTCACACCTCCATTTCCAGCTTTTATTTATTTTTTGGTGGCTCATTGAAAATAAGAGTCTCATGGACTTCCCTACCTGGGTTGGCTTCCACCTTTGAATCTCAGATCTCAGTCTCCTGAATGGCTAGGATTATAGGTGTGAGCCCCCAGACTCCGGCTGTCCAAAGGCTTCTCCTTTTGCGGCTAGAGTATCTTCCCTGCCCTGGTCCCAGCTCCAGACCCATTGTCCACTTGGCTCCATCACTCAATGTGACCCCGGCAGCCATCAGCGTGGTTCAGAGGGACTGTAGGCGGCGAGGCCAGGATGCTGCTTGCCTGACCGCAGTCCTTTGCTTCCAAGTGACGTCTGGCACCCCTGGCCGCTGGGATCGCCAATTCGGTGTGTGACTCAATCCTCAGCCCCTGCCCCACCCCTCTCGCAGAGCTCTGCATCCACCTCCATGCTCACCCTTGCCTCTTCCATTCAGACATAAGATTCACCGCATCGCTGGATGAATGGACAGCCGGGGTCCGGGCGGCTTTTGATGGCTCTGGCCAGCGGCTGTCTCCTCGACGGCTCCGACTCAGTGTGGGAAATGTCACCTGTGAGCAGCTCTGCTTCCACGTGCTGGTGAGCAGGGGGCGGGGCCTCACTGCAAAAGGAGCAGGCAGGTCCCAGCAAGGGTGAGAATCAGCAAGAACGCAGAAGCAGGGAATGGAAGATGATTCAGATGGGCATTTGAATCCTGCTGTTCATCACTGGCAACTCTCCCATGTCACTTCACATCCAACACTCAGTTTCCTTGTCTGCAATAATAGTAACTAGTTCACTGAAGTTGTATCACTGGTGGCTCACGCCTGTCATCCTAGCTACTTAAGAGGCTGAGATCTGAGGATCGTGGTTCAAAGCCAGCCCAGGCAGGAGACTCTTATTTACAATGAACCAGCAAAACAGCAGAAGTGTAGCTGTGGCTTGAGAGCACCAGCCTTGATCAAAAAAGCGAAGGGACAATGCCTAGGCTCTGAGTTCAAGCCCCAGTACTAGCACAAAGAACAAAGTAGGCAATTTCAGAAGTATTTTTAAAACCTTAGCACAGTGCCTAGTACACGGAAAGTTCTCCATTAATGATCATTTCAGCAGTACATTTTACCAGGGACTGGAGTTGTACCCAGAACCTGGTTCCTCACCATGTCTGACTTGGATCTCCCACAGGATACCTCAGATTATCTCCGGCCGGTGGCCTTGACTGTGACCTTTGCTGTGGACAACTCCACAAAGCCGGGGCCTGTGCTGGATGAAAGTTCACCCACCTTCATAGGAAAACTGGTTAGGAGTACTAAGCTCCACCTTGCCTCTGGGTTCCAGGACTACCTACCCAGTGATTTCAAGAGAGAGGGGTGGGGGAGTGAATGGAGATGGAGGGGCTGCCCTAATCGAAGTACACCTACTTTTTTCCTTCACTTTCCTCAAGTTCCATTCCTTTCTCCTTGCCTTCTCCTCAGCCCTCCTGACCCAACCTTGTCTCTCTTCCAGATCCCCTTCTCAAAAGACTGTGGTCCTGACAATGAATGTATCACTGACCTGGTGCTCCGAGCTAATATGGACATCAGAGGGTCCAGGTTGGATATAAACTGGGCAAATAGGGTAATCTGAGATAAGCCAGAGGAAACTTGAAAGGGTGTGTGTGTGTGTGTGTGTGTGTGTGTGTGTGTGTGGTTACTTTTCTTTCTGTGTGCTGGTTCTAGGACTTGAACTCAGAACCTTGTGCTCTTGCTTAGCTTTTCACTCAAGACTGTTTTCTCTACCACTTGAGCCACACTTTCACTTTCCACTTTTTGCTGGGTAAGTGGAGGTAAGAGTGTCTTAGATTTGTCTGCCCAGGCTGTCTCTGAGCTGCTGATCTCAGCCTCCTGAGCAGCAAGGATTACAGGCCTGCCCACCTTGGGGGAGGGGGGATTGTTTCTTTTTTTTTGGTTTTACTTAATGGCCAAGCATTTTTAATGTATACTCCTTTGCAATATCACTTTGCTTCTTCATGCCAATGAATCTTGGGACTCCTTTGGGTCCACAAAATGTGGCAGAAATAGCCTTGCCAAAGCTCAAGGATCAAAAGTCCCCACATTGCCTTTTTTTTTCCTATTCTTTTTATGCTATTTAGGTTTTTTTTTTAGGTTTTTTTTTTTAAATTTTTTATTGTAAAGATACTATATAGAGGGTTACAGTTACCTGAGTAAGGTAATGAGTACAATTCCTATTGAGCATTGTTACCCCCTCCATTGTTTTCCCCCTACCATCCCTTCCCTCCCTACCTTCCCTGAGGTTCTTTTTTTTTTTTTAATTGTGATTAAGTGATTACATAATTTCCCAAATTTCACAGTATTGTGGAATAATGATGCTCATTTAAAGTCACAAGTTCATTCTAACTTTCCTGGAGCAAATTGTCTATCACAGTCTATAATATATAACAGTGTACACATATACACCATACATACGATCAGCAGCATGGGGATATTTAGTAGTGGTTCGACCAGATGAGTGGGAGTTCTTTGTTTCTTAAGTCCCATTAGTTTTGTTGTATCACCTAACATTTTGGATTTAGCATCCACTCATCAGGGAGACCATGTACCGTTTGTCTCTTTGCTCTTGGCTTACCTCGCTCAACATGATTCCTTCTAGCTCCATCCATTTCCCTGCAAATGCCATTATTTTGTCATTTCTAATGGCTGCATAAATTCCATTGTGTATAGATACCACAATTTTTGGATCCATTCATCTGTGGTGGGGCATCTGGGTTGTTTCCATATCCTAGCTATTGTGAACAGTGGTGCAATAAACATGGAAGTGCACGTGTCCTTGTATATTGGTTCCTGTTGTTCAGGGTAGATGCCTAGAAGTGGTATGGCTGGGTTGTAAGGGAGGTCAATCTTTAGTTTTCTTTTTTTTTCTTTTTTTTGGGTCCAGTCGTGGGCCTGAACTCTGGGCCTGGGCACTGCCCTCAGCTCTTCAGCTCAAGGCTAGCGCTCTACCACTTGAGCCACAGCGCCACTTCCAGCTTTTTTCTTTTTGCTTATGTGGTGCTGAGGAATCGAGCCCAGGGCTTCATGCATGCAAGGCAAGTGCTCTACCACTGAGCCATCTCCCCAGCCCTCAATCTTTAGTTTTCTAAGGACCCTCCAGACTGCTTTCCAAAGTGGTTGTATAAGTGTACATTCCCACCAGCAGTGTAATAGGGTTCCTCTTTCTCCACATCCCCTCCAGCATTTGTCGTTGGCTGATTTGTGGATGTGGGACATTCTGACTGGGGTAAGGTGGTATCTCAGGGTTGTCTTTATTTGCATTTCCTTCACCACCAGGGATGATGAACATTTCCTCATGTGTTTCTTTGCCATTTTTATTTCTTCATCTGAGAAGTCTCTCTTTAGTTCCCTTGCCCATTTAGTAATTGGTTTGTTAGGTTTGGGAGGGATTAGTTTCTTGAGTTCTCTGTATATACAGGATGTTAACCCCTTGTCTGATATATTGCTGGTAAATATTTTTTCCCAATTAGTTGGTTGTCTTTCTAGCTTGGTTGCGATAGATTTAGCTGTGCAGAAGCTTTTTATTTTAAGGTAGTCCCATTTGTCAAGTCTCTCTCCAATTTGTTGTGACCCTGGGACTCTGTACAGGCCCGCCCACCTTGGGGGAGGGGGGATTGTTTCTTACCACAGATAACAGGAGTGTTGGGCATCACTGGGCATCTCCTGGTCTCTCCTTTGTCCATCGCTTCCAGGAAGGCTCCATTTGTAGTTCGAGGTGGCAGGCGGAAAGTACTGGTGTCAGCAAGTCTGGAGAACAGGAAAGAAAATGCCTACAACACTAGCCTAAATCTCAGCTTCTCGAGAAACCTCCACTTGGCAAGTCTCACTCCTCAGGTACCTTAGAGAAAGGGATTTGAGAGCAGGAGATAAGAAAGGGAAAATTAGAGTTTGACCTTGTTTGTAGTGTGTGTGTGTGTGTGTGTGTGTGTGTGTGTATGCATATGCCAATCCAGTGATACTCTGCCACTTGAGCCACACCCCCACTTTTGGCTTTTTGCTAATTGGAACTATATATAAGTCTCACAGACTTTCCTGCCCAGGCTGGCTTTGAATGGTGATCCTTAAATCTCAGCTACCTGAATAGTTGAGATTATAGGCGTGATTGCCTCAAAGAAAGGCTCAGTTTTTAAAGGCTGTAGGTAGGAGAGGGTACAGCCAAGCTGTAGCCCCACCCACACTCCTCTGCCTTTAGAGAGACAGCCCCATAAAAGTGGAGTGCACCACCGGTTCCCCTCATGCCCAGCTCTGCAGCATGGGGCATCCGGTCTTCCAGGCTGGAGCTAAGGTAAGTCGTGACTTGGGATGAAGAAAGGGCTCTGGACAACCGGTGGCTGGGAGCTGGGAGGCCTGGGTAATCATTCAGGCACACAAGGGTTCCTAAAGGAAGTAATCTCTGGTTTGCCCCTAGGTGACCTTTCTGCTGGAGTTTGAGTTTAGCTGTGTCTCCCTTCTGAACCAGGTCTGGGTGAGACTGACTGTCAGTAGGTGAGGACAGGGGAAGCTCCTCCCTCTCCTATTGAGTCTTGGCTAGAAGTTGGGGTCAGGGGTGTGCCCCCTGTGTCGGTAGCCGGGTATCTAAGGAGGGCCTGTGTGTGAACTGCCCCCCCCGCCCCATCCCTGGTTCTGCAGCAGCAGCCTGGAGAGAAATGGAACCCTGCAAGATAATACAGTGCAGACATCTGCCTACCTTCACTATGAGCCTCATCTGCTGTTCTCCAGGTATGGCCCAACTTCTGGCTGGGACACAGCTGGGGCACCAGACTCATTTCCTTTATGTTTCTCCCATTCTTCCAATGGGATGCAGTGTTCCCAGAAACACGAATGTCAAATCTTTTCGTCCTCATTCCTACTCATGATCAACTATCTATCTATCTATCTATCTATCTATCTATCTATCTATCTATCTATCTATCTATCTATCTATCTATCTTTCTATTTAATTTTTGTTGGTTGTTGGGCTTGAACTCTGGGCCTGGGCGCTGTCCCTGCGCTCTTCAGTTCAAGGCGAGCACTCTACCTCTTGAGCCACAGCACCACTTCCGGTTTTCTTGTGGTTTATTGGAGGTAAGAGTCTCATGGACTTTCTTGCCCGGACTGGCTTTGAACTGTGATCCTCAGATCTCAGCCTGCTGAGTAACTAGGATTACAGGAGTGTGCCACTGACACCCGACTTACATTCCATGTCTTATTTATTTATTTGCTTATTTATTTATTTTTGTCAGTCGTGGGGCCTGAACTCTGGGCCTGGGCGCTGTCCCTCAGATCTTCAGCTCAAGGCTAGTGCTCTACCACTTGAGCCATAGCACCACTTCCGGCTTTTTCTGCTATGTGGTGCTGAGGAATGAAACCCAGGGCCTCATGCATGCAAGGCAAGCGCTCTACCACTGAGCCACCTTCCCAGCCCTCCATGTGTTTTTAATCCTTGTACACTTTTCCCATGTGCTGTTCCTGCCTTCCCTGATCCTGTGTCCCTGTGTCCCTGCGTCCTGGCTGTCACCTTGTACTTCCTGACTTGGTGTCTACATAGTGAGTCCACTCTGCACCGCTATGAGGTTCACCCCTACCGGACTCTCCCAATGAATCCTGGCCCTGAATTCAAAACCACTCTCAGGGTGAGAAGCTGACAGTGGGGGTGAGGGTAGGGAGGAGCAATTGCTCTGTGGAGAAAGGATGGAGAGAATCTCTGATGGATTTCAATGGTGTCCCTTACCATTTCCAATTCTCCCAGGTTCAGAACCTCGGTTGTTATGTGGTCCGTGGCCTCATCCTCTCTGCCCTCCTTCCAGCTGCAGCCCATGGGGGCAATTACTTCCTGTCTCTATCCCAAGTCGTCACAAGCAATGTGAGTCTGGTGGGCTAGAGCATGTGGAACCTGGCTGCCTTGAGCTGGTGAACTCACTGAAGCCAGATTTTGTACTACTTCCCTAGGCTGGCTGCTCTCAGGGCTCCTCTTCCTGTGAGATCTTTCTTTTAATAGAATAATAATAATAATAACAACAACAACAACATCTATTTCTTGTGTATATGTGTGTGCTGGTCCTGGGGCTTGAACTCAGGGCCTGGGCACTGTCCCTGAGCTCCTTTTACTCAAGGCTATCACTTGAGCCACAGCTCCTACTTCCAGCTTTTTTGGTGGTTAATTAGAGGCAAGATTCTCATGAACTTTCCTGCCGCGGCTGGCTTTGAACCATGATCCTCAGGTCTCAGCTTCCTGAGTAGCTGGGATTACAGATGTGAGCCACCAGGCTCTGGCTCAGAAGGGTGTTTCAAGTTAGGTCTTCCATAGGCAAGCTGCATAGTCCAGAACCTGACGGAGCCACCAGGGTCCCTTGTGCATCCAGAGGACCTTCAGCACACGAACAGGCTGGTATGAATCAGGAGTGGGTGTCCAGAACAAGAATGCAAGCAGAGCAAGGTGTGGGGAGGGGAGTGTGGGAAGCTTTTTTTCAGGATCCTGATCTGGTCTCTCTTCTCATAGAATTTGAGCAACACGCAGTGTCAGGTGGTGAGATGCCACCTGGGGCAGCTGGCAAAGGGAGCTGAGGTCTCTGTTGAAGTTCTGAGGCTGATCCACAATGAGTTCTTCCGGAGGGTAAGCTTTCCCTTCTCTTCTCCCCTCCTGCTTCTGTCTGACACATTAACATCCATTTTGGAGGTAAACAAACCCATGTAAAAATTTCAGTTTTGCTTCTTGCTGGCTATTGGACCATGAACAAGTCATTCATCTCTCTAATCTTCTCTATGTTCTTCTTCCTAACGCGTGTGTGTGTGTGTGTGTGTGTGTGTGTGTGTGTGTGTGTGTGTGTGTGTATGTGTGCCTGCCTGCCTGCCTGCCTGCCACTCCTGGGGCTTGAATTCAAGGCCTTAAGCTCTCATTTAGCTTTTATGCTCAAGGTTGGCACTCTCCCACTTGACCCCACCCCTCCGCTTCAGCTCCTTGCTGGCCAATTGGCATCTCATAGCTTTCCTGCCCAGGTAGGCTTCAAGCGATAGTGCTTAGATCTCAGCCTCCTAAGCAGGTGGAATTACAGACACAAGCCTGATGGCTCTTTTCACATGTCCTCCCACCACTCTTCACAGGCCAAGTTCAAGTCTCTGACAGTGGTGAGCAGCTTTGAGCTGGGAACAGAGGAAGGCAGTGTCCTGAAGCTGACTGAAGCTTCCTGCAGGAGTGAGGTGGGCTGGAAAACAATGAGAGTGTGAAAACAATGGTGACGGGATGGGGTAAGAGAGGAGGCTTTTTCAGAGTCAAAATACCTCTGCTAAGAAGCAGCAGGTAAGTCAGAAATGATAAGCATTAGTATTCCTGTATTAAGGTTCCCTATGGGGGCAGGCTTTGCTATAATGTGGGGTTGAGAGAGCTGAATAGATGCTTCATGTGAAGAACAACTCCTACTGGGCGCTGGTGGCTCACCCCTGTAATCCTAGCTACTCAGGAGGCTGAGATCTGAGGATCATGGTTCCAAGCCATCTCAGGCTGAAAAGTCCATCAGACTCTTTTCTCCAATTCACAAGTTAAAAGAAAAACACAAAACAGAAGTGGTGCTCTATCAAATGATAGAGCACCAGCCCTAAGTGGAAAAAGCCAAGTAAGAACAAGAGGCCCTGAGTTCAGCATGCGCATGTGCAGACACAGACACCTGTGCATGTGTGCATGCACACACGCGTGCACATCCACACACACACACACACACACACACACAATTCTATTCCCATCAGAACTTCCTCGAGGTGATTCAGACTCGTCCTGTCCTCATCTCCCTGTGGATCCTTCTCGGCAGCATCCTGGGTGGGCTACTCCTGCTTGCTCTCCTTGTCTTCTGCCTGTGGAAGGTAGGCACGCGTGTAATGAGAAATGGGGAGCATGGCACCCACAGTTGGACAGGACTCGTGCCAGGTAGCTAGATAGTCTGTTGGTATCATGCCCAGATCTCTTGCACTGTACTACACAAATGTTGATTGAGTTAAACAAAGCCAAATAAAATAAATCTGAACCCCATATTTTTGAAGAACAAAAGTGAAGACTGCAGATCAGTCTGTGGGCTGCGGGCAAGAGTCCCAATCAGGGTACGTGCCAAGGGCTCTTCTCTCTTCTTCTATAGCTTGGCTTCTTTGCCCGTAAGAAAGTACCAGGGGAGGAAAAAAGAAAAGAGAACATGGAGCAATGAATGTACAATAAGGCTCCAAAACCCCATTCCTGGCAGCTTCTTCAAGAGCCTTGTGAAAAGAGAAGAGCGGTTTGAGAAGTCAGCAGGGACAAGAAGAAGCTTCTGGACTCTCTCCCCAGACCTGCAGTCTTACTTGGTGATACTCTTGGCAAGAGATGAGACTTTACCTCAGACAAGAAGGGCTGGCACAAAACGCTGCTGTCCTTCCACCCCGGGCTTCCCTCCTTGCGATCCCATTCCCTAGTCAACATTGGGGTCTTTGTTTTCCGGGGCCTATTTGTTCCCATCTCCAGTAATCAAAAGAATGTTTGCCTGTGTCCCTGACTCCTTTCACAATCCCTTATCCTGTCTTATACTTTGTTAAGGAGGAGTCCTCCAGGTTATCTTCCTCCATTCCCCTGCTGTGTGTGTGTGTGTGTGTGTGTGTGTGTGTGTGTGTGTGTGTGTGTGTGTGTGTGTGTGTTTTACCTTCCTGCCTCCTCCTCACTCTACAGGAGGGAGCTGACATTGGCTTGAAAGAAGTAAAGTCAACATCTGCTGCTTTCCTGTGGAGCCTAAGTGATTCATAGAGCGGATGGGGAGAGTCCACAGGAAAAAAGGAGGGAGGAGGAAAAGCCACAAGAGACATTCTGTACAATCCCAAGGAACAGAGGGGCTTTTAGACAGGCAACTGCCATCCACGCCTGAAACCTGAGACTCCGTGGTACACTTGCCTGCCCTCAGGTGCTGGGGAAACAGAGCTGCCTCTAGGCTTGCTGGCACCACCTTCCCAAGCCTCGGCCTTCCTTGGAAGATCTGATTTTTTTTTTCCTGGAGCCAAGGGTCCCCCAAGTGGCTAAAGCTAAAATAGCAGAGAAGACAGGATACCCTAGGCAGTGTGTGTGCATGTGCCTCTGTGTGTGTGTGGTATATGTGCGTGTGTGCGTGTGTGTGTGTGTGTGTATACTAGGGCTTGAACTCAGGGCCTGACACTCTTGCTTATTTTTTTCACTTAAGGTTAGCATTCTACCACGTGAGCCACAGCTCCACTTCAGCTTTTCTGGTGGTTAACTGGAGATTAGACAGACCTTCCGACACAGGCTAGTTTTACACCATGATTCACAGATCTTAGCCTCCTGAATAGCTAGGACTATAAGAACTAGCTTCTGGTGTCCAGTTATCCCGGGCCTCCCTCTTTAACTGTACCAAGACTGAAGCGTGAGGATTACTACTTGATCATGGGAAGAACCTTTTCCTTGTCCGTCCATGAGATTGACATTTAAAAGCCAGACACTAGGCTGAGCTCTCAGAAACAAGCCCTCACCTGTCCATCTTCGACTGTATAGCATTATAGCATGCATAGTTCCTAGGGCAATGTTTCTGGAGCAACCTTGGTCATTTTTTTTGGGGGGGGGGTCCGGTCGTGGGGCCTGAATTCTGGGCCTGGGGGCTGTCCCTTAGCTCTTCAGCTCAAAGCTAACGCTCTACCACTTGAGCCACAGCACCACTTCCGGCTTTTTTTCTTTTTGCTTATGTGGTGCTGAGGAATCGAACCCAGGGCCTCATGCATGCAAGGCAAGCGCTCTACCACTGAGCCACCTTCCCAGCCCCACCTTGGTCATTTTTTAAAAGGGTTTTTATGATAGAATCAGTTTGTCAGCTCTTATGTGATGTTTACTGGAAACCCCCAAAGTAAATTCTATATTTAAACCACCAGTCTTGCTTCTATCTTGGTCACAACCAGCAAAGAAAATTGGATTTTCTCCCTTTTTTTCCCAAAATTATTTTTTTAGTTTTTTTTTTTTTTTTAAATGTGCTGATGGGCTTGAACTTGGGGCCTTTCACTCTTGCTTAGTTTTTTTTTTTTTTTTTTTGCTCAAGGTGGCATTCTACCACTTGAGACACAGTTCTACTTCTGGTTTTTTGTTGGTTAATTGAAGATAAGAGTCTCATGGCCTTTCCTGCCCAAGCTGGCTTCCTCAGATCTCAGACTCTCAAGTAGCTAGGTTTATGGTCATGAGCACTCAGCCAGCAATTTGATTTTCAGATATACTGAGAAACTTGGTTTCTTTTTGTGTCATCAGGATTTTGGATACCAAAATCAGTAATTGGTCTCCACAGTGAAACTCTGATTTAGCATTGGAAGAATCAGCGCTCATTTCAAGTTAGACAGAGCAAAGATTCAGTTGCATAAGGGGAATATTGGCCAGAGAACCTGTCTTTCCAGGCTGTTCTTGAGGCCTGGATGAATGTTTATTTTGGTATGCATCTGACCTTCGGCAGAGGGCTACCTCCCTGGGCATTGTCTGTTTCCCAGCAGAGTAGACAATATATCAGATGGTGAGGACAAATAAAGTTCAGTGTCAAATGACTTCTGACTCTGTTTGAGTTTCCTAGGATATAGCCTGCTCAAAAATGGTGAGTAAATGGTGGGCAAATTTTTACTTTATCTGATTCTTTTTGTTTGTGCTGGTACCAGAGTTTGAATTCAAGGCCTAGACACTATCTCTTAGCTTTTATGTTAAAAGCTTTTATGTTAAAAGCTCTACCAGTCGAACCACACCTCCACTTCCAGCTTTTTTGGTGGTTATTTGGAGATAAAAGTTTCATGAACTTTACTGCCCGGGCTGGCTTTGAACCATATTCCTCAGATCTCAGTTGGGATTATAGGCATGAGCCACCAGCACCCAGCTTGCCTGTGTCTTTATATTGTAGATTTCCTAGGGCTGGGAAGGTGGCTCAGTGGTAGAGTGCTTGCCTTGCATGCAGGAGGCCCTGGGTTTGATTCCTCAGCATGCACCACATAAGCAGAAAAGGCTGGAAGTGGTGCTGTGGCTCAAGTGCTAGAGCACTAGCCTTGAGCTGAGGAGCTGAGGGACAGTGCCCAGACCCAGAGTTCAAGCTCCACAATGGACAAAAAAAAAAAAAAAGTAGATTTCCTAGAAGAGAAAGTTATAAAGTATATTTTGATTATTTTCTGTGATTCTCCCATGTGAAATGTGCTATAGCCTCCTGTAATTCTCATTTACTTATAGAACTATAGAGTATAAGGTGTGTAGGTTCAGGAAGTACAGAAGGCTGGGAAGGTGGCTTAGTGGTAGAGTGCTTGCCTAGCATGCATGAAGCCCTGGGTTTGATTCCTCAGTATCACATACACAGAAAAAGCCGGAAGTGGTGCTGTGTCTCAAGTGATAGAGTGTTAACTTTGAGCAAAAGAAGCTCAGGGAGAGTGCCCAAGCCCTGAGTTCAAGCCCTAGGACTGGCAAAAAACAAAAAAACCCAAAGAGGCCTATATTGAAATCACCCATCTTTTATTTATTAGCCTTAAATAAACATCACTGAGGCTCAGATGACTGTAAGATGCTATTCAGTACAGTTGTTAATAATGAAAACAGTTTTGGAGTTAAATGTAGGCTATACTGCTTCAAACCTGTTTGACCTCAGACAGATTTAACTTTTCTAGGGGTAGTTTTCTTGTCTGTAAATCTATTAGAACCTGGTGCTGGTGGCTCCAGCCTGTAATCCTAGCTACTCAGAAGGCTAAGATCTGAAGTTCTCAGTTTGAAATCAGCCTGGGCAGAAAAGTCCCGGAGACTCTTTATCTCTGGCTAACCAGAAAAGCAAAGGGTGGAGCATCAGCCTCAAGTGGAACAGCACCCAGGCCCTGAGTTCAAGCCCTTGTACTCTCCATCCTCCCCCACCCCCAACCAAAAGTCTCAACTTAAAAGGGAGTGAAGACAGGAAAGATCGGGTTTGTATTTTGTTGTTGCTGCTGTTTTTTTCAGAGAGGGAATGCTAAGATAAAAATCCTCTCTTTGCCCCTTCCTAAGTCAAAGTTGGGTTAGAAAATTGGTCTTGACCCCCTTTCCCTCAGGTTTTGTTCCCCAGGTAGCAGCGGGGGCCCGGTCTTATCTATGTTCAGGGCACAGCGACCTCCTCCTGGTTCCCAAAGCTCTCTTTTAAGTCCTCTTGAGTGCTTGGGGTTTGTTCCCATGGGGCGGGGATGCTGGAGGAGGGGAAGAAGCAGAGGCCCCTGGGTGTAATGAAGTGTCCTCACCGCCTGTAAGAGCCCTCCCTGGGAAGCCGGGGTTCGCCTGCCTCCTCACCGTTCTGGGAGGGGCGGGAATGAGGCGAGCTTCGGGAGAGGCCGGTGCACACTGCGAGGCGGGGCCCAGGACCCGGCCCCGAAAGAGGGGAGGTGCACACTGCAGGGCGGACTGCGGGGTTTGGTGGGTGGGGCGGAGCTTCAGGCCCAGCCCTCGCCTTCTCGTCCCTGATTGGGTAGTGTGGGGGTCTGGGCGGGGCCTGAGGCGGGGCCGCTCTCTGCTTTTTGACAGCCGTCTCCGCCCCGGCTGGCGCAGAGTCCCCGGGTCTGGGCAGCGGTGCCCGGCTCTCCACGCGTCCCCGTCCTCCCGCGGCCCTGGCTCCGGCCATGAAGCGCATCTTCTCCTGCTCCAGCTCGCAAGTGGCGGTAGGTGCCAGCGTGTGTGGCCCGGGTCTGGGTTCGAGACCTCTGCTGGCAGAAATCTCGAGTCCCAGCTTCGTGCACCACGGCGGCCTTCAGCTCCCGTGGTCTGCCCAGCGCTTCCGCAGGGCAGCCGGCCAGCCTCGCTGACCTGACGCCGCTGTCCCCCAGACCGGACCCCCAGCCTCCGACCCGCTTCGGAGCGTCCTCCTTCCCCACCGTCTTGTGCTTCGCTGCTGCTTTCTTGTCCCACTCAGCATCTCCCCCTACTCCCAACTTCTGGAAGGTTCTCTGCAGCCCTGTCATCATCCCAAGGCCCTCCCTGTTCTCTACTGCTGTGTCTGTCAGTCCCAAAAGGCCACCAGCATCTGCCCGGCCCCTCCTCGGGCTTTGGCTCTGTTCGCCCCCCTATCTTCGGTTCCTTACGCACTGCCTCACTTCCACCCTGCCTTCTCCTCCCACCTGGCCCCATCCTTCCCATTTGTTCCCGCCCAGCAGGTACTACACTCAGCCCCACAGCCTCTCATAACCTTCCTTCACAGTCTGCTCTGTCCATCTCACCAACCCTCACCTACACTACTGAACCTCGGGCATCACCCAAAACTCTTTCCAAATGAGCTCTCAAAACAGCAGTTTTGGGCTGTGTGTGTGTGTGTGTGTGTGTGTGTGTGTGTGTGTGTGTGTGTGTGTGTGTGTGTGTACAGGGGCTGGAACTCTGGGCTTGGGCACTACCTCTTAGCTTTTGTTTTGCTCAAGGCTGGCACTCCACCACTTGAGCCACAACTCTATTTTCAGCTTTTTGGTGTTTAAGTGAAGATAAGAGTCTCATGGACTCCCCTTCCCCGGCTGGCTTTGAAACCATGATCCTCAGATCTCAGCCCCCTGAGCAGCTAGATGACAGGCATAAGCCATTGGCACTCGGCTGCACTTTCTGTTCTTTCCTTCAATCTGTGTTCCACTCAGCCCAATGGGCACTCATTTCTACCCAACCTACTCTTTGCTCTGGATCTCCTTTTTGCTTGCTCACTGTGGGTCAGTCTTTCAGGCTAGCTAGCCTGACAGGGACTGCCAAAGGATGCACAACTGTGCCTGGCTGCTTCTCAAAGGATGGTGTGATTCTCCTGCAGAATCTACTCTGGCCAGTTCAGTGCAGTATGCTCATCAGACTGGTATGTGGGCTAGTCAAGGCTTTCTGTCTGTTTCTCTCCAGACTCTTACTCTGAACCCATACCCAGTTGTTAATGACTTAATTTGCTGTTTTCTTTGATTGAAGAAAAGGGAAGATGCTAGAGCAGACACATCATGAGAGTTCCTAGCAGGCCACACTAGTTTCTAGCTTCTGCTGGAACAAAACAGAAGGTTAATGAAGATACCGTATTGTAGTAACTTAGATACTATCTAGTATTTAAGCTAGGTGCTGGGGGCTCTAGCCTGTAATCCTAACTATTCAGGAGGCTAAGATATGAGGATCTCAGTTCAAAGCCAGCCTGAACAAGAAAGTAGACTCTTAATTCCAATTTATCACCAAAAGCCAGGAGTGGACCTGTGGTTCAGGTGGTAGAGCACCACCTTTGAGCAAAAAAAGCTAAGTGACAGTGCCCAGGCCCTGAGTTCAAGACCCAGTGCTGGCACAGAAACAATAAATAAAGAAGATAGTAACTCAGAAAGGATATAGCTTCTCCTTCTCTGAAAATCTCTTATAGACAGACCCTCGCCTTCCTTTCTCCCAATCTGGGAATAGAATTTTCTCTGGAGGTTGGGATTAGAGATCATTCAGAAGTGAATGAACCAGCTACTCATAGTAACATTGCTTGGTTGGCATGACTTAGTGGTGTCATTTATTTGTAAGCAAATATGAGGAATGCTCAGTTAGCTTACTTTGCATGGGCAGGTCACAGAAACTAGGAAGAAAGTTGTGAGGCAAGAGTAGGAACGCTGTTGAGACCTGTCCTGTCCTATTTCCATTTGTTCCTCCATTTAGTTTCTTTACATTGACCAACTTGTCAAAAGAAATTTTAATTATGGGTGCCAGAGACTGTGTCTTCCCTCCCTAGATCCTGTCATAATTTATAATGATTTTCCTATTCATTGATACGGACTATCTAATTAAAATCCCCAACATTCCTTCCTTCTCAGGTTTGTGCTTGGGAATGAGGAACTATTTCATTCTTCCTGATTTTCCAGTCTCTGGGCAGGGCCTCCTCTCAAGTACAGAGTAATGGCTGGATCTTGGAGTTTTAGAACCATTTTTGTGTATTTCTTGACTCTAGATGTCCTGAGGTGTTTTCTTTTTTGTCCTGAAATTTGATCATTAGAAAAGCCCATTCTAAATTTTTTGTGTGTGCATATGCTAGTACTGGGCTTTGAAGTCAGAGCCTAAATACTGTCCCTTAGCTTTTTCCCAAAAGGCCAATACTCTACCACTACTTCTGACTTTTTGGTGGTTAATTGGAAATAAGAATCTCACAAACTTTCTTGACAGGGCTGATTTCAAACTTCAGTCCTCAGATCTCAGCCTCCTGAGTACCTAGGATTACAAGTGTGAGCTACCAGCACTCAAACATTTGTCTTTCTTGGGTCTAGCTGGCCTGAGGTTTGATCACCAGGAGAATCTAAACTCTTCTTAGTATAACAAGATTTTAGGGTGGTGAGGGTCTGAAAGTAGAGAATGGATTTAGAGCAATCTAAAAATGAAACCTATTGCTCAGTCTTGGGTATGCAGTCATAAATAAAAATAAAAATTTTAAAATAAAATATAATAGGTCAGGGTCTGCTATAAGTTGTTTCTTCATGAAATCTTCCCACATGTCCGATGATCATTTCCTCCACTTCTTTGGGGGTTAACAACATTGGGCCCACTTGTCAGAGGAATGCTATGAGTTTTTTCTGGCAACTATAACAACCTAACCTCTTGCTGGTGCCAGGAGTTACCTCACTCTATCCCAGCTCAGATCCCTGAGTCCAACTCAAAGTCCTGCGCCCTCTGGTTGAGGGAAGGACAAAAAGAGCAGTGATTATTCTAAAATTAGTCTATGCAGCCAGGTGCTGGTGGCTCATGCTTCTCAGCGTCTCAGAGGGCTGAGATATGAGGATGGAAGCAGACAAATTCGAAAGAGTTTTGTCTCCAATTAACTAGCAAAAAGCCAGAAATGGAGCTAGGTTCAAGTGGCAAAGTGCCAGCTATGAGTGAAAAATCCAAAACAGGAGCTCAAAGCCAAGTTTAAGCATACATACAGACACAGACACAGACACACACAGACACACACACAGATACAGACACACACACACATCTCCTAAAATCTCATTTTATTTTATTAAAGTACAGAATATCTTCATAAGCATCTTACATATGAGCTTACTCTACCTAGGTAGGTAATAGACCAAAAAGCAGATCACTGAATAGCTTTAAATATTGATGCCAGATCAGTTTCATTTGAAGTGTTGTGAGATCCTGCCTGGATCCTCAGGGCAGCTTTTCTATTTCCATTCAACTGTTCTGCAAGAGTAGCCCTTGTGTCCTTCACTACCTTCCATCTTGATAGGATGCTGACAGATACCACAGCCACAGCTAGGAAAGGGTACACTTACTTCAACAAAGGCCTCCTAATCTCAGCTATGGGAATAATGCACTTGTTGATGATTGCTTTGGTGATTGCTCCCTGGGAGTTATGATGGCTATCCAATTTCTATCCAATGTG
This sequence comes from Dipodomys spectabilis, assembly GCF_019054845.1. NCBI lineage: Eukaryota > Metazoa > Chordata > Mammalia > Rodentia > Heteromyidae > Dipodomys > Dipodomys spectabilis. Next base: position 18,610,153 of record NW_024870679.1, read on the forward strand.
CTAAGGGATGAATTGGATCTTGGAATCTGAAAGCAATCTCTTATTCTTCTGGTTTGTTTTTTGTCAGTCATGATGCTTGAACTTTGGGTGCTGTCCCTCAGCTCTTCAGCTCAAGGCAAGCACTCTACCACTACAGCCACAGTGCCACTTCCAGTTTTCTTGTGGTTAATTGGAGATAAGTCTCATGGACTTTCCTGCCCAGGCTGGCTTTGAACCATGATCCTCAGGTCTCAGCCTCCTGAGCCACTGGCATCAGCTGTTTCTTGTTCTTGTTTGTTTGTTTATTACTGTTTTTCCTTTTTGTGTGTGCTGGTTCTAGGGCTTGAACTCAAGTCTTCTCACTTTCACTTGACTTCTTTTGCTTGTATCTGGTACTCTATCACTTGAGCCACACCTCTACTTCCTGCTTTTTACTGATTAATTGAGTCTCTTGGATTTATTTGCCCAGACTGACTTTGAACTGTCATCCTCAGATCTCAGCCTCAGTACCAGCACAGAAAAAAGGAAAAAGGAGAGAAAGAGAGAGAGAGAGAGAGAGAGAGAGAGAAGAAAGAAAGAAGAAAGAAAGAAAGAAAGAGAGAAAGAAAGAAAGAAAGAGAAAGAAAGGAAAGAAAGAAAAAAAGACTTTAGAGCCTGGTGTGGTGGCACACATCTGTAATCCTAGCACTCATGAAGTGGAGAAAGGAGGATTGCAAGTTCCACCAATCTGGGTTATATAGCATGAGCCCCTGTCTACAGAAGGAAAAAAAAATGGCTTGAGCCAGAGAACTTCAAGCTGAGGTCATTTGATGGCAGTGCTGTGTGGCGGAGGCCTCTGTGTTCCCGAGTGTGACCTGGTTCCCAGGGTACAGCGTTGTTACATGTCAGAGTCTGTTAGTATGGGGAGTTATTTTGCTTACTTTGTCCTTTGAGAAAGAACCTGTTTGGAGACATCTCCCCAGGGAGTAGCAACTGAGGGTGGGCGGCTGCACCCTAAGGCAAGCTGAGAAGTGTGTGCATCTGGAAACAAGTAACCCTTTTTCTTTTTTTCTTTTTCTTTTTGTCAGTCGTGGGGCTTGAACTCTGGGCCTGGGCGCTGTCCCTCAGCTCTTCAGCTCAAGGCGAGGGCTCTTTAGCTTGAGCCACAGTGCCACTTCCAGTTTTCTCATGGTTTATTGGAGATAAAAGTCTCATGGACGCTGGGCGCTGGTGGCTCACGCCTGTAATCCTAGCTACTCAGGAGGCTGAGATCTGAGGATCTTGGTTCAAAGCCAGCCCGGGCAGGAGAGATCGTGAGACTCCTATCTCCAATAAACCACCACAAAACCGAAAGTGGCGCTGTAGCTCAAGTGGTAGAGAGCTCGCCTTGAGCTAAAGAGCTGAGGGACAGCGCCCAGGCCCAGAGTTCAAGCCCCACAACCGACCAAAAAAAAAAAAAAAAAGAGTCTCATGGACTTTCCTGCCCGGGCTGGCTTTGACCGGTGATCCTCAGATCTCAGCCTCCAGAGTAGCTAGGATTATAGGCGTGAGTCACCAGCATCCAGCTAACCCTTTTTCTTTGTAATAGCCAGAAATAGGACTGGGGATCAGCTAGCCTGGGTTCTAATTCCAATGTGACCACTCTTTTCTTCTTCCTTTTTTTTGGGGGGGGGGTGGAGGGTCTGTCATGGGGCTTGAACTCAGGGCCTGGGCGCTGTCCCTCAGCTCTTTTGCTGAAGGCTAGTGCTCTCTACCACTTTGAACTATAACACCACTTCTGGGTTTCTGATGGTTAATTGGAGATAAGAGTCTCCCAAACTTTCCTGCCTTGGCTGACTTTGAACCACAATCCTCAGATCATGCCTACTCTTTCTATATGATCCTGGACCATGCTCTAATATCAGTGTGTTTCTGATTTCTTTTCTCTCTCCAAGACATAAGGTGATATCACCCTTAATTATTTTCCAATGATATGGAGAAGCTAATTGAAAAGACCACAAAGTTTTACAAGTTTTACTTTTTTTTTTTGGTGGTGGTGATACAGATTGAACTGAAGAATTTGTGCTTGCTATCACTTAAACAACACTTCCAGTTGCTATAAGTTCTGCATAGAAATATTACTTTAGGGGGCTGGAAAGATGGCTCAGTGGTAGAGCGCTTGCCTTGCATGCATGAGTCCCTGGGTTCGATTCCTCAGCACCATATAAGCAAAATGAAAAAAGCCGGAAGTGGCGCTGTGGCTCAAGTGGTAGAGTGCTAGCCTTGAGCTGAAGAGCTGAGGGACAGCGCCCAGGCCCAGAGTTCAGGTCTCAAGACCCGACCCCCCCCCCCCCAAAAAAAAAAAAAGAGAGAGAAAGAAATATTACTTTAGCACCCAGGCCTTGATTTCTAGCCCTAGGACTGGGGGAAAAAAAAAAAAAGATTAGATTCAAGCTGGGCTCCAGTGGCATGCCTATATCTTAGCTACTCAGGAGGCTGAAACCTAAGGGAGCACAGATCAAAGCCAGCTCAGGTAGAAAAGTCTGAAAAACTCCATCCCCAATTAACCAGCAAAAAGCTATGCTCAGGTGGTAAAAACGTATGAAGGAGCAAAATAAGCAAGCTCTAAGTTCTTTTCCTTTTTTTTTTTTTTTTCTTTTTTCTTTTGGTTGGTCCTGGGGCTTGAACTGTGGGCCTGGGTGCTGTCTTTGAGCTCTTCAGTTCAAGGCTAGCACACTACCACTTGAGCCACAGCACCACTTCCGGTTTTCTGATGGTTAACTGGAGATAAGAGTCTCACAGACTTTCCTGCCTAGGCTGGCTTTGAACCTTGCTTCTCAGATCTCAGCCTCCTGAGTAGCTAGGATCACAGGTGTAAGCCACTGATGCCCAGCTTGTAAGCTCTAAATTCTGAGCCAAGCTCAGCTATCAAACTGAAGTCCTGAGGTCAGCCCCAGGTACCAGAAAAACAAATCTGCCCTGTCATTGGTTAATAGCTTATCCTGCCTATAAAACAGTATTTGAAAATGAATTATTGGGCTTCCATGGGCACTAATTTTCTTCACCTCTTTTTATAGCCTCTTTTTTTGTTGTTGAGATTATACTCCATAAAACATAATGTGCCACCACCAATTTCTCATTCCTTCCTGTCTTAGTATAAGGATGTCATACATTTATATGACTCTATGGTTTATGAAGAGATTATGTACATATTAGCTTGTTTAATATGCACAGACTGATGAGGTAGTTATTATTACCCATATTTTATAGATGAAGAAACAGGGTCGAGGTGTTTGATGGCTGGCTTTAAGTCACCTAGCTGAGAATGTAGTCAAACCAGGTTCTAAACCCAGCTCAGCTGACAATATATTTATCTGGGGTCCTTTTCACCATATCAAAGATCATGGCAGAAAAGAAAGCAAAGAATTCTGGGCCCAACCAGGCTTCTCTGTGCTTTCCGACCTATGTGCTTCTAACAGCTCTCTCTCTTTCACGCCCTGGAGTACTTCAATTATTATAATTACTCCTCCATAGCAGAACTCAAGCTGGAGTGAGAGGACAATGTATGACGTGTGGCTTTTGTAGGAGACACCTGCTCCCTGTCAGGGAACTGAGGAGGGAGGAGAGGAAGAGGGCAGTTCTCCACTGCCTCTGCCCTTCTAGGCTTCCTCATCACAGCTAGAGACCAATCTTTTGTCTTTTTTTTCCGTGTGTGTGTGTGTGTGTGTGTGTGTGTGTGTGTGTGTGTGTGTGTGTGTGTGTGTGTACTGGGGCTTGATCTCAGGGCCAAAATGTTCTTCCTTATCTTTTTCACTCAAGGCTGGTACTTTGCCACTTCAGCCATACCTTCACTTCTAGCTTTTTGCTGGTTAGTTAGAGATAAGAGTCTCAGACCTTTTCTATTCAAGCTAGTTTCAAATTCTGATCCTCAGATTTCAGCCTCCTGGGTAGATAGGTGTGAGCCACCAGCCCCCTGCTTCTTTGTCTTTTGCTTGTTGTTTCTTTAAGAAAGGAAATAGGCACCGTGGCTCATGCCTGTAATCCTAGCTACTCAGAAGGCTGAGATCTGAGGATTGCTGTTCAAAACCAGCCTGGGCAGGAAAGTCCGTGAAACTTTTTTTTTTTTTTTTTTTTGGGTCCCGTCGTGGGGCCTGAACTCTGGGCCTGGGCACTGTCCCTCAGCTCTTCAGCTCAAGGCTAGCGCTCTACCACTTGAGCCACAGCGCCACTTCTGGCTTTTTTCTTTTTGCTGATGTGGTGCTGAGGAATCGAACCCCGGGGCTCAGGCATAAAAGGCAAGCGCTCTACCACTGAGCCACCTTCCCAGCCCCTCCATGAAACTCTTATCTCCAATAAACCACCAGAAATCTGGAAGTGGCACTGTGGCTCAAGTGGTAGAGCGCTTACCTTGAGCTGAAGAACTGAGGGACAGTGCCCAGGCCCAGAGTTCAAGCACCATGACCAAAAAAAAAAGAAAGAAAGGAAATAGGGTAGTTAGGTATGATACAGGAAAACAGAAACCTAGACGCTCCAATCAATTGTGAGATGCAAAGCTGATGGTGGTAGAGTCAGTATGGCTAAGGATTTGGACTTCACACTGTGATGTAAAGTTAGATACCTTGATTTCCTTCTCTAAGGACAAAAACAAAAAAAAAACAAAAAAAAACCATGATGGACAAGTTGGGTACCAGTGGCTCACGCCTGTGATCCTAGCTACCCAGGAGGCTCAAATCTGAGGATCAAGGTTTGAAGCCAGCCCAGGCCAGAAAGTCCATGAGACTCTTATGTCTAATTAACTACCTGAAGCTAAGAGCTTCAGGCCCTGAGTTCAAGCCCCAGTACTAGCCCAGTACTGGGACTTGAATTCAGGGCCAAGACACTCTCCCTTAGCTCTTTCACTAGGGGCTGGTGCTCTACCACTTGAGCCACACCTCCACTTCTAGCCCAAAATGTATTCGAAACAGCATTTCCATATGTGACAATAATGCTATATTTTTGTTTGGTTTTTGATACCAAGTCTCCCTGTATAGCCCAGATTGGCCTTGAAATCAGGATTCTCCTGCTTTAGCCTGTAGGGTGTTGGGATTACAGGCATGCACCATACTTCCTGGCCAATAATTTTTTTTTTCTTGTTGGTCATGGGGCTTGAACTCTGGGCCTGTCCTACAGCTCTTCAGCTCAAGGCTGTCACTTGGGCCACAGAGCCACTTCCGGTTTTCTGGTGGTTTATTGGAGATAAGAGTCTCACAGACTTTCTTGCCCCAGCTGGCTTTGAACCATGATCCTCAGATCTCAGCTACCTGAATAGCTAGGATTACAGGCGTGAGCCACTGGCACCCGGCTATGGCCAATAATTTTTTTTTTTTTTTTTAATTTTGTTTTTGGGTCCGGTCGTGGGGCCTGAACTCTGGGCCTGGGTGCTGTCCCTCAGCTCTTCAGCTCAAGGCTAGCGCTCTACCACTTGAGCCACAGCGCCACTTCCGGCTTTTTTCTTTTTGCTTATGTGGTGCTGAGGAATCGAACTCAGGGCCTCAGGCATGCAAGGCAAGCGCTCTACCACTGAGCCACCCTCCCAGCCCTGGCCAATAATTTTTTATTTTTTTTTATTTTTTATTTTTTTTTTTATTTTTTTTTTATTGTAAAGCTACTATACAGAGGGTTACAGTTACATGAGTGAGGTTATGAGTACACTTCCTCTTGAACATTGTTACCCCCTCCATTGTTTTCCCCCTACCATCCCCTCCCTCCCTCCCTTCCCCGAGGTTCTTTTTTTTTTTTTTGATTGTGATTAAATGATTACATAATTTCAAAGTCACAAGTTCATTCTAACTTCCCTGGAGCAAATTGTCTACCACAGTCTGTAATATATAACAGTGTTCACATGTTATATACCATATTTGTGATCAGCAGCATGAGGATATTTAGTAGTGGTTCAACCAGATGAGCGGGAGTTCTTTGTTTCTTAAGTCCTGTTAGTTTTGTCGTATCACCTAACCTTTTGGATTTAGCATCCACTTATGAGGGAGACCATGTACCGTTTGTCTCTTCGTTCTTGGCTTACCTCGCTCAACATGATTCCTTCTAGCTCCATCCATTTCCCTGCAAATGCCATTATTTTGTCATTTCTAATGGCTGCATAATATTCCATTGTGTATAGATACCACAATTTTTGGATCCATTCATCTGTGGTGGGGCACCTAGGTTGTTTCCATATCCTAGCTATTGCGAACAGTGCTGCAATAAACATGGAGGTGCACGTGTCCTTGTATATTGGTTCCTGTTGTTCAGGGCCTGGCCAATAATTTTTAATCTTGTGGTCCAGTTCTCATTAGGTCCCTGGCTGGTAGTGTAAATGGGTTAATATTTTGCTATCAATGACCAAGTGAGCCAGGCTGAGTGGCTTATGCAGACATGAAGGGACCTTGAGGATGTCCCTTCTCCTTGGGATGGACTCTCGCCATCCCCTTCTGTATTCACATGGTTTGTGGCTGGCTGCCTAGGTGGAGAGATGGAACCGCCGTGATCAGAAACTGCTGGAGGCTGTGCAGCGGGGGGACGTGGGGCGCGTGGCCGCCCTGGCCTCCAGGAAGTCTGCCCGACCCACTAAGCTAGACTCCAGCGGCCAGTCCCCGTAAGTAAGTCCTTTTGGCCCCAAAATGCTATGTCCTTATGTGAAGTCCTTTCAACTCCATCCATTTGAAAAATTTTAACTCTAATATGACCAGGAAATGCTTTCAATTAGCTCCAGTCATGTTTGTTGTAACTAACAAGCATATTGCCTGGTCACTGGTGGCTCATGCTTGTAATCCCAGGGACTCAGGAGGCTGAGATCTGAGGATCACCTTTGGAAGCCAAGCCACACAAAAACAAAAGAAAAACCGTGAGACTCATCTCTAATTAACCAGCAAAAAAGCTAGAAGTATAGAAGTAGAGATGTAGCTCAAGGGGTTGAGCACCAGCCTTGAGTTGAAAAAGTCAAGGGTGAGTGAAAGGACCTGAGCCCTAGTACCAGCACACACACACACACACACACATTGATAAACCTGTGCCGTGTGTCACCGAATAAAGTGAGAGTGAAGAGGTTACTATTCCTGAGTGCCATCCATTTCCCATCCCTCATTAACAACGCTGACTGGAGGAGTAAAGCTCATTAAATAAACAGCAAGCTCATATGCTAAGAGGCATTTCACGATGATGAGGGTGCATATGCCTGGGAAATTCAGAGTGAAATGGACGCCATGAGAAATGCCAGGCAAGAGGGATGGATTAGAATAAGGGAAATACTATCTCTCATCTCTGTCTAAATCAGCCTCCAAATGGCCAGTCTAGCACTGGGACACCTTTTGTTCTGCTAAGTGAACTGGGTTCTGGACTCAGAAAGGTAAAGGTGTACCCAGACCACTCTCATGGGTATAAAATTCCAAGTCCTGAGGTTCCCATGTGTACTTTTCCTCCAGCTTCCTCTGACTTCCAGACTGCAAATCGTATGGCCTTCCTTTTTTTAGGAAGTCAGGCTTTCTAAGAAAAGCTTCCTCTCTGCTTTTGGGATAGGATATGACAGAGGCATAGCAAGCAATGCTTATTAAATATTCTCTACTGCTGGGCACTGGTGGCTCACACCTGTAATCCTAGCTACTTAGGAGGCTGAGATTTGAGGATAAAGGTTCAAAGCCAATGGGAGCAGAAAAATCTTTAACCAGCAAAAAGCTGCAAATGGATCTGTGGCTCAAATGGTAGAGTGCCAGCTTTGAGTGGAGAAAACTAAGCAAAAGCATGAGAATCTGAGTTCAAGCCCCAGTACTGGTAAAAAATAAATAATAAATAAAGCAAGAACACAAACAAATAACAAAACTCCCCACTAGAACTGCTGCCTAACACATGTGAGTTCATATCCAGCACACACACATTCTCCCCTTTATTGGCTGTGGTACTGCATGCCTGTAATTCCAGCACTCCAGAAGCTAAGTGAAAAGACTGGAAGAATTTGAGGCCAGTCTGGACTATTTAATAAGACCTTGTCTCCAACAGAAAAACAAAACATAGATGGGAATAACTGTGGGGAAAATAGACATGAAAAGAAGAGGGGAGGGGTCTCCTGCCCTGCTTCCTTCATCTGTAGGTGTCTTGGCTTTGATTCTGACAGCTTCCATCTGGCAGCCTCTAAGGGGCTGACTGAGTGTCTGACCGTATTACTCGCAAATGGGGCGGACATCAACAGCAGAAACGAGGATGGTGAGTTGGACAGTACTGACCTCTGCTGGGGGTCAGGACGGGGCCCTGCGACCTATTCCAATGGTAGCCCCTCATCTCCATCCTCAGTAAGTCCTGCCTAGTATCCCTCCACAGGTTTCCCTACCTGTAAGCTGGGCACACCCCACCCTCACCCTCTCCTCTGCCCTGGAGTCCCTAATGCTTGGGGAACAGGAATTTCTGGCCCTATGTGTCTCAGAGCTTCTCTCTGTAATCTCTGATTACTGTGCGTCTCTCCCTTTCCCTCCCCGGTGAGTCACGGGGCATGCATGGGCCCGCCCCCCCCCCAACCCCCTCACTCCCTCTTTCTCTTTCCAGGAAGCACCGCCCTGCACCTGGCCACCATCTCCTGCCAACCACAGTGTGTAAAGGTCTTGCTTCAGGTGTGAGCCAGACCCTCCCCCCGCCCCCGCCCCCCCCCCACTATTCCACCCAAGGAACAAGTGGATCCCTGCTCTTTTTCTTTGCTTTTCCATTTTTTTTTTTTTAATGTTGGTGCCATTACTGGGACTTGAACTCAGGGCCTGGGCTCTGTCTACTTGAGCCACATCTCCACTTCCAGCTTTGTTGTTGTTAGTTAAAAGGAGATAAGAGTCTCACAGATCTTCCTTCCCAGGCTGGCTTTGAACTTCAAACTTCGGATCTCAGCCTGATAAGTGGCTAGGATTAAAGGTGTGAGCCACTGGTGCAAGCTTTTGTTGTTGTTGTTTTGTTACTTCTGGGGCTTGAACTCAGGGCCTGGGTGCTATCCTTGAGCATTTTTACTCGATTGGTGCTTGAGCCACAATACCACTTCTTGTTTTTTCTGAGTAGTTTATTGGAGAGTCTCATGGACTTTCTTGCCTAGGATGGTCTCGAATCCTGATAATCTTATATCAGCCTCCTGATTACAGGCTTGACCCACCAGTGTCAAAGCTGGGTTTTTTTTTGATACTTCCTTAGAGAGATAAGAATCTCACTCAATTTTTTTCTACTTGGGTTGGCTTTGAACTGTGATCCTCAGATCTTAACCTCCTGAGTAGCTAGGATTACAGGTATGAGCCACCAGCGCTGGCTATTCAGAATCTTAATTTGGTTTTATAGTTAGGAGCATTAGTTAGTCAGATGTACCCTTCTCCTCCCCAGTAAGAGAGCTAATAACCATTTATTCACACAAAAATTTTTATTTAGCACTTACTTTTTTTTTTTTTTTTTTGGGTCCGGTCATGGGGCCTGAACTCTGGGCCTGGGCGCTGTCCCTCAGCTCTTCAGCTCAAGGCTAGTACTCTACCACTTGAGCCACAGTGCCACTTCCAGCTTTTTTCTTTTTGCTTATGTGGTACTGAGGAATCGAACCCAGGGCCTCATGCATGCAAGGCAAGCGCTCTACCACTGAGCCACCTTCCCAGCCCCTATTTAGCACTTTTTTTAGGTAGGCACCACACTCAATACTGCCCTAGAGGGGACTTCACATAGCCAGCTCACAAGTTTACTATTGAGCGATACCATTGGCCCAGCCACACACAAGACTACATGCTGTGAGGATGAGCAGAGGCCTTTACTTAACCCAAAGCCCTTCTCAGCCTATTCTGAGGCTGTTTCTAGACAAGGAGCGTAAGTACATGTGCTAGGCACCATCTATGCTCACGCCCCAAATCCTAGCTAGTCAGAAGGCTGAGATCTTGAAGATCTCATTTCAGAGCCAGTCTGGGCAGATGAATCTTCAAGATTCCTATCTCCAATTAACCAGCAAAAAACTGGAACTGGAGGTATGGCTCAAATGGTAAAGAACAAGGCGAAACACATGTGAAATGACCTGTGTGCAATGTAAATAAGTCTCTAAAGTACACACTGCACAATTCCTTCAGTAGGTCATTGAGTATGTTGCAGGTCTGTTTCTGTTCTTCTTGTTTGTTTGTTTTTGGGTCCAGTCATGGGGCCTGAACTCTGGGGCCTGGGCACTTCCCTCAGCTCTTCAGCTCAAGGCTAGCACTCTACCACTTGAGCCACAGCACCACTTCTGGCTTTTTTCTTTTTTGTTTATGTGGTACTGAGGAATTGAACCCAGGGCCTCATGCATGCAAGGCAAGCGCTCTACCACTGGGCCACCTTCCCAGCCCTGTTTTTGTTCTTCTTGATCTTTCCCAAATCTCACAAATACCCTGAGAAGCCTACAGTACCAGCCATGGAGTCAGGTGGCATTTCCACCTAACACGTTTATTCCTTTGATTTTTGTCTTACACTCTAGGTTTAGGAACCAAGGCTGAAATTCAAGTATACCTATCGACTGCCAGGAATGGACCAGGCTTACCAAGTAGTCTGGCTCCCCTCAAACCACAATCCTAGCCAGGCTCTGGTGGCTGATGCCTATAATCCTAGCTATTCAGGAGGCTGAGATGGGAAGATGACAGTTCACAGCCAGCCTGGGCAGAAAGGTCTGTGAGACTTTTATCTCCAATTAATCATAAAAAAGCCAGAAGTAGAGTTGTGGCTCAAGTAGTAGAGTGGCAGCACTGAGTAAAAAAGCCAAATGAGACAGTGAGGCCCATGCTGGGATATAGCTTAGTAAAGCACTTGCCCAGCATGCCTAAAACTCTGAGTTCAATCCCCAGCACACACAGACACACAAAGAAAACACCCCAAATCAAACAGATAATAAAGAACCACAGCCCTTCTGCACTGTCCTTGAGCTTTTGTGCCCAAGACTAGTGCTCTACCACTTAAGCCACAGCTCAATTTCCAGCTTTTTGGATAGTTAATTGGAAATAAGAGTCTCAGGGATTTTCCTGCCTGGGTTAGCTCTGAACTTCGGTCTTTAGATCTCAGTCTCCTGAGTAGCTAGGACTACAGGCAGGAGCCACCAGGCCCCTACCTCTTTCACCATGGAAGCTGACAAGCCAGCAGGGGTACTGGATGAGGACCTTCGCACTAAACTCCACGTTGCTTCCTTTTGTGGCTCTTTGCAGCATGGTGCTAATGAAGATGCGGTGGATATGGAGAACCGCAGTCCACTGCACTGGGCAGGTGTGTGCCTGGTCAGTGGGGTGGGGCTGGAAGGACGGAGGGGGAGAGAAGGAAGGGGGAAAGCAACCTTTGTGGGAAGGGCAGTCAGGGCAAACCACTGAACTGGCAGGAGGGGATGTTGGGGCATGTTCACGGGCCAGGTGGCTTTCATTCTTCTCCTTCACCCTTCCCCAGCCTCCTCTGGCTGTGCCTCGAGTGTCCTCCTGTTGTGTGACCACGAAGCCTTCTTGGATGTATTGGATAATGTGAGTAACTGATGGATGAATGGGAAATGCCCACCCAGGGAGCGGTATCAAGCATGATATCTGCATAGAGCAGGCATTAAATAAATGCTTGTGACTGACAAATGATTATCAGCTGTTTTTCTTTCTTCTTTTGGTGAGGGTACTGGGGCTTGATCTCAGCATCTAAGCATCATCCCTTAGCTTTTTTGCTCATTTATTGGACTGGCTTCAAACTGTGATCCTTGGATTTCAGTTTCCTGAGTAACAAGGATTAGAGAGGCCTAAGGCACTAGTGCCCCCCGCTGGTTGTCAGCTCTTTTATGGAGGATGAGAGAAGTCCTTTTGGTCAAATATTATTGCCAATAAGTACAACCACTTTCTTTCTTTCTTTCTTTCTTTTTTTTTTTTTTTGGTTGGTCATGGGGCTTGAACTCTGGGCTTAGGCACTGTCCTTGAGCTCTTCAGCTCAAGACTAATGCTCTACCACTGAGCCACAGCACCACTTCCTTTTTTTTTCTTTTTGCCAGTGCTGGTGCTTGAACTCAGGGCCTGACCGCTATACCTGAGCTTTCTTTGCTCATAGCTAGCACTCTACTGCTTGAGCTACAGCTCCATGTCTGGCTTTTTGGTGATTAATTGGAGATAAGAGTTTCATGGACTTTCCTGCCTGAGCTGGCTTCCCATCTCAATCCTCAGCTTTCAGCCTCCCGAGTAGCTAGGCATGAGCTACCTCCTGTATTGTTTTTTTTTTGTTGTTGTTGTTTTGGTTGTGGGACCTGAACTCTGTCCCTCAGCTCTTTAGTTCAAGGCTAGTGCTCTACCACTTGAGCCACAATGGAACTTCCTGCTTTTTTTGTGTATGTGGTGCTGAGGAATCGAACCCAAGGCCTCATGCATGCAAGGCAAGCACTCTACACTGAGCCACCTTCCCAGCTGGTGTATTATTATTATTTGCCAGTCCTGGGGCTTGAAATCAGGGCCTGAGCACTGTCTCTGAGCTGCTTTTGCTCAAGGCTAGCACTCTACCACTTGAACCAAGTGCTACTTACAGCTTTTTCTGTGTTTGTGGTACTGAGGAATCAAACCTGGGCCTTCATGTGTGCTAGGCAAGCACTCTACTACTGAGCCATATTCCTAGCCTACCTCCTGTATTTTGTCCCCCCTTCTCATGAAGAATTAAACCTAGTCTTTTAGAGAGCTTGTAATCTTACCTATAGGATCTGAGCTTGCTTGCTTCCTTTTCTCCTTCCTTCCTTCCTTCCTTTCTTTCTTTCTTTGCTCCAAGTGACCCTCCTTCTTCCCGTGATCTGTGTAGGATGGCCGCACACCTCTGATGATCGCATCGCTGGGAGGCCATGCAGCGATCTGCTCCCAGCTGCTGCAGAGGGGCGCGCGAGTCAACGTCACGGACAAAGATGACAAGTAAGACATCCCACCCCGTCCCCCACTTGTGTCCAGACCCACAACGGAGACAGAGGGTACTGTGTGTGTGTGTGTGTGTGTGTGTGTGTATGTATAGGAAGAGGGCAGACCGGTCTCTGTCATGGGATCCTCCCGCCAGCCCAGGGATGACTCAGAAGAACCTGGTCTGCTGCCACGAATGGCTTCCGGTAGACCATCCCAGAGATGGAACAGACCTGTCACGGGATCACTGGCTTAATTTCCTTGTTTTCAAGCTGTCTTCTAAACAATGGCATCTCTTTTGGGGAAGAGGGATTACAAAGGGTATTTTATTGGGCACAAGTTTTGGATAATAGTACTTCTTGCTCCAGACAGGCAAAACCTGGTGTAGCCAAGCAAGAGTGCCAGGAAAAATCACTGAGTTCTGGGATCCTTTTCTTTTTCTTCCCCTATCAATGAAAAATTTATGCAGAAGCCAGGTGTGGTAGTGCAGTTTTGTAATTCCAACCCTGAGAGGCTGAGTCAGATTTGAGTTCAAAGCTAGCCTGGGCTACACAGAGACTCTGTCTTAAAAAAACAAATTTATGCAGAAACTTAATCTTAGGAGTCCTTTTAGTTGGCCCTTGTTTTTGTTTTTGTGCTAGTCTTGGGACATGAACCCAAGGCCTGGATGCTGTCCCTTGGTTCTCTCACTAAAGTTAGTACTCTACCATTTGAGACACAGCTCCACTGCCAGCTTTTTGCTAATCCTCAGATCTCAGCCTCTTAAGAAGCTAGGATTATAGGCATGAGCCACCAATCACTTCTAGCCTTTGGCTGGTTTATTGGAGATAAGAGTCTCCTCAACTTTTCTGCCTGGCTATCTTCTAAGGGTGATCCTCAGATCTTAGCCTCCTGAATACCTTGGATTACAAGCATGAACCACCAGCATCCAGCATGATCTGTGGTAATGCCGTCTTTGATTGGTGATAGACTTACTGTCTTGACCTTGTTGAGTGAGAGCTGCTTCTGTGAATGGCATTTCTGGAACCAGGACTCCTGGCTTCTGTGAGGGAAAGCCTATACTCACATTGATCTCTACGCTCAGGTCAGCTCTGATCCTGGCCTGTGAGAAAGGCAGTGCGGAGGTGGCAGAACTTCTCCTGAGCCATGGAGCAGATGCAGGGGCGGTGGACAGCCTGGGCCACAATGCTCTGTATTACGCTCTGCAAACACAAGACAAGGCCTTGTGCGGGCTGTTGAGGCAGGCCTTGAACCGGCGGCGGCGAGGAGGTAAATCCAAGCATTTCATACGCTCTATCAAAGGAGAAGCATGACATCTGTTTAAAAAAAAAAAAAAGAATCTGGGGCTGGGAAGGTGGCTCAGTGGTAGAGTGCTTGCTTAGCATGCATAAAGCCCTGGGTTCCATTCCTCAGTACCACATACACAGAAAAAGCCAGAAGTGGTGCTATGGCTCAAGTGGTAGAGTGCTAGCCTTGAGCAAAAGAAGTTCAGGGATAGCAGTCCTCAGGCCCTGAGTTCAAGCCCCAGGATGGGCCAAAAAAATAAAAAAATCTGTAAGAGCTGGGTGTTGGTGCCTGTAATCCTAGATACTCAGGAGGCTGAGATCTAAGAATCATGGTTTGATTCCAGCTTGAGCAGGAAAGTCCATGAGACTCTCATCGCTAATTAACTACTCAAAAACAGAAGTGGAGCTGTGGCTCAAAGTGATAGAGCTCTAGCCTTGAGCAAGAGCTCAGGGTCAGCACCCAGGCTCTGAATTCAAGCCCCACAACTGATGAGAGAGAGAAAGAGACAGAGAGAGAGACAGAGAGAGAGAGACAGAGAGAGAGAGAGAGAGAGGAGGCCCTGAGTTTGTGCACACGTGCACACACATACACAGACAATCGGTGTGCAATCAAAGCACACAGACCTATCTTTTCTCTTATTTGCTGTCTTTTCTTTATAGGTCAGAAGCTGGTTCAACATCCAGATCTTGCATCCCAGGTACCTCCCTCTTTTTGTCTCTGACCCTCCCCACGTTTACTGGGGCCATCCTTGGGGGTCCTCCTTCCTGCCCTCACTTGGCTGTTGTGGTTTTGATCTAGGCCTCTCCATCTGAGCTCCAGATGGGTTTTCCACCCACCAGCCCATGGAAAGCAGAGCCTGAGAAGGAGCAGGAGGAAGAGGAGGAGGAAGACCAGTGCTCAGCAGAGTGGCGGCTAAAATATGAAGAGGAGCAGAAGAAAGTGTCTCAGTTGGAGCGGGAGTTGGTACTAAAGACAGAAGAGTGTAAGGCTCAAGCTACAGCTTACTTGGGCCTGGAAAACCAGATTCGAGAGCAGGTACAGGAGCTAGGGCGACTTCTAGTCCAAGAGCCTGGAGCTCCAGGAGAGCAGGGCTCTAGTTTCCGGCCTGGAGGTGACGGTATGGAGCAGGGCTGTCCTCTGGATCTGCTGGTGGAACATATACTAGAGCTGAAGAGGCAGCAGCAGAGGACTACAGGGAAGTCATCGTTAGGTCCTAAGCTGGAGGAGCCTGGCTCAGCAGACATCCAGCGAGGAGTCCATGGAACGTCCAGGGAGGAAGAGGGGCCATCCCAAATCCCAAGGAAGGACACAGGACAGCCACTGACCAGCCATGGGAGGCAGACCCTTGGCCCTGATCACAAGGACCAGCTCTGTGCTTCCCAGCAGGAGAGGCCGCAGGCCCTGGGGGTGGAACCAGCAGGCCCGGTGGAAAAAGTAGCAGCAGGCACAGCCGCCATGAACCAGCTACTGCTACAGCTCAGAGAGGAGCTGGCTGCAGTGTGGAGAGACAAGGACACGGCCAGAGGGGCTCTCTCCAGACCCATCCTGGAGGGCGCCCTGGGGACGCCCCGGGCTGAGGCTGCAGCCGCCGCCTGGGAGAAGATGGAGGCCCGTTTAGAGCGCGTGCTGGTGAGGCTGGATCAAGCCAAGGCGGGGCTGCAGGGGAAAACGGAGATCGCGGGCCAGGGACAGGCTCACCCAGAGAGCCAGGAAACCCCTAAAGAGAAGCCAAGGGTTCCTTGGGCCCGGGGAGAGCCTCAGGGGGCTCCAGGAAAAGAACAGAGCCCCGGAGGGGCGAAGGGACTGCTGGAGAAGGAGGTGTCGGCGCTGAGGAGGAGCAACAGCCACCTGCTGGAGGAGTTGGGGGAGCTGGGTCGCGAGCGGCAGCGGCTGCAGGGGGAGCTGCAGGCGCTGGGCCTGAGGCTCCAGAGGGAGTTCGTGCCCCGGCCCGAGGCGCAGGTCCAGCTGCAGCAGCTGCGGCGCAGCGTGGGGCTGCTGGCCGACGAGCTGGCCGCGGAGAAGGAGGCCGCGGAGAAGCTGCGCCAGCGCCTGGCCTCGCACAGCGGCGGCGTCCGCGCGCTGTGGGACTGCCTGCCCGCCGACCTGGCGGGCCGCCGGGGGGGAGCCGAACCCCTGGAGGAGCTCCAGGGGTGCGTCCGCGCCCTGGTGGACCGGCTCCGCCAGGCCCAGGGGGCGGTGGCCCGGCTGGAGGAGGAGAACCAGCGGCTGCGGGGCTCGACGTCCCCGCGCGGGGATCCGGCCGCGTCCCCACAGGTGGCCGCCCTGGA
This sequence comes from Dipodomys spectabilis, assembly GCF_019054845.1. Taxonomy (NCBI): domain Eukaryota; kingdom Metazoa; phylum Chordata; class Mammalia; order Rodentia; family Heteromyidae; genus Dipodomys; species Dipodomys spectabilis. The sequence continues at coordinate 18,626,546 of NW_024870679.1, forward strand.
GCGGGACCTGGGGGCGCTGGAGGCGGAGCTGCGCGCCGTGCAGGCCACCATGGGCGCCAAGAGCCAGGAGATGGCGAAGCTGAAACAGCTGCTCTACCAGGCCACGGAGGAGGTGGCGGAGCTGCGGGCGCGCGAGGCGGCCAGCCTGCGGCGGCACGAGCAGGCGCGGGAGGCGCCGGCGGCGCAGGCGCAGGCGCGGGGCCCCGAGCTGCACGCGGCGCCGGAGCCGCACCGCGCGGCGGGCGCGGAGCTGCGGCGGCGGCGGCGGGACGCAGCGGCGGTGGCCGAGCGGGGTCGCGCCGAAGCCCTGGAGAGGCGCCTGGACGACCGGACCGAGCGCCTCGCCGCCGCCGCCCGGGACAAGGAGGCCAAGGTGGGACCCCCCCCCCCAGCCCTTCCACCGGCTGCTCGGAGGAGCGGCGGGTGGGGTGCGCCTGGGCTTGGCGGCTTCCACGCCCCCCTCCGCTGCAATCTCTTGCGAGCTGGCGGGGAAACTGAGGAACTGGGAAAGGGAGGAGGAGGGGGATAGGGAGGAAAGGCTGGAGAGGGGGAAGGGAGAGGAAGGAAGGGAGGGAGAGAGGAAGGAAGGAAGGGAAGGAGGGAGCTAGAGGGACAAAGGGAGAGAGGGTCACCGGTTCCAGGTGAGGGTTCCTGAAGGTTCTCTCCGGAACTAGGGACCCTGCACTCAGGGTTTTAGCCAAATACGAATTTCCAGCCAAGTCACAATGGTAAGAAAACCATGGAGTAAGCAAGCAAGCAGAACGGAAGTGTGGGTGCTCAAAGAGAGACACCCTGAGCTGGGCGCCCAAGGCTCACGCCTGTAATCCTAGCTACTCAGGAGGCTGAGATCTGAGGATCATGGTTCAAAGCCAGCCCGGGCAGGAAAGTCTGTGAGACTATCTCTATGAACCACCAGAAAACCAGAAGTGGTGTTGTGGCCCAAAGTGGTGGAGCGCTAGCCTCGAGCTGAAGAGCTGAGGGACAGCATGCCTTATGACCAACCAAAAAAAAGGGGGGGGGAGGGCAGGCACCCCGAGCTGTTTGACATCAGGGGTGTATTTAACAAATGGAAAGGTTTGAGTTAAAATTGTTCTAGGATAAGTGTTTTTTGTTGTTGTTCTCAAACTTGACACATTGAATCACTCTTGGTGTTCCACTTGGGCTCAGGACTGGTGCTGCTCATTGAACTTTTCTTTTCTGCTAGTCCTGGGGCTTGAACTCAGGGCCTGGGTACTGTCCCTCAGCTTCTTTTGCTCAAGGCTAGCACTCTATCACTTGAGCCACAGCTCTACTTGCAGCCTTTTCTGTGTATGTAGTACTGAGGAATCGAACCCAGGTCTTCATGCATGCTAGACAAGCACTCTACCACTAAGCCACATTCCCAGCCCTCTCATTGAAGTTTGATCATTATGTTTGGGCATCCCTCCAAAGAAAGGGTGCATTCTGTCCTACATATTTCAAGACAGATGTCCATCCTTGACATAAGTACTTTGTGCCAGGAGTCATTTCCCAAGTATTTGCTTTTTCAGGATACATGTCCTTCCTTCCTTCCCTCCCCATCCCCCTCTTTTTTTCTTCCTTTCTTTGTGCTGGTCCTGGGGCTTGAACTCAGGGCTTGGGCACTATCTCTGAACTTCTTTTGTTCAAGACTAGCACTCTTGGGCCACAGCGCCACTTGTGGCTTTTTGGTAGTTGATTGGAGTTAAGAATCTCATGGGCTTTTCTGCTGGGGCTGGCTTCAAACTGTGATCCTCAGATTGTAGCTTCTTGAGTAGCTAGGATTACAAGTGTGAGCCACCGCACTGGGCTTGATACATGTCTTTATTTATGTTGCTGTTGCTCAGTTTTCAGAGCATATTCTTTTGGTCCAGCAGGCAAGATCAGATGTAGATGCTGTTCTTTTTCCTTTCACTAATACAGCAGTTAATAAAGGAGTGTAAGGGTTAAAGCAAAGAAGATAGCACTTCTGTGTTTCCCATAGAACAACTCATTAAATACAGCATAGGTTTCTGAATTCCTGGCTGGTGTTTACCATGCCTCATTTTCTCTAATCTACGCTCAGAAAGAGGGAGGGAGAGAAGAGGGAAAGGAGGGAGAGAGGAAGGAACAAGAGGTAAGCAGGCTTTCACCTCCCTCAGGCTCCTACCAATGGAGCACCAGGGCTCATACCATTTCAGCCTGGCAAGAGGCCTAATGGTGTCTTTTTCTTTTCTTTCTTTTTAGTCATGGAGCTTGAACTCAGGGCCTGTGAACTGTCTCTGAGCTTTTCTGCTCAAGACTAGTGCTCTACCACTTTGAGGCACAGTGTCACTTTTGGTTTTCTGGTGGTTTATTGGAGATAAGAGTCTCATGGACTTTCTTGCATGTGCTGGCTTTAAATCGTGATCCTCAGAGTTCAGCCTCCTGAGTAGCTAGGATTACTGGTGTGAGCCACCAGTGCCCAGCTTACTGGTGTCATGTGTTGCTATGGTTCAGCTGACCTTCTGAGATGGCTCATGGTCTGATGAGGTTAAGTAGACACAGTTATAGTTCTCTTCTACCCTCTCTTTTAGAATGGGCTCTGTGAGTGATTTCCATTGGAAAGACAGACCAAAGTAAAGGAAAAACAACAGAAAAGATTTGGATACTAATGTTTTCTGTTGTTAAATAGAATGGGATTGGAACTGGGGTGTGGAAGTTGACTCACTGATAAGTTGATGTACTACTGCTTGAACCATAGCGCTAGTCCTGCTTTCTACTGGTTATTTGGATGTTTTTGTTCTGACTAGCTTTGAATCTCCAGACCCCAGCTTCCTGAGTAGCTAGGGTTTCAGGTATGAGTCCCATCACTCAGCTAACTACTGCTTTCTAGAATTCTCACTTGATAGTGACTTGACTGGACATGTTTCTATGAGAAATATTATATATATATATATATATATATATATATATATATGTGGTTTTTTTGGTGCAGTCTTGGGGCTTGAACTTGGGGTTTAGATACTGTCCCTAAGCTTTTTTACTCAAGGCTAGTGCTCTACCATTTGAACTACAGCTCCACTTCTGGCTTTTTGGTGGCTAATTGGAGCTAAGAGTGTCACAGACTTTCTTGCTTGGGCTGGCTTTGAGCCTTGATCTTCATATCTCAGCCTCCTGAGTAGCTAGAATTACAGGCATGAGCCACTAATGCCTGGCAGATTTTTTACTTTTATTAGCTTATATATTAGCTATACAGAGGGGGATTTCATTGTTACATTTTGACACACATTTACAATATGTTCCACCAATCTCTTCTCTATCACTGTTCCTTCTTTTCTTCTCTATTTTTTTTTGTGTTTGTGTTTGTTTTCTTTTTTTTTTTTTTTGGGTCCGGTCGTGGGGCCTGAACTCTGGGCCTGGGCGCTGTCCCTCAGCTCTTCAGCTCAAGGCTAGCGCTCTACCACTTGAACCACAGTGCCACTTCCGGCTTTTTTCTATTTGTTTATGTGGTGCTGAGGAATCAAACCCAGGGCCTCAGGCATGCAAGGCAAGCGCTCTGCCACTGAGCCACCTTCCCAGCCCCTGTTTTTATTTTCTGTTGTTTTGAACTCAGTGCCTTGGGGCTGTCCCTTAGCTCTTTCACTCAAGGTTGGCACTCTACTACATGAGCCACAGCTCCATATCTAGCCTTTTGGTGCCTACTGGAGATATCAGTCTTTCAGATTTGTCTGCCTTGGCTGGCTTCAAACAGGATCCTCTGATCTCAGGCTTGTTAAGACTAAAGGCATGAACCAAGGCGACATCTCAGTTTTCAAATATTATTACAAAATATTTCTTTAGGAAGAAATAGGTAAGATAATAGCACTTTTCAGATTTATAAGAACAAAGTTATGTTTCTGATAGGACCTTCAGAAATAAAGATAGTTACAGCTGTGTATGAAAGTAGCCTCATGGGCTGGAAAGGTGGCTCAGTGGTAGAGTGCTTGCCTTGCATGCATGAGGCCCTGGGTTCGATTCATCAGCACCACATAAGCAGAAAAAAAAAGCCAGAAGTGGCGCTGTGGCTCAAGTGGTAGAGTGCTAGCCTTGAGCTGAAGGGCTGAGGGACAGCGCCCAGGCCCAGAGTTCAGGTCCCATCGGACCAAAAAAAAAAAAAAAAAGAAAAGAAAATAGCCTCAGTATCACAAAAGAAAATCTAGTATTTCCGTTATCTACATTTTCTAGAATAGCAACATTTCTTTATTGCCACGTTATTCTAGCATGAGCTACTGAGTGCTCTGATGTCTTCAGGTACTTGTTTGCACAGTGAGCCATGTACCCCAACAACAAAGTTGTATTGCCCCTAAGCACCATCATTTTTTGTTGTTTTGTAAATGAGTTATAACCAGTGTCGGTCCTCATTGAATCTTGCTGTGTTCAGCTATGGTGTAAACTTGCACTGTCACAGTATCTGTCCGTATTAACAATACATTTGCTTAGCCTGTCATTCCCCTTTCTTTTTACAGTCTAAGAAACAAAAATGTAAAGAGAAGCAAATAAACAAGGAATCTTTTCTAGATTAAAAAAAAAAAAAGCCAGGCACCAATGGCATATGCCTGTAATCCTAGCTACTCAGGAGGCTGAGATCTGAGGATTGAGGTTCAAAGCTAGCTAGGGATGAAAAGTCCTGAGAGACTCTTATTTCCAATTAACTACTCAAAAACAGGAAGTGCTGCTGTGGCTCAAAGTGATAGAACGCTAGCCTTGGGCAAAAGAACTCAGAGACAGTGCCCAGGCCCTGAGCTCAAGGCCCACAGCTGACCAAAAACAAAACAAATGAGCCAGGCACTGGTGGCTCATGCCTATAATCCTAGCTCTTCAGGAGGCTGAGATGTGACTATCAAGGGTCAAAGCCAGGCAGGGCTGATAAATCCAAAAGACTCTTATCTCCAATTAACCAGCAATTGCCCCTTATCTCCATCACTGTCAGCAGCCAGAAGGGTGGTTAGGATGCAGTACTGAATTCATAGTATGCACTGTGGAGTCAAAGACAACTTGGTTCAAATGATGATTTTCCTTCTTCTAAGTTGTATGCTTTAGACAAATTAATAAACTCAGGCTCCCGACTTGCAAACTATGGCTAATAGTTCCTTTAGTATTGTTCTCAGAAAAAACGCTGGTTTACACCAGATGTGTGCAAAAATACCTGGCTAGGGCTGGGAATGTGGCTTAGTGGTAAAATGCTTGTCTAGCATGTATGAAGCCCTGGGTTCCATTCCTCAGTACCATATAAGCAGAAAAAGCCAGAAGTGGCGCTGTGCCTCAAGTGGTAGAGTTCTAGCCTTGAGCAAAAAGCTCAGGGACAGGGCTGGGAAGGTGGCTCAGTGGTAGAGCGCTTGCCTTGCATGCATGAGGCCCTGGGTTCGATTCTTCAGCACCACATAAGCAAAAAGAAAAAAGCTGGAAGTGGGACTGTGGCTCAAGTGGTAGAGTGCTAGCTTTGAGCTGAAGAGCTGAGGGACAGCGCCCAGGCCCAGAGTTCAGGCCCCACGACCAGACCCCAAAAAAAAGAAGCTCAGGGACAGTGCCCAGGCCCTGAGTTCAGGCCCTAGGACTGGCAAACAAACAAAAACCCCACCTGGCTAATATCGCATTAAATACCTAATAAAAGGAAGCTGACTTTGCCCATGAGTGGTATTGGTGGCAGGGAAGACTGGATTTCACTGATCTCGTGTTTCTTTTTGGCCTTAGATCAAGGAATTGTTGAAGAAGCTGGAGCAGCTTTCCGAGGAGGTCCTAGCAGTCCGGGGAGAAAATGCTCGCCTTACCCTTCAGCTGCAGGTATGATGTGACCTAGGGTATGGAGGGTGGGAAATGGACATGGGTAGAGAGGAGGGTAGACGTGATGAATAAGTGGGAGACATTCTGTGAGGAACAAGAGGCCTAACCAGTGAGGTCCAGTCTGAGCCAGGGATGGACCATGGGAGGCTGGTTAATAAAGTCACCACTTCAACTTCTTGCTTCTACTTGGGTGCTCACAGCTCATGCTTTCACTCTAGCTACTCAGGAGGCTAAGATCTGAGGATTGCAGTTCCAAGCCAGCCTGGGCAAGAAAGTCCATGATACTTTTTTTCTTTTTGGTCGGTTGTGGAGCTTGAACTCTGGGCCTGGTCCCTGTCCCTCAGCTCTTCAGCTCAAGGCAAGTGCTCTACCACTTGAGCCACAGTACCACTTCCAGTTTTCTGATGGTTAATTGGAGATAAAAGTCTCATAGACTTTCCTGCCCTGGCTGGCTTTGAACTGCGATCCTCAGATCTCAGCCTCCTGAGTAGCTAGGATTACAGGTATTGAGCCACCAGTGCCCAGCCCCATGATACTCTTATCTCCAAGAAGTAGAGGTTTCTCAAGTGGTAGAGTGCCAGCCTTTAGCAGAAAAAACTAAGGGACAAATGCCATAGGTCTTGAGTTCAAGCCTCAGCACTGGCACAAACAAGACAAAACACATCCCTTCCTGTTCTTTATGCTTGGTGAGTATGGGGAGGGTAAGCATACACCTTTACGTAACTTTCATATTCTCCTTCTCTCTCTTTCTCTGTCAGGATTCCCAGAAAAACCACGAGGAGATCATCTCCACTTACAGGAATCACCTGCTGAATGCGGCCCAGGTCAGCACAGTCCTGTCCAGGTTTGGGGGACAGAAATTCAGAGAGGAAAGGGTATTATCTTTTCTTTTTTTTTTTTTACCAGTCTGGGGCTTGAACTCAGGGCTTGGGCACTGTCCCTAAGATTTTTTTTGCTCAAAGCTAGCACTTTGCCACTTGAGCCACAGCACTACTTCCAGCTTTTCCTGTCTATGTGGGACTGAGGAATCGAACCCAGGGCTTCATGCATGCTAGGTAAGCACTCAACCAGTAAGCCACATTCCCAGCCCATCTTTTTCTTTGCTTTTCTCTTTTCTTCTATGCCAGTCTTGGGCTTGAACTCAGAGCCTGGGTGCTGTCTCTGCGCTTTTTTGATCCAGGATAGCACCCTATCATTTGAGCCACAGCTGCACTTCCAGCTTTTTGCCTTTTCTTTTTTATCCATGCTGGTCAGTTCCAGGTCTCTGGATGTCACTGGTAGATGCAGAGAGGTTGGGCATGAGTGTGAAAGTAGAGAGAGATGTTTGTGCCTCCTTTTCAATTCTCTGGCCCATCATAACGGCTCTTTCTGTCCCTTCAACTTTCTTAGTTTCTTCCTGAGCCAGTGGTAGCCCCAAAGGGGCTAAGAGTTGGAAGAAAAGATGGGTGGCTTGGTTCTTTAAGGGCAAAGAGTGGAACAGTAGCTGTGTTCCATTTGTAGCCCTTGCAATCTTGAAAAGTAAGCACTGTAGCCAGATGCAGGCAGCTCACTCCAGCTATTCCAGACTGAGATCCGAGGATCAAGGTTTAAAGCCAAGCTTGGAGCTGGTGGCTCACGCCTGTAATCTAGCTACTCACGAGGCTGAGATCTGAGGATCAAGGTACAAAGCCAGCTTCAGCAGGAAAGACTGTGAGACTATTATCTCCAGTTAGCTAGCAAAAAAACTGAAAGTGGAAGCGTGTCTCAAGTGACAGAGCAACAGCCTTAAGTGAAGAAGCCAATCAAGAGTATGAGGTCGGGGCTGGGAAGGGGCCCAGTGGTAGAGCGCTTGCCTTGCATGCACGGGGCCCTGGGTTCCATTTCTTAGTACTGCACAAGCAGAAAATGCCAGAAGTGGCACTGTGGCTCAAGTGGTAGAGTGCTAGCCTTGAGCTGAAGAGCTCAGGGACAGCGCCCAGGCCAGAGTTCAGGCCCCACGACCACAACAACAACAACAAAAAAGTGTGAGGTCCTGAATTCAAATCCCAGTATTGGTGTGCATGTGCGTGCACGCACACACACACACACACACACACACACAGAGTGAAGATAGGAAAACAACCAAGAAAAAATTAAATAGTAATAAGTGAGAGCTTGGGAAATAGCTTAGTGGTCGAGGACTTGCACCTAGTATATGTGAAGTCCTGGGTTCTATCCTCAGCACACCAATAAATCCAACAAAATTTGCTAAAGTGATAAGTGAGAATAAGTACTGAATAGTGTTTCATGTCACAGAATCTGTCTCCCCCCCTCCCATGTGTGTGTGTGTACACAACAGTACTGGGGCTTAAAATCAGAGCATGGGCACTGCACTGTCTCTTAAGTTTTTGCTCAAGTCTGGCACTCTACACTTGAGGCACACCTCCACTTCTGGTTTTTTGCTGGTTAACTGAAGATAAGAATCTCATAGACATTCCTGCAGAAGCTGATTTTCAACCATGATCCTCAGATATCAGCCTCTTGAGTAGCTAGGACTACAGGCGTGAGCCACACCGATGCTGCTCTCATTTTACATTCTTCATCTTCTTCTGTCTTTTCTGTTGCCTCTAGGGCTACATGGAACAGAATGTGTACAATATCCTACTTCGGATCCTCAGTGTGCAGGAGCAGTGATGGCCTCCTGGGCCCCTTCAGACCATGTGACAGTTCTGTGCTGTGAGTTGTAATGAAGGAGGGAGCTTGGGGGGAAGGCTTGGGACAGGACGCTTGTAGAAAGGTATAGAGTGCCCTTTTTAGCCAGGCACAAGTGGCTCACACTTGTAAATCTAACTGCTCAGAAGAATGAGGTCTGAAGATCATGGTTCAAAGCCAGTCTGGGCAGGAAAGTCCATGAAGACTCTTATCTTCAATTAGCCACCAAATAAGCCAGAAGTGGAACTGTGGCTCAAGTGGTAGAGCACCAACCATGAGGAGAAAAAAAATAAGGGACAGAGCCCAGGCCCTGAGTTCAAGCCCTGGGACTGGCGTGTGCATGCGTGCATGTGCGCGCGCACACGCACACACACACACACACACACACACACACTACTTCTAATGGTGGGTGACACTGGAGTCATGGCTTCGAGCATTTGAGGTGAGGTCAGTTGGGGAGTATGGGAAAATCACTGAGTTGAGTCGAATCCATAAACAGGTAAGTCTGTGGGTGATGATGATGTGTGTGTGCACTAGGGCTTGAACGCAGGGTCTTGTGCTCTTGCTTAGTTTTTTCTGCTCAAGACTGCCTCTCTACCACTTGAGGCATACTTCCACTTCTAGCTTTTTGCTGGTTAACTGGAGATGAGTCTTCTGGAGTCTGGATAAGTTGTTTTCTTGGCAGCCTGGCTCAGAGTGCCTTGCATCATGAATGATGACTTACAGAATGGTCTTCCCCCTAGACCCTTTGCATCTGGTTCTCTTCCTCAGTCTAGAAAGATGAGGGTCCTTGCTGGTGTGTTGACATAGGTGAGAAGACGGTGGAAATGAAGGTTTGTGCATTTCACTGTCAACTTCTTTCTTTCAGGCAATCAGAGCGCCCCTGGCTGACACACGCTCCTCAAGCTGTGGCGAGTGGGGATTGTGGACATTTGGTGGGGGCTGGGGGTGGTGGTTACACTTGATCCATGGACCCCAGACCTGATGGTCTGTATTCTACATCCATTCGGATGGAACCAGAGGTGTGGATGAAAAGCAGTTCTGTGGGAATAAAGCAGAAGGCAGGACGGTCCTGCGTGTCATTGTGTGTTCTGTCTAAAGTGTGGGGTGGGGAGGAAGTCTGGTTCATTCGCTTTTCCTTTCTAAAAATGGAGCTCAAGCCTGTAATCCTAGCTACTCAAGAAGCAGAGATCTGAGGATCCTGGTTCGAAACTGTCCTAGACAGAAAAGTCTATGAAACTCTTATTGCCAATTAACCAGCAAAATGCTGCAAATGAAAGTGTGGTTCAAGTGATAGAATATATATATATATACACACACACACATATATACATATATATACATACATATATATATACACACACGTATATATACAACAAGAATTTTAAAAGTTTATTTTAGACCATTTTTAGGTTGATAGCAAAGCTGAACAGAGAATCTGCTTTCCCTATCTCAATTTTGAAATTTCTCTATACTGAGATTTCCAGTGTATTCCATCCCCATATATACACATACTCCTTATCCATGACCCTCACTGGAATAGTCCATATGATATAATTGATGGATTTAAGAACATGACCATCACCCAGAGCATATAGTTTACATTAGGGCTCACGTTTTATATGTGTGTTGGTACTGGGGCTTGACCTCAGGGCCTGGGCTCTGTCCCTAAGCTTTTTGCTCAAGGCTGGTGCTTTACTACTTGAGACACAGCTCAAGTTCTGGCCTTTTGATGGCAAGTAAAAGAGCCTCTTGGATTCAAGTCTCGGCCTCTTGAGTTGCCAGGATTACAGGCATGTGCTACAGGTGCTTGGCTCAATCCCTTTAATTACCACTTATCGGTACCCAACTCCCTCTTCCTCCTGAATCCATGCTTTTTGTATATTAATTTTTTTTCTGGTGCCCATTTGGGCTAGTTCAAGGCCTGACCCTGAACATTATCCCTGAGCTTTTTTTTTTTTTTTTTTTTGTCGGTCGTGGGGCTTGAACTCTGGGCCTGGGCGCTGTCCCTCAGCTCTTCAGCTCAAGGTGAGCACTCTACCACTTGAGCTACAGCGCCACTTCCGGTTTTCTGGTGGTTTATTGGAGATAGGAGTCTCACAGTCTCTCCTGCCGGGGCTGGCTTTGAACCGCGATCCTCAGATCTCAGCCTCCTGAGTAGCTAGGATTACAGGCGTGAGCCACCAGCTCCCGGCTATCCCTGAGCTTTTACACACAAGATTGGTGCTCTACCACTTGAGCCACATCTCTACTTCTGGCTTTTTGGTGGTTCATTGGAGGTAAGAGTCTCATGGACTTTCCTGCCCTGGCTGGCTTTGAACAAAGATCCTGTGATCTTAGCTTCTAAAGCAGTTAGGACTACAGGCATGAACCACCTGTGCCCAGCTAGACTGCAGTTTAGTTGGACACCTTAGGTGATAGTCCTATGGAATTAAGGACCTAGGATGGCTGCCTTACATGGGCTTTTTCTTAAAGGGAAATTTCTTCCAGATAGTCAGGTCTTATGTGCAGAGAAGTCTGAAAAGTCTGGTTCTTGAGAATAGGAGGAAGAAGCCATACCTTGTCCTTGCTTTCTTTTAGGAATTAAAAAACCGCATCTCTCAGTCACTGCCCCTGTCTCCACCCCTTCCTGCCCCTCCTTCAGAAAGCCAGCTAGGTGAAGTTCTTCCAAAATCAGGGTCTCTGGTGGCTGTCACTCGAAACCCCATTCCTTCTTTCAACCCGCCCTCTGCTGGGTTACATTGAGTCAGGCTGACCAGCTTTGTTGGGGAAGCTGACAGGGCTGAGAGAAGACTGAGGAGAGGCTGAGATGGAAGACCAGGCCTCCAGAGTTTGGCTGAAGGCAGAAAAGACCAACTGAGAGGTGTAAATCAGATCCTAAAGAAGGTATCAACTAGCTTGGGTGTTGTGTGGCTGGGCACAGGATTGCTTTAAGGCTGAGAAAATGGAGAGAAGAGGGATTGATGGAGAAGGGAAAAGTCATTTCTATGAAGGGGAGCAGAACCTATCTTTTCCTTCCTGCTCTTCATTTTATTTGGTGCTGTTACTGGGGCTTGAACTCAGGGTTCAAGTCCTGAGCATTGTTCCTTAGCTTGTTTGTTTGAAGGCTTGTGCTCTACCACTTGAGCCACAACTCCACCTGCTTTTTGTGGCTAATTGGAGATGCATCTCACAGACCTTTCCTGCTTGGGCCGGCTTTGAACCACAATCCTCAGACCTCAGCCTTCTGAGCAGCAAGGGTTAGAAGCGTGAGCCACCTGTACCCGGCTCTTTCTGTTCTCTTTGTTAGCAAAAAATGTCAAAGGACTGTTATGTTTCTCATTATATCTGGAGTGGGAAGAAAGAGGAAACTACAGCAAGAAGGGTCCAGAGAGGGGGAGATCATTTTCCTAAACACACATGTGAGTCAGAATACAGCTTTAGGAATGGAAGCCTGCACTTCTGCTCACTCTTGAGCTGGTGGAAACTGAGCCCAGGATGGCTGGACTGTGGGAGAAGCCAGTGATATTAACATAGTCCCAGTGTGTGGCTTCCTGAAATAATCTCTAACCCACAAACCCCAACTCCAATCCCTGAAATTGCCTTTAATTCCATAAATCTTTTCCCTAAATAATCGTGATCTCTCTTCTTCTTTTCTTTTTTTGGGGTGGGGGTGCTGTCTGTTCAGAACTTGGGCAGGCATTTACCATCCTTACATCCCTCCTCATTTTCCTTCTGGCTTCAGATTGCTGGAGTATTTGGGTAGGAGTGGGCAGTTTTATGGCATGGTGATGGTGTTCAGACTTGTGTGTGTCTGCCAGTCCCGGGGCTTAAACTCAGGGTCTGTGGTCAAGGCTAGAACTCTACCACTTGAGCCACGGCTCTACTTCTTTCTTTGGTAGTTAATTAGAGATAAGAGTCTCATAGACTTCTAGGCTGTTTTCAAACCACAGCCCTCAGATCTCAGCCTCCTGAGTAGCTAGGATTACAGGTGTGAGCCACTGGCATCGGGCTCACTGTGTGTGTATGCATGTGCCATCATTAGGATTTGAACTCGGGATAGAGGATGCTCCATCCTAGCTTTTTCCACTCAAGGCTGGCGCTCTAGTACTTGAGCCACACAGCTCCACTTCTGGCTTTTTGCTGGCTAATTGGACATGAGTCTCATAAACTTTTCAGCCAGCGCTGGCTTCAAACCTCAATCCTCAAATCCCAGCCTCCTGAGAAGCTACGATGATAGGCATGCGCCCCTCTTTTTCAACTACGCATTGAGCAGATTCCATGACCACCGAGGCCCCAGACGGCGGTAACATCACAAGGACTGTCTGAGAAAGTGCCGAAGGCCCCCCCCCCCCCCTTCCCGGGCGGGCGCAGGCTTACTCACCCCTGCTCGAGCGAAGCTTCGCCGACAGACGTGGGCTCTGGAGGGTCAGAAAACCCCTCCCTTTTCACTTCCATCTGGACCCAAGTGTGTGGTGCCTGGGGAACGAACGTGCGTCGGGATGAGGTCCGCACCCCGGGGCTGGGCCTCGGCGCGAGGCGCCCGGCCGGTCGGGCCGGACCCCGAACCCGCCCTCCGCCGCTCGGCTCGCCGGAGGAGTTGATTTCTCCCGCCTGGCCGGGAGTCCCTCCCCGTCCCCCGGGGCTCCGCCCTTCCGCCCCCCTCCCTGCCCCCTCCCCTCCGTCCCCTCCCTCCCCGCGGCCCGGGCGGGCTCGGGAGAGGACGGCCTCCGCCGGAGCCCGGGCCGGGCGGGGCCGCGGCGTCCAGCTGTGTGCTCGGCGCTCGGGCGGCCGCGGGCCCCGTCCCCGCCCGCCCCGTCCCCCGCCGCCCGCCGCCCGCCGCCGGTAAGTCCCGCTCTCCACCGCAAACTTTGTGATTCTGCCGCTGACTGCGGGTTCCGAGTGCGGACCCAGAGCCGAGCCGTCGCTGATTCGGGGTGGGGTTGGGGGTGAGGGGCCGGGCGGAGCCGCGGCGCTGATCGGGGCCCCCGGACCCCGATCTCCTCCCTGAGCCCCAAGCCGGGGCGCCCCGGCGGCGGCCGGCTCAACTTGGGAGCGCGGGCGTCCGGCCCCGCCGCCCCCTCCCGCTCGGGCCCGGCCCGCTCCCCCCCCCCCCGCCCTCTCCCCGGCGTCGTCGGCTCCCGGAGCCGCCCCGCCCCGCCGGGGCCCCCGCTCGCGGGCGCGCTCCGCGCGGGCCCCCCCTGCTCGCGCCCACCGCCCGGGGCGAGCCGGGGCCGGCGGAGGGCGGGGCCGCGGGGCCGGCGTGCCCGGGGCGGCGGGCGGGGCGGGGCGGGCGGCGTCGGGGCCGGACGGGGCGGAGCAGGCGGCATTTGCGGCCGGCGCCGGGGCGGAGAGTTGTGCGCCGGTCCCTGGGCCTGAGCTCGGGCCCGGGCTGGGGCGCCTGCGATGTCTCAAGATGGCGGAGCTGGGCGAATTAAAGGTACCGGGCCCTCCCCGCGCCGTCCGGACGGGTCCGGCGGGGCGTCGAGGCGGCGGGGCGAGTGGGGTCGGGCGCCGCGGGCTCCAGCGGCGCCCGGGACGAGGCGGGCCTCGCTGGCCGGGGACCGGCGCGGAGCCGCGGCGGGGCCGAGGCCCGGCTCTGGGGCGGGGCCGCGGCGGGCGCGAGGGTGGGTGGGGCCGAGGGCAGCCGCCGCCGTCGGGGGCCGGTGCAGGGGTGAGTGTGCAGGGGGTGGGTGGGGCCAGGGGAGCCGCTGTCGGGGGCTGGGGCGCGGGGGGCGGGGCCGCAGGCCGGGGCAGCGAGGTGTGCAGGGGCGGGTGTGCGGGGGGTGGGGCCAGGGGAGCCGCTGTCGGGGGCCCGTGCAGGGGTGGGTGTGCGGGGGTGGGTGCGCAGGGGCGGGTGTGCGGGTGGTGGGGCCAGGGAAGCCGCTGTCGGGGGCCAGTGCAGGGGTGGGTGTGCAGGGGCGGGTGTGCAGGGGGGTGGGGTCAGGGGAGGGGCCGGTGCAAGGGTGGGTGTGCAGGGGTGGGTGTGCAGGGGGGTGGGGTCAGGGGAGGGTCCGGTGCAGGGGTGGGTGTGCAGGGGTGGGTGTGCAGGGGTGGGTGTGCAGGGGGTGGGGTCAGGGGAGCCGCTGTCGGGCCCGTGCAGGGGTGGGTGTGCAGGAGCGGGTGTGCAGGAGCGGGTGTGCAGGGGCGGGTGTGCAGGGGGGTGGGGTCAGGGGAGCCGCTGTCAGGCCGTGCAGGGGTGGGTGTGCAGGGGCGGGTGTGCAGGGGCGGGTGTGCAGGGGGGCGGGGTTAGGGGAGGGGCCTGTGCAGGGGTGGGTGTGCAGGGGTGGGTGTGCAGGGGGGTGGGGTCAGGGGAGGGGCCGGTGCAGGGGTGGGTATGCAGGGGTGGGTGTGCAGGGGTGGGTGTGCAGGGGCGGATGTGCAGGGGTGGGTGTGCAGGGGTGGGTGTGCAGGGGTGGGTGTGCAGGGGGTGGGGTCAGGGGAGCCGCTGTCGGGCCCGTGCAGGGGTGGGTGTGCAGGAGCGGGTGTGCAGGGGTGGGTGTGCAGGGGGGTGGGGTCAGGGGAGCCGCTGTCGGGCCGGTGCAGGGGTGGGAGGAGTCGGGAGCTGCTGGTGGGAGGGGGCGGGGCCGGGACCTCCGTGGCAAGGGTGTGCAGGGGTGGTGGCTCTCAGAGAAGAAGCCACTGTGGGGGGCCCAGGCACAAGGCTGCGGGGAGGCCAGCCCTGGACTAGGGGTGCTTGTAGGGACCCCGTGGTGTGGTAGGGAGGAGAGCATGAGCCAAATGTGCCAGTGAGGAACTGGGGTACTTGTGAGGGAGGCAGGCAGGTGGGGGGGGGGAGGCAGCGGAGACTTGGAGCTGCCGCCCGAACCGGTGCCCTGGACAGTGCCAGTGGGTGGCTGAGACTTGGGGGACGGGGGTCCTGCAGATGGAGAGGAACCAGTCCTGCCTCGGGTCTCTGGAGAGCTGGCACCCGGGCGGGAAGGAGGCCCCAGGTATCAGCGGAGAGGAATTAGAGGTACTAAGGGGAAGCTCATTCTTTAAAAGGTGTGTGGAATGCCTGAGATCTGAGGATGGTGGTTCAAAGCTGCCCAGGCAGGAAAGACCATGATACTCTTTATTTCCAAATAACCATCAAAAGGCTGGAAGTGGAGTGTGGGCTCAAATGGTAGAGTGCCAGCCTGGAGCTGTGGGACTGCACCCAGGTCCTGAGTTCAAGCCTCAGTATAAGCCCTTGCTCACGCACGTGTGCCCACCCCCACGTCCATGCTGAAGCCTCCAGTGGAAGACTGGCTGGGCCTGCCTATGACATGGTTTCCTAGAGAGTCAGGAGGGACTTCCCACCACCACCACACGGCTGAGGGAAGCACATCAGAGGACATGGCCCAGAGTCTTAAGTCACTGGTTCCTCCCCCTGCCTCTTGCCTCTGACCCATCCTTTGAAGTTCTGCTGTGGCACCTGGCAGCAGTGAGGTCAACCCGTTGGGCCCAGGCCATTTATTAGTATGGGGGCTCGAGCTGAGGGCCTGCGCACCCTTAACTTGGGCCCTTAACTCAAGGCTAGTGCTCTACCACTTCAGGCCACAGCTCCATTTTGTGATTTTTGGTAGTTAATTGGAGATAAGTTGTGCAGACTTTCCTACCCAGCTAACTATAAATCAGGATCCTCAGATCTTTGCTTTCCATGTAGTCCCTGGTGCTTGGTCCAACCCCTTTGAAGGAGCTTTTTTTCTCATTTTTTTTTGGGGGGGGGGCGGGTAGTTGCCTCTCCTAGGCTTTGAACTCTGGGCCTGGGTGTTGTCCCTGAGCTTTTGTGTTCAAGGCTAGTTAGTGCTCTACCACTTGAGCCACAGCTCCACTTTTGGCTTTTTGGTGGCTAACTGGAGATGAGTCTCATGGAATTTCCTGCCTGGGATGGCCTTGAACCCCAGTCCTCAGAGCTCAGCCTCCTGAGTAGCTGGGATTACAGGTGTGTCACTGTTGCTGGGCCGGAGGAACTTTTGATGCTGTTGGCTTGGCCCAGCATTGTCCTCATTCGTTGAGAACTCTGCCTCTCTACCTTGTGTGTGTGTGTGTGTGTGTGTGTGTGTGTGTGTGTGTGTGTGTGTGTGTGATTTTCTTCATGGAGGAGAAGCAGGAAAGTAGTTCTTGCCAGATTTACTCAGCGTACATGAACTAATGATCTTCCCTATGAGTTTTTATCCTGTTACCCTTCCAGAAAAATAGGACTGAGAGTGGTTCTATAAATGAGGGCAAGAAAGGATTTGGGGGAGTTAGGGGAATTGAACTCTGACCTACACACCCTGGCCATACCCTAGGCAGGGAGGCTCCTGACTGTAGTCCTGTCCACTTGTGATGCAGGCCGATGTGAGGAGGATGGAGGTTGGAGGCCAGCTCGGAGGGTTGGAGGGAATGCGTGGTGGTGAGCCTCTGTAGTTACAGCTATGGAGCAGCACTAGAATGAGGACACACAAAGATGAGACTCATGGGAAAACAAATTTAAGGAAGTTTGGGGGGCGGGGCTGGAGTGGTAGAGTACCTACATAGCAGACACCAAGTCCTGAGTTCAAAACAAAGCAACAACCAAACATGGCCCCAAAAGCTTGAGGCTTGGGGAAACCCCGGGGTAAATGGAGGAGGTTGGGAGGGGGTGGTCTGAGGACGTGATGCTCCAGCCATCTGTTCTCGTTCTTCCCTGTGGGGCTGTCTGGCCTGAATCCTCTCTTCCCTCTGTCTCTGGTCTCTTCTTTTCTCTTCACTGGAGGCTGGGTTGAGTCTGAGGGTCTGGCAGGGGGAGGGAGGGGACAGATAATCCGATTATGTATGAGAGTCCCGGTTAGGGGGGCCTGCTGACCATAGCCGGCTCTCTGCCCTCTTCTCTCCCTTTGGCCAGCTTCCAGACATGAGAAGTCCGGGTAAGCTCTGGGAGGTGCTGGTGAGGTGGGCCAGAAGGGGCTGGCATGGCACTTGCCGTGTCCCCTTGGCCAGGCCCGCCAGTGTTAGGGGGATTCTCAAGCTGTTCTCTTCTTCTACAGCACATGGTGATGAGCTTCCGCGTGTCTGAGCTCCAGGTACTCCTTGGCTTTGCTGGCCGGAACAAGAGTGGACGCAAGCACGAGCTCCTGGCCAAGGCCTTGCACCTCCTCAAGTCCAGCTGCGCCCCCAGCGTCCAGATGAAAATCAAGGAGCTGTACCGCCGGCGCTTCCCCCGGAAGCCGCTGGGGCCCTCCGACCTCTCCCTGCTCTCCCTGCCCCCTGGCTCCTCTCCTGTCGGCTCTCCCGGCCCTCTGGCTCCCATCCCCCCTGCTCTCCTGACCCCTGGCACCTTACTGGGCCCCAAGCGGGAGGTGGATCTCCACCCCCCTTTGCCCCAGCCTGTACACCCTGATGTCACCATGAAACCGTTGCCCTTCTATGAAGTCTACGGGGAGCTCATCCGGCCGACCACCCTCGGTATGGCGCTCTGCCGTCCCTCAGTCTTTCTAAAATGCCAGGGTTGTTTTATTTTTTGGTGCTGGTATTGAGGCCCCAACTTAGGGCCTGGGCATTGTCCCTTAGGTTTTTCACTCAAGGCTGGGGCTCTACCACTTGAGCCACATCTTCACTTCTGGCTTTTTGGTGATTAATTGGAAATAAGAATCTCATAGACTTTGCTGCCCAGGTTGGTTTCGAATCGTGATCCTCATCAGATCTCAGCCTCCTGATTAGCTTAGGACTATAGGTGTGAACCACCAGTGCCCAGCCAGACTCCAGCTTGGTTGGACTCCTCTCTTTGGTGTTAGTCCTCGGGGATGAGCAATCTAGGATAGCTGCCTTGTGCAGGCTTGGGAATAACCATGTTTTGTGTCTTTAGCCTCTACTTCTAGCCAGCGGTTTGAGGAAGCACACTTCACCTTTGCGCTCACACCCCAACAAGTGCAGCAGATTCTCACATCCAGGTGCGTCTCCTTCTGTCTTCTGCACCCTCCTGGGTGCTTCCCTTCACTCCGTCGCCTCACTTTCCTTTTCCTCCCCCCATCCTCCCTCCCTACTCCCATACCCCTGCTTTGCCTCTCACTCACATGTCTCTTTTCTCAGTCTTTTGGATGTTTAGCTCTGTGTGTGTGTGTGTGTGTGTGTGTGTGTGTGTGTGTGTGTGTGTGTATACACAAGCATGCACATGCCAATACTGAGGCTTGAACTCAGGCCTCACACTCCATTTGGCTTTTTCACTCAAGACTGACACTCTACCAGAACCACACCTCTACTTCCGGCTTTTTGCTGGTTAATTGGAGATAACAGTTTATCATAGACTTTTCTGCTCAGGTTGACTTTGAACTAGGATCCTCAGATCTCAGCTTCCTGAGTAGCTAGGATAATAGGTGGGAGCCGCCAGTACCTGGTGTGGACCTCTAACTTTGTGCCCACTCACCCTGGCTCTCTGAAGGCCATATTCTAATATCTCTCTTTTTCCCTCCCTGCTTCAGAGAGGTTCTGCCAGGAGCCAAATGCGATTACACCATCCAGGTGCAGCTAAGGTGAGTTGCTTTTCCTTCTTCCCTGTGAGGCTCCCTTTAAAGGAGAGAGGGAATGAAACTGGGGTGTGGTGGGCACTCCTGTCCTTGCACTCTGCCACGCTCATGCCAGCCCCGTGTCTACCTGATGCCGAGGGCTTCAGTTATCTAGGAATGGGTTTCCTGAGTCTCCTGCCTTTGTGTCTCAGTGGGCGGTGTCAGTGGCTCGCTCTTGTCATCCTGTCTGCTCCAGAGGCTGACCTCTGAAGATCCTGGTTTGAGGCCAGCCTGGACAGAAAAGTCTTAATGAGACTCTTATCTCCAGGGATCTTCCAGCAAAAAGCTGGAAGTGGAGGTGTGGCTCAAGTGGTAGTGTGTCAGCCTTGAAAGAAGAGCCAAACAAGAGTGCAAGGCCCTGAGTTCAAACCCTCGTACGTACTGGCACTACAACAAAACAAATAGAGCTGCCTCCCTCCCTCTCTCTGTCTGTCCTCTCTCTCACCAGGTTCTGCCTCTGTGAGACCAGCTGCCCCCAGGAGGATTATTTCCCCCCCAACCTCTTTGTCAAGGTCAATGGGAAGCTGTGCCCCCTGCCGGTAAATATGTCTTCCCTTCTGGTAGTCACCCTTCCCTGCTCTGGTTCCAAGAGATCTACCTAGCACAGGGTTGACACACGGCAGATTCTCTGTTTCTTTTTTTTTTTTTTTTTTGGCTCCGGTCGTGGGGCCTGAACTCTGGGCCTGGGTGCTATCCCTCAGCTCTTCAGCTCAGCCATAGCGCCACTTCCAGCTTTTTTCTTTTTGCTTATGTGGTGCTGAGGAATCGAACCCAGGGCCTCAGGCATGCAAGGCAAGCGCTCTACTGCTGAGCCACCTTCCCAGCCCCAGATTCTCTGTTTCTTGAGTAAGTCAATATCATGTAGAAAGGGAGTATTAAAAGAGGGCCGAATACACTTTCCTGTCAGAGCCAGAGGAGGGAGATGTGGTCAGTCCAAAGGGTCAGAAAAGACTTCTTAGAAATCATGACTCCAGATGTGGCCCAAGCCGTAGCATGCCAGCCTTGAGCAAAAAATGCCAAGCGAGAGAGCACAAGACCCTGAGTTCAAGTCCCAGTACTGGCACACACACACACAAAAATCATGAGCCCAGAGCTGGAAGCAGGGATAGTGTTGCTGTTGCTCCCATTCAGGGACGCAGGGATGAGTTCCTCGTTCCTCAGTCCATAAACAAGCTCTCCTTTCCCCAGGAGCGAACCCTCACGCACCGCTAGGTGCTAGTGCCCCCGCATCGTGCAGCACTAACTGCGCCCCTGCGCGTGTGGTCATGAGGGAGCTGGCCTGCCTTCCTGGGAGGGAGGAAGCTGAGGGCTTTCTGCTGTTGTGAGAGCCAAGCTCCCTCTCCACTGACCAGTGCCACCACCACCCTGCCCCTCCCCCAGGGCTACCTTCCCCCCACCAAGAACGGCGCTGAGCCCAAGAGGCCCAGTCGCCCCATCAACATCACAGCCCTGGCTCGACTCTCAGCCACCGTGCCCAACACCATCGTGGTCAACTGGTCCTCCGAGTTCGGACGGGTGAGTGAAGCTGTAAGAAGTGTCTGGCCGGGCGTGCTGTGGGCGGAAGGAGGTCACCCAGGGCCCCAGCTTGGGGACTCATGATTCAAAAGGGGGGGCGGGGGTGGTATGAGGAGCAGAGGCTAATTCTCCCCCTCCCTCCCCTGCCCCCCACAAGTAGAATTACTCCTTGTCTGTGTACCTGGTGAGGCAGTTGACCGCAGGGACCCTTCTGCAAAAACTCAGAGCAAAGGGTATCAGGAACCCAGACCACTCCCGGGCGCTGAGTGAGTAACGCCCCTCCCTCCCCCGGTGCTGCTCAAGGGTGGGCCTCTAGCCTCCCTCCTGTCACACAAACCCCGTGCTCCCTGTCTTTCTCGCATCCTTTGTGTTGGAGGTGTCAGCGAGGATGCCCTTGTTTCTGTCGGGTCTGTCTGCTTCGTGCCTCCCAGACCCGAAGCCTGCTCTCCCCGGTGAGGGTGGTCCTTCCCTGAGAGCCGAGGGATTGCCCTTCTAACCTCACATGCTTCCATTCCTTCCAGGTCCTTTCTTAGCCATCTTAAGCCTCTTCAGGGATGCTGGGCAGGGGGGTGGGGGGTGCGGGGTGGGGTCCCTTCTTCTACACCTTTCTGCCGCATCCAGTTCTACCCTGTGTTACATCCCACTGGTCCCCAAACATGCTCCCAGCGGGCGCTCAGCCCTGGCTCTGCCTCCGTTTCAGTCAAGGAGAAGCTGACTGCTGACCCTGACAGTGAAGTGGCCACAACAAGTCTCCGGGTGTCCCTCATGTGCCCGGTGCGTACCGGGGGAAGGGAAGTGGGGTGGGGGTCGGGGGACTCTGGACTCCAATGAGTGTTCTTAGCAGCGCTCAAGGGAGGTTCTCTACAACGGAACCAGTGGGGCTTTTATTTATGTTCCGAGGGGTTTCAGGTCGACACGTCCCTGTGTGTATGTCGTGCCCTGCAACAGACTCCTCTCCTTCCAAAACCACGCCTCCATGACGCTCTCCCTCACCCCAGCCCCAAGCCAACCTCGGCAAGATTCACTGCCATTTTCACACTCATGCATAGTGTCTTGCCCGTGTTTATTCTCCTCCCCCTTCTCCATCAGCCCTCCCTCCCAGACAAGATTGGCTTGCCTTCCTAGCATTCTTTTTTTTCTTTTTTCTTTTGGTGCCAGTCCCGGGGTTTGAACTCGGGGCCTGGGTGCTGTCTCTGAGTTTCTTTGCTCAAGGCTAGCACTCTACCACTTGAGCCACAGCTTCACTTTGGATTTTTCTGAGTAGTTTATTGGAGATAAGCGTTTCACAGACTTTCCTGCCTGGGCTGGCTTCAAACTGTGATCCTCAGATCTCAGCCTCCTGAGTAGCTAGAATTACAGGTGTGAGCCACCAGTGCCTGGCCCTATCATTTCTTTCTTTTTCTTTTTTGGTGGTCCAGGGTCTTGAGCTCTGGGGCTGGACACTGTCCCTGAGCTTCTTTCACTCAAGGCTAGTGCTCTACCACTTGAGCTACAGTGCTACTGGCTTTTTCTGAGTAGTTTATTGGAGAAAAGAGTCTCTTGCCCTTCCCTGCTGGTTTTGAACTGTGATCCTCAGATCTCAGCCTCTTGAGTAGCTAGGATTACTGGTGTGAGCCACTGGCTCCAGCTTTCTTTTCCAAAGTGTCTGTCAGTTGTTGAGAGGGGTTTCACCATGGCTCCTGGTGGGGATGTGACTGGAGCGCTCTCTTCTCCTCAGCTTGGGAAGATGCGGCTGACCGTCCCGTGCCGGGCCCTCACCTGTGCCCACTTGCAGAGCTTCGATGCCGCCCTCTATCTACAGATGAATGAGAAGAAGCCAACCTGGACCTGCCCTGTGTGTGACAAGAAGGCTCCCTACGAGTCTCTTATTATTGATGGGTAAGGACATTCTCCTCTTCTGTGACATCCTCTATGCTTCCCCCCTCCCCCCTCCCCTTTTTTATGCAAGTCCTGGGTCTTGAACTCAGGGCCTTTCACTCTACTCTCGCTTGGCCTTTTCACTTTAGGCTGGGTCTGCACGTGCTCTAGCTGCCCAGTGACACTCCCCAGCTCTTTCTTCACTTAATTCCCATGACAACTCAGATCTAGTAGTGTGGGTAGTACTTGCCGCACAGATGAGGTAAAGAGAGGCATCGCAGGACTGCGGCCACTGCTGGGGCCGTCTCCCAGACTCATGAATCCCTGTCTTGCCACTCCCTCAGTTTATTCATGGAGATTCTTAATTCCTGTTCGGATTGTGAGGAGATCCAGTTCATGGAAGATGGATCCTGGTGCCCAATGAAACCCAAAAAGGAGGCGTCTGAGGTTTGCCCCCCGCCAGGGTATGGGCTGGATGGTGAGTGACCCCCTGTCCCCCAGCCAAGCTACATCTTCGGTGACCCTTCTTC
Source organism: Dipodomys spectabilis (assembly GCF_019054845.1). Classification (NCBI taxonomy): domain Eukaryota; kingdom Metazoa; phylum Chordata; class Mammalia; order Rodentia; family Heteromyidae; genus Dipodomys; species Dipodomys spectabilis. The sequence continues at coordinate 18,649,383 of NW_024870679.1, forward strand.
TGAGACACAGCCCTCTTACATCCCTAGGCCTCCAGTATAGTGCAGTCCAAGAAGGAAATGCACCAGAGAGCAAGAAGAAGGTTGAAGTGATTGACTTGACCATAGAAAGCTCATCTGACGAGGAGGATCTGCCCCCTGCCAAAAAGCACTGCCCTATCCCCTCGACCACCATCCCAGCCCTACCTGGAAGCAAAGGGTATGAGGAAATGGCAGAAGATGAGCTGGGAGGCAGGGGAAAGGTAGAGGGAGGGGACAGAGAGTGGATTTGGGCACCTGTGGTTCACGAGCCTCCCAGATCTTCTGTCCACAGAATCCTGACACCTGGTCACCAGCCATCTGTGCTGCGGAGCCCAGCAGGCACCCTGGGCAGCGACTTCTTGTCCAGTCTCCCGATACATGACTATCCACCAGCCTTCCCCCTGGGGGCCGATATCCAAGGTATGACCTTGCCCCAAACTCTCTTGTTCCTTTCCAAAGCTAAAGGCACAGTGGGTGTATGCCCATCCTAGGACTTGAACTCAGGGCCTGGGCACTGGCCCGTAGCTTTTCCACTTAAGGCTGGTACTCTAACATGTGAGCCAGAGCTCTACCTCCAGCCTTTTGGTGGTTAATTTAAGAGTCTCACTTTCTTTCCTGATGCTAGCTTCTAACCGGGACCTTCAGATCTCAGCCTCCTGAGTTGCTGGGTTTATAGGCGTGAACCACCAGTGGAGGGCCCGTGGGCACTTTTGTTTTAGGAGATGAAGGGGTCAGAGAGTAGGCTGATTTTGATTTTTTTTTTTTTCTTACCAGGTTTAGATTTATTTTCTTTCCTTCAGACAGAAAGTCAGGTAAGTAATGCCTACTTTTCTCAGAAGATCTGAGACTGGAAGCTTCCTTTCTAGGCTCTGATGGTACCCTCCCCATCTGGGGACCTAAGTCTGCTTTTCAGTAGGGTAGCAGCTATATTTTCTTGCTCAGTTCCCTCTGGTACTTCCGCCTCCAACTCAGTTTTAGTGTTGAGCTCTGTTTGGTCAAGACATTTCAGCATAGCTGTCCCGCCTCCTTGCCCCCCCACCTGCCCTAACCGGACATTCCACACATATTAGAGGCCCCAAAAACCTAGCCAGCTGAGCTGTTGGGCAGTGGAAAGGCAGGGCAAGGGGAGGGGTTCAGGGAAATAAGGCAGAGTCAGAGAATCCCCGCAAGTGTTTGGAGACTTGGCGTGGTCGCCAGGGAGAAGTTTCAACTGCGCCCCTTCCTTCCTTCTCCCCAGCACTATGGGCCTTCCGTCATCACTTCCACAGATGAACAGGACACCCTCGGCCACTTCTTCCAGTACCGGGGGACCCCTTCCCACTTTCTGGGCCCACTGGCCCCCACGTTGGGGAGCTCGCACCGCAGCTCCACTCCAGCGCCCCCTCCTGGCCGAGTCAGCAGCATTGTGGCTCCTGGGGGGGCCTTGAGGGAGGGGCATGGAGCCGCCCTGCCCTCAGCCCCCTCTCTGGCTGGCTGCCGCTCAGACGTCATCTCCCTGGACTGAGATCTTAGGATTGTGGAACTTTCGTTGCCCCGAACATTGAGAGAACATACTGTGGAGGCCCAGCCCTGGTGCCCTGGCCACCCTTAACCGCCCGGGGAGGAGGGCTGGGCAAAAAGCCAGACAGATCGACATGGACCCCTGGTTTGGGGCTCATGTCTGCCTAACATGGCCCACCATACCCAAAGGGTTAATACTGACCCCCTTTTTAAGGATATTGGGGTCTATTTTTGGAAATGCCCTTTAGGTAGGAGGTATGTTCACTAGGCAAAGGAGGCAAGTGGAGGGCCCATGAGTTGGGGGGAAGAGCCATCCCCCTGTCTATGGTCTGTTGGGGGAGGGGTCTTTTCTTCCCAAGGTGCCCTCTACCAAACCAACCAGCCATGCTTCTGATGTTCATTCCGTTCCATTTGGCCACGCAGTTGGCAATTTCACAGATAACAGAAAACTCTATTTTGGGCTGCAGAAATTTTCTTTTTCTTTTGTACATAAACTAAATAAGAAAAACCAAAACACTCCAAAGATGACTTCCCCTGTCTCTGTCTGATCTGACTGAGGAGGAGACAAGGCCTTAGTTGATCCTGGGGTTAGGGAACAGAGAACACCTGGCCTATTTACTTAGGTCTGTTTTTATTGATATATTTAAGTTCACTTTTTTTCTTTTTTTCTTGTGGTACTGGGGGATTGAACCCAGGGCCTCTCTTATGTTCTAGACAAATGCTGTGTCTTAGTTGAAGTAGAGCCCTTGTGTATGTATTTGTTTTTGAAAAAGGGTATTACTGACTTGCCTGGGGTGGTCCTGAACTCATGATCCTCCCGCCTCTGCCTCCTAAAGTAGCTGGGATTCAGGAGTGTGCCACCATGCCTGGCTCAATTCACAGTATTTCTTATGCCAAACATCCCAAGGCCTAAGCCACTAGAGACCTGCGTCCCTGTGGTAGGCCTGGTTCTTTCTGCACCTTTTCTGGGAGGACCCTCGTCTCTTCCTTCCCAGTTTTTCAGGCCCCCTTTGGGGCCTAGGACCTATGTTGTAATTTTACTTTTTATTCCCAAAGTTGTAGCGAAGTTCTCACCCATAATAAAGGTTGTGACTATTGCTCGAGTGTCACGGTGGGCCAGGGAGGGGATTACATGCCTCACCAGCGCCCTGGGAGGGTCCACATGTTCCCATGTTGTCTCCTTCCTTTACTGTCTCCGGATTCATATGAGCTCCGCTTGCACCTGAAGGGGCCGTGTTACATGGAGCATTCCCAAAGAGCATCCATCTCCCCTTTCCCAGCCCAAAGAACAGGAGAGCGTTCCGGTGCATTGCTCAGGCACCCTCATGTCGCTCCTCACTCTTACCTGTCCAGATATTGCAACCAGAGCCCAAGGGCAAACTTGCTTGCAGTGCTAACCGTCTCTCTCCTCGGTGGCTGGGTGGTCATGGGCAGGTCCAGAGATCCAGAGTTCTCCATCTGCTAACTCAATTGCACTGGATTGCAACACCTTCTGTCTGGATTGTACGTTGGAGCTTACAAAGTTTAGGTGATTTAATCTCCCACCTACTACAGGAGGTGGGTGGGTGTTGCCCGCATGCTAAGGGAAGGAATGTGTTGAAGGTGATTGGAGTGACTTGTTCCTGTGGAAGAGCTAAGACTCAAATCTAGGTTTTTGGTGCCAGGTGGTTGGAACAAGAACCCTTGGGAATCTGGTGGCCATTGGTTTTCTGAATGCGTATGTGTGCTGATCTTGGGACTTGAACTCACAGCCTGGGCCCTGTCCCTTAGCTTTTTAGCTCCAGGCTGGAGCTCTGCCACTTGTTGTCAGGGCAGGCTTTGAACTCCACCATCACATCTCAGCCTTCTGAGTAGGATTACAGGCATGAGCTAATTCTGTCTTGAAAAGAAGAAAGGAAGTGTGTGTGTGTGTGTGTGTGTGTGTGTGTGTGTGTGTGGTCTAAGGGAGAAAGGAATTCTTACAGGACATAGGGTGGCAGGTCCTCTGGGAGAGAGCTCGCTGACCGCAGCTGCCACATCTGGTTCCAGCCATGTGATGGCACTCACCTTCTGTGGGTCTGCTTGGATTCTGGCCTGGGAATAGATAACACTGACCCTCTCCTGAAGTCTCTTTCCTAATCATGGCCTGCCCACAGGTAGAGTGAAGAGACGGGGGACACAGGTGAGGTTAGCTCCTACCTTGCACTTAATTGTAGAACCAGGTAGTATGGGCTAGTGACCAGATCTCTTTCTCATCCACCCGCCGGGCTTACCTGCAGCTGCTGCTGGAACTCCGGGGAGATGAGCAGCAGTGTTTATGACACTTGCGTAAAGAGAGATTTAGGGTGAAACCTGCTGGCCCTCTAATCTGAGAGGTGGAAGGGTAGCTAGGGTACAGGAGAGTACTTGGAGGTGCGGTATTCCCGGTGGCCAGGGCAGCAAGGGCTGTTTGGTGGACTTGGGGGTGGGGGGTGGGCGGTTGTAAACAAGGCCCCATCTCACCTCCCACAACCCCAGAGGGGCCAAGAGAACTGGCCATGGGGAAGACATAGTCCGCTTTCCTCCCGCGGCTCTCGCAGCCCTCCATCGAGCAGCTGGGGGTCAAAGGCGACAGGTCAGGGTGGCCGAAGCCCCACTCCAAGTCCCGGGAGCCCTCACTCAGCCCACACTCAAGGCGGCCGGTCTGGCTCGGGGAGGTGCAGATGGGGAGGGACGTCCCGTACCTCCTCCTCCAGCTCCACCTGCCCACCTGCAAGAAAGCCAGGCCATGAGGGACGGCTGCCTCCACAGGGACCCCATTAAAGTTCATACCCCCCTCCAGCGGACGGTTAGTCCCCCAGTCCTCACCTGCGAGTCCTTCGGGTCAACAAGATTTTCCTGTCCCTGGACTGCAGGAGCGAGGCCACACCCAGGCCACGCCTCGGTCCCCATGCAGCAGGTCCCCATGCAGCGCGGCGCTGGTCCAGGGCTGCAAAGGCAGAAAGGGGGGTCGCTGACGAGAGGGGGACCCCAGGTCGGGGGGGGGAGGCGCTACCCCCCCCCCCACGGGCCCTGGAAGGCTACGCGGGCCGCACCCCGACCCCCGCGGGGCCCTCTCCGGAACTGGAGCGGAAGCCGGGCCGAGGGCCCCGGAAACGGCCGGTCCAAGAGGACGAACCGCGGCAGGCCGCAGTGCGAGGGCCGCGGCCGCACAGGCTCTGCGCGAAGCCGGCGGGCGTCCGGCGCCCCGACAGCACCAGCAGCGCCGGGCCTCCGCCACGCCGCGCGCCGCGGCCGCCCCCTGGCGGCCCGCGCGGGGACCCCGGCTCCCCAGCCTCCCCCACGCCCCCGCCGGTGATTCGTCTCTGAGCCAGACGCCCACGACGCGCGGCGCCACGACTGGACCTCCGGGCCTCGGGTGGGCCCGCCACGCTGGCGCTCCACCGTTTGAGCCGCTGCCTTTCCCCCTAGACTTCTGGCGAGGGGGTGCGGTGAATTCCGCTTGCCCAGGCTAGCTTTGGACGAGCGTGCTTGGCACGGCCTTCCCGAGAAACAAGGCAGGCCATGTTGTGATCCTGCCTCCCCCTTCTTTCAGTTCCCGCACAAGTAAACTTCCCCAGTTCAGGTGTCCAGCTTGCACCCGGGGTCCCGGTTCGAACCTCCCCTCTCTTCTGCACCGCTCTGCGCGTGTTCTGCGCCCTGGCCAGGCCTCGTGGGCCCAGGCCTCGCCTCTCTAGCTTCAAGTCTGGCGGGGTCAGAGCACAGGATGCTTTGTAATTTTCCTCAAGAATTAGGCTGTCCGGGCTGGGAAGGTGGCTCAGTGGTAGAGTGCTTGCTTTGCATGCATGAGGTCCTGGGTTTGCTTCCTCAGTACCACATACACAGAAAAATCCATTAGTGGCGCTGTGGCTCAAGCGCTAAAGCGCTAGCCTTGAGCTGAAGAGCTGAGGGACAGCTCCCAGGACCAGAGTTCAGGCCCCATAACTGATCAAAAAAAGAAAAAGAAAGAATTAGGCTGTTCCCCCTAGAATTCTTTCCCTTTGGAAAATCCTTGTTTTATTTTGTGCCAGTATTGGGGCTTCGACTCGACCTCACATTCTCTTGCGCTTTTTAGCTCAAGAACGGCTCGCTACTACTTGAGCTCCACCACTTCCACTTCTGGCATTTTTCTGGGCCTTTGGAATTAGTCTTAGTTGTATCTGCCCAGGCTGACTTTGAACTGGGGGCCTCAGATCTCAGCATCCTGAGTAGCTAAGATTGCAAGTGTGAGCCACTATCATTCAGCAAATCCTTATCTTTCAAACTGCAGGCTGTCCCTTCTTGTACTCCCATTCCTGCTTCTGTACATAGGACTTACTTTGCTACTACATCTCCCCAGTACTTGTGTGTATTTATTTCTACTAGGCTGTAGGTGTATTTATCTTTGTATCCCCAAGGCGTGGCCCAGTACCTGGCTCATTACAGATGCAAAATAAATGGAGCTCAGTGGCTCAGACATAGGGGCTTCTTACTTTTTATATTGTGCTTAGTGCAGAGGCTGGCAACTAGTTAGTACTCAAGTTTCTAAAGAATCAGAACAAGTATTGATAAGGAAATTGAAAGGATTCTAAACAGTATCTCACTGCCTTAAATAAACCGAAGCTTTAGGAACAAATTATATTAGTGCTATTGAAAGGATTTAGATTTGGCACTTAATTTTTGGTGATATTAGAGCCTTGCTAGGCAGGCACTCTGCTACTTGAGCCACACCTCCAGTTTTAGACTTGCCACAGCGCCACTTCTGTTTTTCTGGTGGTTAATTGGAGATAAAAGTCTCATGGACATTCCTGCTCTGGCTGGCTTCAAACTGTGATCCTCAAATCTCGGCCTCCTGAGTAGCTAGGTTTATAGGTACCACTGGCACACAGCAAGACATGCTACTTTCAAGGAACTATGGAGAAAGAATAATTCATTTAGGCTTCATATGCTGGGTACTGTGCTAAGTGCTCTGCACATACAATTTCAGATGTGCTACAAGACTGGAGTTGGCTAATGTGTCCTCTATCTCCAGATTCAGTGTGACTGCTTGGGTCAGGTCACCTGGTAGCCCTGAAAATAGGTTGAGAACCTACAGTAGTCTTTCATATCCCCTACACAATGCAACATGTGCATTAAAAATTACAGTTAAGTGAAATGAAGAACAGGCATAGACTTTTGAAAACTGAATCAAGCTGGGCACCGGTGGCTCAAGCCTGTAATCCTAGCTACTCAGGAGGCTGAGATCTGAAGATTGCGGTTCAAAGCCAGCCTGGGTAGGAAAGCCCATGAGACTCATCTTCAATAAACCACCAGAAAAGTGGAAGTTACACTGTGGCTCAAGTGGTAGAGCACTTGCCTTGAGCTGAAGAGCTGAGGGACAGCGCCCAGGCTCAGAGTTCAAGCCCCAAGACCACCACCACCAACAACAAAAAAGAAAATTGGATCAAATGCTTAGGGAGATGTTTTTGTCTCAACACACTTTCCTGCTCTGGCTGGCTTTGGAGATCCTCAGGTCTCAGCCTCCTGACTAGCTAGAATCACAGGTGTGAATTACTAGTACCAAGAACTTTGGCTCACTTCTTTGTATATATATATATATATTTTTTTGGTCGGTCGTGGGGCTTGAACTCTGGGCCTGGGCGCTGTCCCTCAGCTCTTCAGCTCAAGGCGAGCGCTCTACCACTTGAGCTACAGCGCCACTTCCGGTTTTCTGATGGTTTATTGGAGATAGGAGTCTCACCGTCTCTTCTGCCCGGGCTGGCTTTGAACCGCGATCCTCAGATTTCAGCCTCCTGAATAGCTAGGATTACAGGCGTGAGCCACCAGCGCGTGAGCCACCAGCGCCCGGCTTGGTTCACTTCTTGAGAACAGATGTATCTGATGGGTTAATCTCACTGATTAAGGTTCTTCCCATTGCCAAGACTGGATGAGGGGAGAATACAGCGGTAGGTCCAAGGGGGAGTGAGCAAGCTCTTAAAATATGCCAAACTTCTGAGCAGTAGGGACAGAAAGGGGGTTTCAATACAAGAATCGGAGACTTATCCCACTGCCAAGAATATATCCAGACACCTCCTTTATTTTCTTTCCATTCTCCTACATCTTGTGGGTCACGGTCTCTTCATGGTGCTCTCAATGTATGATTCCAGCAAGAAAATCGTTTCATCCACCTGGATCTCACTGGCATCCAACCTGAGTGGAAAAGGCAAATCATGTTTCCACATTGAAGGCGCATTCAGGATCAGAGGATGGGGTAGGTGTGGCCAAGGAACATTGCTTGGTTACCGTTGGGAGGAATGGGTGGAAAGCAGAAGGAACAACTGTATCATTCTCCCATTTACTAACCATCTCATATGCTAGGTACAGTGGAACCTGCTAAGGAGGCAAAAGGTGCAGCCTCCATCCTGCAGGGGACGGGTGTAGTATATAGTATATAACCTGAACCTCAAGAAAGAATATCACATGGAAAAGTACAGGCAAAAGGGCTTAATATATCTACAATTTTTTTTCTTTTTTCTTTTGTGCCAGTACTGGGGCTTGAACTCAGGGCCCCACATTCCCATTTGTTTTTGTCACTCAAGGCTGCCACTCTACCACTTAAGCCAGAGCTCCATTTCTGAATTTTTGCTGGTTAATTGGAGATAAGAGTCTCACAGACATTTCTACATGGGACTGGCTTGTAACTGTGATCCTCAGATCTCAGCCTCCTGAGTAGCAGCATTAATATGTTTTTAGATGGTGAGACACTGACAATGGCTGAAGCTTAAGGTGATGAGGAAGAAGGGAACGTCTTTAACCTAGTAAGTGCCCTTAGGAACAACCACAGCTAATATCTTTTTCCCCCCACAGTACTGGGTTTGAAATCAGCACCTCACACTTGATAGACAGGTATTCTGCTGCTTAGCCATGCCTCTAGCCCTTTCCTACAATGTTTTCTGCATGCTACTGTGTCCAGCTTCCTCCACTGAAATGTTGTTCAAGGACTTTTTTTTTTTTCCCCGGTTGTGGGGCTTGAACTCTGGGCCTGAGCGCTGTCCCTCAGCTCTTCAGCTCAGGCAAGCGCTCTACCACTTGAGCTACAGTGCCACTTCTGGTTTTCAGAGTGTTTATTGGAGATAAGTTTCACGGACTTTCCTGCCCAGGCTGGCTTTGAACCACGATCCTCAGATCTCAGCCTCCTGAGTAGCTAGTATTACAGGTGTGAGCCACCAGCACCTGGCTTGTTCAAGGACGTTCTGCTTGGCTTGGCAAACTGATTCTCCCAACATCAGCCTCCTTTGTAGCTAGGATGATGGATGCATATCATTGTGCCTAGCAGCTCAGCCTCATTCTTTTTTTTTTTTTTTTGGTGCCTGTCTGGGGCTTGAAAATAGCGCCTAGAGGGTCTAGCCAGGGTAACTAGACAAGGAAAAGAAAAAAGGCATCTAGATTAAAAAGAAAGAAACAGAACTATCTGTAATTCATAGATATTCTATGTATCATAGGTTATCTATGAATCCACTGAAAACAAATCCACTGAAAAAAAAAGACCAAAGGACATAAAGTCCAAACACAAAAATCAGTTATTTTGGGGCTGGGAAGGTGGCTCAGTGGTACAGCGCTTGCCTTGTATGCATGAGGCCCTGGGTTCAATTCCTGAGCACCACATAAGCAAAAAGAAAAAAGCTGGAAGTGGTGCTGTGGCTCAAGTGGTAGAGCGCTAGCCTTGAGCTGAAGAGCTGAGGGACAGCGCCTAAGCCCAGAGTTCAAGCCCCATGACTGACAAAAAAGAAAAAAGATTTAGCATTGTCAAGACCTTATGAATGAAGGTGGGTAGTGAGGAGGAGGAAATGAAGATGGAGACAGGAAACTGTGGAAGGCCTCTTGTTATGCCAAATCTGGTCTTTTATTGCTGTAAAGATGAGAAGTCATTAGATCATTTGCGGAAGAGTGCTATTATCAATAACTGTAAAGATACTAACTTTGAGAGTATTGAGGGAGACGGATAAGAGGGGAAGTCATTGTGAAGGTCTAGAAAAGAGACCAAGATGAAAACCTTCAGTGCTTAGTAGAACAACAGCAGCATAGGGGAGAAGTTGATGATGTCTTCAGAACTACTTATTTAGAGCCAGGCACTAGTGGCTCATGCCTTTAATCCTAACTACTGAGGAGGCTGAGATGTGAGGATCATGAGGATCATGGTTCCAAGCCAGCCTGGCCCACGAGACTCTTAACTCTACTTAATCACCAAAAAGCTGCAAGTGGAGATATGGCTCAAGTGACAGAGCATCAGTCTTTAGTGAAAAGGCTAAGGACAGTACTGGCCCTGAGTTCAAGCCTCACTACAGGCAGAAGAAGAAAAAAATGGCTTATTTAGGAAAATAGGTGGATTAAATTCTGTTATAGGAGCTACAGAAGACAATGAGTTCAGGTTTGCCTCCGTTAGTGGGAGGGGTGTCAGGATATCCAGATGGATTTGTCTGGAAGGTGTGTTTAAGTGTAGGTCTGAGTTGGAGTCCTTACTTGTTGACATTGCGTTTCAGGGTCTCTAGCTGCTGCCGTTCAGGGGCGGTGATCATTTCCTCTATTTCCTGTAGCTGTACCTCCTCGGCACCCGTGGCCTGCATCGATGCAATGATGGCTTCTACCCTCTGTGACTTCTCTAGCAGTCGCCTGTCAGATAAGCACAGCTCTGAGGTCTGTTCCCCGACTTGTTCCTTATCTCTGCGGCACAGCTTCCCCTGTGCCTGGTCCTCAGTCAAGGTGGGTGTCACCACGTGAGGACAGTTCCTGTCAACTCGGTTACAAAATAACTTCCTCCTGAAACTCCTCCTGCTTCGCTGATGTACTTAAAAAGTTTAGGATGTTTGTACAGTCTCATCAACTTACCCTGAAAAATTATTTTATTGGATGTTATAAACATGGGTAAAAACTCAATAGTGGAATCCCCTCTCCCCCTGTATACATAATATAAGAAGATAATAATAATGATAATAATAAAAGACCAGTGGAAATATATTCGAAGGTGTATATTCAAAAGCTAATGATTCAACGCAACTATTGCAGTATTGTCTCCATTTCCACAGGAAATTCCTTCTTAGGCTTCAAAGCTTGAAAAGTGGGAAAAAGTAAAAAAGGACCCAATTGAAACTGCTACTCACTTGTTCTCTTTGGTTTCAAACTGCCTCCTTTCTATCAAGTTGGCAATGCTCTGAGGAAGGAGAGGGGCAGAAATGCAGGAAGTTTTACTTAAGTAGCTCAGATAAAATGAGCAATGGAAGCATGAAGGACGAAGATTCATGCGGGGTTACCTTGTAGCACCTGTGCAATAACATCCGGGCAGCTGACAGGACATTCACAGTGTATAAATAGAAGGTTCTGGATGGGGCATGGTCTGGCGTTTTGGGAATTTCCTGTTTGTTTACAAAAAGAAAAAGAAGAGAACTTGTGTTGTTCTTCTGAACTCACAAGTTCACCCGCTTCCCTCCAGGGCCACTTAGTCCTCTCTTTAATAATGCCCTCCCTTTCCCCAGTCATTCAGGAGCCATATTATTGCATAATGAGCCATATGAAGGTCGGTTGACTCTGTGACCCTGTTTGTCCTTCTTGACTATCAGCACTGAGTGGGGAGGAAAGGGAAGGCAACTAATGTGTTCTGAGCACAGTGTGAATTCTATTTGGCCCTTATCTAATTGTGATATTTTTGGGGTGGTTACTAGGATTTGAACTCAGGACCTCTAGTTTGTTAAGATAGGCACTCTATCACTGAACCATTCCTCTACATCTTATGATTATTTGAGACAGGGACTTCCTATATAGACTAGGCTGAACTTAACTTTCTCTTTCTTTTCTGGTGGTACCGAGGATTGAATTCGGGCCTTAGGCCAAATGCTTGGCCCATGCTCTCTCGCCCTTTGTATTACAAACTTTACCCATTATAGTCCTTACTGAGGTGGGGGTAAGCTTTATGCCTGGGGTGGACAGGGCTCCATCTTTCTACTCATGTTTCCCCATGTCACTGGTGTGACAGGACATACCACCGTGCCCAACCACTCATTTGAGATGGAGCCTTTTCCCAGGGCTGGCCTCTAACCTCTAACCTTGATCCCCTTATCTCTGACCCCAAATAGGATAGTAGCTTGAGCTACTATATCCCATGCTGGCCTAAACTCTTGATCCTCCTGCTTCAGTCTCTCCAGTTCTGGGATTACGAGCAATTCACCACTACTCCTGGCCCAAACTATATTATTCTTAGTGCCATTATCTATCACCATTTTACAGAGGGGGAAAAATGATGGTAGAAAGATGCTCAGTGTAACAGGGTAAGAGGCAGAGCTGTGGACTGACGTCACAATCCATCCAACCTACTTCCTCACAAGGCCTTTGACATGGCTCTTTGAGGACCCAGAAGATGCTGTTAATAATTTAACCGACCATGGATTTAAGATACGAAGAAAGGACAGCAATGAGGAGAAAAAAACAAGAAGGGTACTTGTGAGGTAGTTTCATGGCTCTTTTGCTTTCTTACTAGGCTGAAGCTCTACATTGTCCTTAAAGTGCTGGCAATATCTGTTCAGAACTGTTTTCTGTCTTAGAGCTGGAAATGGAGTTTATTGGGCGTGGGGCAAGATGTCGGCTTGGGAGTTTCTCTCACTGTAGGTCAGCTTTGCTGGCTGGCAGTCATTACAACTTCGGTTACCTGAAGTGATATGAAATTTTCTGAGAGCATCTTATATAGCATGTCCTTTGCTTCTTTTGCCGGAATCATTGCAAAGTCCTCCACCTGCTTCTGTTCCAGGTGCTTCTTTTGCAAAACTAGACGGAATATTCTGGCACACCGAGAACCAAATCTGGAAAGAAATGAAGTCAGCAAATGGTGGGCTAGCACAGAATTGGGTGGGCTAGCTTTAGCTTGCAGGATGCCAATAGCTCAAAGGGGAACAACAATCAGAGATTTGTGTCCTAGCTCCGCAGGTTGGTGATGGATGCCCTTGTTAATCACGTAAGTCACCTAGTAACTCACGTGAGCGCCACAGTCCTTACAATGCTTTAGAGGCTCGTTAATTTGCATCATTGGGAATTAAGTGGCAGGCTTTTTTTTTTTTCAGGGTGAAGAATAGTCATATATGGCTTCATGGAAACATCAGACAAAGTGTACCAAGGTGTGTCTACATTGGTTGCTTACATAATGACCAAATTATTTGTTAACTAGGGTTTGGCTAGAAGGATTTTACTCCTGTCCCAATAAGGATGACCCCTTACCTCTCCTGTACCACAGACTCCAGCGTAGCGGTGGCCAGGGAAGCTAATGCTTTATGCAGGTCTTTATGTGGACCATTAAGGCGCTTCAGTCATGTTTTTGGTCTGGTCCTTCTGTCCTTGGATTCATTATAGCTAAAGTTTAAATGCTATTATGTTTTCTATATTTTTTTCCATTATGGTACAGAAGTTCGTTAAAATTTTAATTTCATGAGCATATTTAAGAAAGGGTTTTATCTGAAACCAATCTTCCTTCTTGTTTCCCTGCATCCCTCTTCCTCCTCCTTTTCTTCCTTCCTTCTATCCTCTTTTCTCCCCTCCTTTCCCCCTCCCCTTTTCTGGAGCTGGTTCCTAGGGCCTTGTACCTGCTAGACAAATGCTCTGCTGTCTGAGCTATATCCCTGGGCTTTAAAATTGTTTACTTTTATCATGCATATAGCTTATTCAAAATTCATAGAAAATAGAAAGTACTTCAATTTCCTAACTTACTTAGTATATTGAGTACTACCCAAATCTGTCTTCATGAGTCACCATTCTGTTTCAAAGCTCAGGCTGCCTGACTATAAAGATAATTGGTAAGGATACTGATGACATACATTCCTCCGCCACTGTCGCCAGACTTTCCAACAAATTCTAGCTATTAGAGAGAGAGAGAGAGAATGTTAACTGATTCTGCTGGCAATGGAGCAAATCTGAAGCAAGGGTCTGAAGCAGGTAGTCTTCCTGTCAGATGATGTTAGAGAAAACTTCTGAGCTGTTAGGTAGAAAATGAGGCTACAGTGTAATAATACTAAGTTACCAGTGGCAGAAACAAATTATCAACAAACCACAGGGGAGAGAGGTAAAACAGGACTTACTGGATCATCTGCCAGCAGAGTGAGGTACTGATCAAGAACTTGCTTGGAGATGTTGTAGCCAACAGGCAGGGATCTGAAGATCTACAGAGCAAAAAGACACATGGAAATTGGGCTTGAGAACATACCGAAAGAAAAGGTGGTCTCATTTTAGATTTAAAAAGTATCAAATAAAAACAAAAATGTCTGAAGGTATTCCTAGTGGCATTGTTTGTAAAAGTATAAAACAAGAAACGATCCACATGCCCAGGGATAAGGAATTAATTAAAAGAAAGTACAGCCAAGGGTGGTATTATACTCCTGTAATCTCAGCTACTCAGAAGCCTAAAGCCCAAGAAACATGAGTTCAGGCCTGGGTAAGTAGCTTCTTGAGAGGCTGAGCTTAGGATCACAGCTGAGGGCCAGCCTGGGCAGTTTTCAAGACTTGTCAACTGACAGCTGGGCACGGTAGCATGTGCCTATAACTATGATGAATAGGCAAAAACAGATGATTACAACCCAGGAATATACCCAGTCAGGAATTGAGACCCTATCTTAAAAATAACCAGTGTGGGGGCATGGCTCAAACAGTAGAGTGCCTATGTAGCAAATGCAAGGCCCTGAGTTCAAATCTCAGTACTTAAAAAAAAAAAAAAGGTGTGGGGAAGAACCACCGAAACACTGGAAGTGGAGCTGTGGTTCAAGTGGTAGAGTAGCAGCCTTGAGCACAAAAGCTCAGGGACAGCACCCAGGCCCTGAGTTCAAGCCCCACAACTGACACTAAAAAAACAACAAAGAAAAGGAGGAAGAAAATAAAACCTGGGGGATTTAGCTTAGTGGCAGACCATTTGTCTAGCATGTGGGAGATCTGGGTTTGATTCCTGGAACCACACAAAAAAACAAACAAAACAAGTTATAGAATACTATGTAGAGTGTTATAAAAAACATGTATGAGGCTGGCCGTAGCTTAAGAAGCAAGCGCAAGATCCCAAGTTCAAACTACAGTGACATAAACAAAGCCATATGCCCACATATATTATTACTTTATATTAGACTATATTTAATAAAAAGGTCTGGCCAGGTGCTGGTGGCTCACATCTATTATCCTAGCTACTCAGGAAGCTGAGATCTGAGGATCGCAGTTTGAAGCCAGCTGAGCAAGAAAGTCCTTGAGACTCTTATCTCCAACTAACCACCAGAAAACCTGAAGTGATGCTATGGCTAAAAGTGGTATACAACTAGCCTTGAGCGAAAGAGCTCAGGGACAGCACCCAGGCCCTGAGTTCAAGCCCCATGACCAACAATAATAATAATAAAAAAAAAGTCTGGTTATACACCTATAATCCTAGTACTTGGCATGCTAAACTAGGAGAATCTTGGATTCTAGTCTAGCCTATGTATAAGGAGACCCAGTCTTTCTTTTTTTTCAAAAAAGGTCTGTATAAAGGTAAATACTAAACTATTAAGAGGGATCGTTAGGAGCTGGGATTATGCAAAACTATGTATGAAATGTAAAATTCTAGTATATTACAAACAATACAAAGTACAGATCTTACAGGTCTAGTTTAGCAAGTATCGACAATTGTATATACCCATATAACTACCAGTTGCAAGATCTAGAACAGTTCTACCACTCCTGAATACTTGGCAAACTAATGGTACAGAATTATCTATTCCTATACTATTTGAAAATAGGTCATCTAGATACTTTTGTCATGAGAAAAAAACATATTTACATTTGCTCTTTTTTTTTTTTTTTGGTCGGTCATGGGACTTGAACTCTGGGCCTGAGCGCTGTCCCTCAGCTCTTCAGCTCAAGGTTAGTGCTCTACCACTTGAGCTACAGTGCCATTTCCGGTTTTCTTGTGTTTTACTGGAGATAAGAGCTTCATGGACTTTCTTGAACCGCAATCCTCAGATCTCAGCCTCCTGAGTAGCTAGTATTACAGGCGTGAGCCACTGGCGCCCGGCTTTACATTTGTTCTATAGCAAGTTAGAAACTTAAAAACAACATAAAATATGCAACAACATTTAATAATACCTATGAAAGCAATAGAAACATAAGTAAAATATATTTGGTATGTTAAGTATTAACACTTTTACAATATATATATTAAAAATATGCAAAAGATGGAGCTGGGAAGGTGGCTCAGTGGTAGAGTGCTTGCCTTGCATGCATGAGGCCCTGGGTTCGATTCCTCAGCACCATATAAGCAAAAAGAAAAAAGCCAGAAGTGGCGCTGTGGCTCAAGTGGTAGAGTGCTAGCCTTGAGCTGAAGAGCTGAGGGACAGTGTCTAGGCCCAGAGTTCAGGCCCCACGACTGGACCCCCACAAGAAAAAATATGCAAAAGATTAAAATTAGTAGACTGAAAAATGTATAAGGGATGAAATAATGCCTACATAAAATGTGCTGCAGAGTCCAAAAAGGAAATACTTCTCACTGTTTTATTTATTTAGACAAGGTCTCCTTAGGTTGTCCAACTTGGCATTGCACTCTGGGCTCAAGCAATTCTCCTGCCTCAGCCTCCCAAGTAGCTGGGACTAGAGGCCTATACCACCACATCTGACTCCTAAAGTCTTTTTCTTTTCTTTATTATTACTGTTATTATTATTATTTTGGTTGGTAGTGGGGCTTGAACTCAGGATCTGGGTGCTGTCCCTCAGCTCTTTTGCTCAAAGCTAGCTCTCTACCACTTTTGAGCCACAATGCCACTTCCAGTTTTCGGGTGATTAACTGGATATAAGAGTCTCATGGACTTTTCTGCCTGGGCTGTCTTTGAAATGCGATCCTCAGATCTCAGCCTCCAGAAGAGTTAGGATGGGCACCTGGCCCCTATATTCTTAAAATGACTAGGAATACATTGTACTTGACAGATATTAGTTTTGTAAAAGTTGGATCCTAAGGGACCAAATATTTCCTGGCCCTTCTGCAAACAACAGAAACTTTTCCAAGTCTCAGGTTTGTGAGAAACTAGCACAGAGCAGGTCACTTACTTCATTGGAAGACAGCGGCTGGGTGAAGGGGGCGCTGGAAGGAGTGGTGACCTCACTCATCCGGAGCATGGTCCGCACGATCTCGCTGCTGGTCTGTGTTTGAAAAGTAAACTGGAATTCAGAATTTCTTGCTGTTGACCCTGGGTATGTGGAAGTGCTCACTGATGGTCCCCAAGTGAAAGACCCTGTTTCCTGTTGGCCCTTGATGAGCGCTTACTTAGATATTACCTGGTCCATCCTGTTGGCAACTGCGCTCACAATAGCTTGGTCCCTGAAGTGTTGGTGGAATCTGTCAAGGTTGATCTGCCAATAAATCCCATCGTCTGGAATGGGCTGAAGAGGAGAAAAGGAGTTGGAGAAACATTTAAGACAATGTGGAGCTCAGAATCAACTGTTTATCATTTCTAACCCAATCCCTCCTTCCCTTCCTTTCACATACTGGAGTTTGAACTCAGGCCTTAAGCTTACTTACTACTCGAAGGCTCTACCACTTGAATTATGCCATCAGCCCCCAATCTAGTTTCTTAAGCTAGAAACTTAAGTAATTTTTCCCAAACTTTTGCTCTCTATTATCTATCATTCCAATTCTCTCTCTTTTTTTTTTTTGTTGGTCGTGGGGCTTGAACTCTGGGCCTGGGCGCTGTCCCTCAGCTCTTCAGCTCAAGGCGAGCGTTCTACTTGAGCTACAGCGCCACTTCCGGTTTTCTGGTGGTTTATTGGAGATAGGAGTCTCACAGTCTCTCCTGCCCGGGCTGGCTTTGAACCGGGATCCTCAGATCTCAGCTCCCTGAGTAGCTAGGATTACAGGCGTGAGCCACCAGCGCCCAGCTTATCTATCATTCCAATACGAAACATGATCTACTCTTTACGTTTATTAGATATCTATCTTTTTGGTTTGGGGAAGAGACTTGAATTCACACCCTCATGTTTCCATGCTTTTTCACTCAAGGCTAGTGCTCTACCACTTGAAACATAACTCCACTTCTGGCTTTTTGGTGATTAATTGGAGATGAGTTGCATGAACTTTCTTTAGGGGCTAGCTTTGAGCCTTGTTCCTCAGATCTTAGCCTCCTGAGTAGCTGAGATTACAGGCCTGAGCACTGGTGCCTGACTGGACATGCTAATTTGAATGATGCTGAACAGGTGTCTAAATTTAAGGGTTCAAACCTATGTGTAACTTCCTAGACTCACTTCTCACTACTGGCTCTAGCAGGTCTAAATATTCCAGAGATAGTAAACAGCTTACAATTTCTTCTAGTTCTATTTTTCATAAGCTATAACCTGTGTTCAGTGCATGAAACTGAGCTTGAGAGAGGAGCCCACAATGAAGTTTACGCCACATTGTTCAATTATGACTTCCATAATCCTACTACTTCTTAGCTCAGGAAACTTTAAGCTCTCTTCTGACCTTCCTCTTCCTGGCCTGCCTCAGGTTAAGATTCCTAATCAGGAAGTCCCATCATCACCTGTCTGTCATCTGTGTGTTTCCGCTTCTTGGCCCTGGGCTCCCCAGCAGCATCCTCATCAGATGATCTCCTCCTTTTGCCTTTCCCTACCAAGTAACCAACCAATAGTTAGGCTGCATACCATATGATGTCAGGACCTGAGAGCAAGTCCTCTCTGTTTTTTTGTTGTTGTTTTGCCAGTCTTAGGGCTTAAACTCAGAATCTGAGTGCTATCCTTGACCTTTTATGCTCAAGGCTGGTGCTCTACCAATTGAACCACAACTCCACTTCTGGCTTTTTGGGGGCTTAATTGGATATAGGAGTCTCATGGAGTTTACTAACTGGGGCTTTGAACCACGATCTTCAGATCTTAGTCTGCTCCCCGGTAGCGAGGATTCTAGATATGAGCCACTGGCACCTAGCTCAGCAAGTGTCTCTTCATCCCAAAGACATCTACACACATCTGCCTCCAGGTTAGTGTTTTTTAGTAGGCTGACAAGTTAAGTCTCAATGTCAATTACGACAATCTCTGAAACTAAGCATCCTTAAAAAGCAACTCATAATTTTTCTCTCCACACTGTCTTTTTCCAACCCTTCCTTCAAATGAACAGCACCATTATTCTACCACATGTGCAAGTCAGAAACAGATATCAAAGATATCATTCTTTCTTTTTTCCCCTTTGATACAGCTGCTTGAACACAGGACCTGGGTGCTGTCTCTTAGCAATTTTGTTCAATGCTGGCAGTCTACACCTTGAACCATAGCTCACTTCCAGCTTTTTGTTTTGTTTTTTGTTGGTTATGGGGCTTGTGGGCACTGTGCCTGAGCTCTTCAGCTCAAGACTAGCACTCTACCACTTGAGCCACAGCGCCACTTCCGGCTTTTTCTGCTGCTGTGGTGCTGAGGAATCGAACCCCAAGGCATCATGCATGCGAGGCAAGCACTTGACCACTGAGCCACCTTCCCAGCCCACTTCCAGCTTTTTGATGGTTAATTGGAGATAAGAGTCTTTCAGACTTAACTGCCTAGGCTAACTTCAAAATGTGACCTTCAGATCTCAGCCCCCTGAACAGCTAGGATTATAGGCATCAGCCAATAGCATGTGGCTTGATCAGTGTTTTATTCATTTAATAATCAGTGAAAAAGAATCTACAATTAGTGCAAGTCACAATTCTATTGAGAAAATTCCTTACCTATCAGGGTCAGTTTAGGAATCAGGTACATGTCCTTTTCATGAATGACAAGGGTAGGGGCAGGTGGTGGAGGCCCAGTGTCTAAGTTCTCAGAGTCAGGAACCAACGGGCAGCGTTGTACAAAGTGTGTGTCTGCCAGTCGTACAAATGTGTTTGATACTTCAGCATAGTCCATGGTCTTGCCATCTGTGCAATAGCAAGAGAGAGGCGGGTAAGGTGGTGTGAGACAGCAGGGTTACTTCTGCAGCCAGTTAATCTATGCGTAACAGCTGTCGATGCAGCACTGACCCTCCATGGTCTCTGTGAGCCGGTCTGCCACTTTCTTCACAACAGCGGACATTGTCATTTTGCCATTCAGCAGGAGCTCCTCAACAATCAGCTCTCCAGTGTCACTGTACAGCGTTTTGGTGGTGTAGATATACCGGGGGTACCTAAGCATTCGCAACACCCGGCTGCACTGGGCTTCATACTCCACCACGCCACGTTTGTGCACTTGGTATATCACCAGGTTATGCTGGATGAGGACACACAGGGCTTTTTTCACCTATGATAGACCAAAAGAAAGAATGGAAAGACCTGAAGACATTATTGCTGGCAATATTTTGCCCAATAGCTTTTTCTTTTCTTTTCTTTTTTTCCTTTGTGCTTGTTTTGGGCTGGAACTCAAGGCTTGGGCACTGTCCCTGAGCTTTTTCACTCAAGGCTAGTGCTCTACCACCTTGAACCACTTTCTAGCTTTTTCACTAACATCTGGCACCCTACCACTTGAGCCACTCTTCCAGTCCAATGTTTTGCTGGTTAACTGGGTTGGCTTTGAATTGAAATTCTAAGATTTCACTCTCTAGAGTAGCTATGACTGCAGGCATGAGCCACCTGCGCCCAGCCAGTCCTATAGCACCGGGATGGTTAGAAAAGAATCTATTTCTCTGTTGGCATAAGCTAATGAAAATCAAGTATCAATGGAAGAAAGTATGTTGTTCATATTTCTGTCACCTTTATCTTTCACACTACAATTTACTTTCCTTCTATTCTAATCTTTTAAAGGTGGAACTGATTAGTAGACTCACTGTGAATAGGGCATACTTTATTCACAAGGGAAGACAAAGACGAGGGAAGTGCAGAGATTTACTTAAGAACTAGGAGCATTTTAAGAAGAAAAACCTCAAAGTCTGAGTATTATTTTCTTTTCCCCCAGATAACATTATTCTGATCTTAGGGGCTGGCTTGAGGAGTAACAATATTCAAACACAGATGAAGGAAATTAATAAGTGAACAAGTTGACGTTATCTAAACATACCTGATCCACGGATGTTCCTGTGTCATGGGCAATTACTCTAAGTGGCTGACTGCCAGTTCTGATTAGGTGGGCTCCGATTTTTTCTACAATCTCTCCGAAATGCTCTTGAAGCAACAAAGAACACAGTTTAATTTCTGCTTGAGTCATTTTATAGGGAAGTCTCAGAGCTAGGGAAAAAAAAGGAAAAAATCATACATTCTTTCTGGAGGGCAATTGTGTGTGTGTGTGTGTGTGTGTGCGCACATGCTGATAAGGCTTGAACTCAGGGCCTCATGCTCTCATTGGGCTATGTGTGTTTGTCATGGGACTTGAACCTAGGGCCTGGGTGCTGTCCCTGATCTTTTTCAGCTCAAAGCTAGAGCTACTTTGAGCACAGCGCCATTCTCACTGGGCTTTTTTGATCAAGGCTGGTGCTCTACCACTTGAGCCACCATACTCTCCACTTCCAGCCTTCTGCTGGCTAATTGGAGAGTCTCAAGGGCTTTTCTACCTAGGGTGACTTGCAACTGTGGTCCTCTGACCTCAGCCTCTTCAGTAACTGGGATTATAGGTATGAGCCACCAGCACCTGGTTTGGAGGGCAATTTGACAACACATACTAAAAGCTTTAAAACTGTTACTATATCAACCTAAAAATTTTATTATTTTATTATTTACGTGTATGTGCTAGTCTTGAGGCTTGAATTCAGGACGTGGGCACTATCTCTGAACTTTATGCTCAAAGCTGGCACTCTACCACTTGAGCCACAGTTCCAATTCAGGCTTTAGGGTAGTTAACTGGAGATAAGAATCTCATAGACTTTCCTGCCTGGGCTGGTTTTAACCACAATCCTTAGATCTTAGCTTCTACAGCAGCAAGAATTACAGGAGTGAGCCACAGGCTACCAGTAAGAAATTTCAATTTCTTTTGTATGGCAACATTGGGGCTTGAACTCATGACCTGTGCACAGTTCCTTAGCTTTTTTGCTCAAGGATAGCACTCTACCACTTGAGCTATGACTCTACTTCCCAATTTTATTTTAGATACTCTCTTTCCAAGGAAATAATGTCACTGATTCTCCTTACAACACTGACATACTGAAATAATATATTTTATTATCTTTAGGTGGTTGTACAAAGGGGTTCCAATATGCCAATTTATGATCATAATGTATCTTGATCAGTGTCTGAAGCAATGAGTAACAATGTAAGAAAGTTACAGTAGGGACTGGGAAGGTAGCTCAGCGGTAGAGTGCATGCCTTGCAAGCATGAGGCCCTGGGTTCGATTCCTCAGCACCACATAAACAGAAAAAGCCGGAAGTGGTGCTGTGGCTCCAGTGGTAGAGTGCTATCCTTGAGCTGAAGAGCTGAGGGACAGCATCCAGACCCAGCGTTCAGGCCCCACGAACGGCAAAGAAAAATAAAAGTTACAGTAAATATTCCTCATTCATGGATGCATTACATGCAGTTTCCCCCAAAGATTGCCAAAAATAAACGAAATTTCAAAAACAAATGTTTGCATTATGTAGCTCAGTTGATGTGAAGAAACTCTCGTCAGTTCTACATTAACATCAGTTGAATTTAAATCATCATGTGATCTGCTTAGTGTTTCCTTGCTTTTAATTTTATATGAAAATCTGTCTCCTCTAAGAAATGGAGAGGTGCCCCAAAAGCAAGGTAAAAATTAATGTGCTTGACTGAAGTAACAGAGAAAATTTTAGACACGTTGAAAGGTGGCATATCTTCAGTAGAATTTGGACATCAGTTTGGGAAAAGTGAATCACATATCCCAAGTGTGAACAGTGTTATTCTGCAAGGGCAGTCTCCTTCGAACCATATTCCAGGAGACGGCAAAGATCTACTGTATACTCATAAAATGGGTTACAAAATACCATCATTTAAGATGATTTAGGGCATGTATTAGCATGAGATTATTCCTACTGCAGTGTAATAGAAGTGACAAAATGAGGGCTGGGAAGGTAGCTCAGTGGTAGAGCGCTTGCCTTGCATGCTCAAGGCCCTGGGTTCGATTCCTCAGCACCACATAAGCAGAAAGAAAAAAGCCGGAAGTGGCGCTGTGACTCAAGTGGTAGAGCGCTAGCCTTGAGCTGAAGAGCTGAGGGACAGTGCCCAGGCCCAGAGTTCAGGCCCTACGACCGGACCAAAAAAAAAAAAAAAAAAGTGACAAAATGAACACTAAAGGGGCTGAGAAGGTGGCTCAGTGGTTAAAGCGCTTGCCTTGCATGCCTGAGGCCCTGGGTTCGATTCCTCAGCACCACATAAGCAAAAAGAAAAAAGCCGGAAGTGGCGCTGTGGCTCAAGTGGTAGAGTGCTAGCCTTGAGCTGAAGAGCTGAGGGACAGCGCCCAGGCCCAGAGTTCAGGCCCCACGACCGGACCCCCCCCCCAAAAAAAAAAAAAAAAAAAAGAACACTAAACAGGCACGCAATGGAAAAAAGCCTGAAAGGCTATGCATCAAAATTATTTTTATTATTTTTCCGGTTGTGGGTCTTGAACTCTGGGCCTGGGCCCTGTCCCTCAGCTCTTCAGCTCAAGGCTAGCGCTCTACCACTTGAGCCACTTCCAGTTTTCTGAGTGGCTTATTGGAGATAAGAGTCTCACGGACTTTCTTACCCGGGCTGGCTTTGAACTGTGATCCTCAGATCTTAGCCTCTTGAGTAGCTAGGATTACAGGAGTGAGCCACCGGCGCCCGGCCTCTAATTTCCTTTAATGATTGATGGTTTTACAAAGGTGTCACAGACCTAAGATTTCACAAAGAATTAAGGTCACTGTCAACTGATGTCACAGCTCAGGCAGGGTCACCCCCAAATCCACAAAGGGAATGAAGCTCAGAACACGAAATGAGGTGACAGTGTTCGCAGGGAGACAGTCATGTTCTTCGCAGAACAGTATTAAACCATGAAGTGTCTACAACGTGACACACTAGACACGCACAGAAATGGGCATCGCTCATCTTGCGCCTACTTCCGGAACACAGCGGCTACCGACCCTGGCCCATTCACTTCCCCCCGCCCGCGGCCCCGCTGCGGACCGTCTCGGAGATCGCCTCACCCGTAGCCCACCCGTCCACGGAGAAGCAGCTCCACAAACCCTCTCCCATCCTTGCAACACACGCGTTCCCGGGCTCCTCCCTCCCTTCTGACTAGGAGGCCTTGGCTTCCTCAGGCTCCGGGCCGCCCCGGCCACTCAGGCGTCCTCCACTCACCCGGGCGTGGGAAGCTCCA
Organism: Dipodomys spectabilis; assembly: GCF_019054845.1. Classification (NCBI taxonomy): domain Eukaryota; kingdom Metazoa; phylum Chordata; class Mammalia; order Rodentia; family Heteromyidae; genus Dipodomys; species Dipodomys spectabilis. The sequence goes on from NW_024870679.1 coordinate 18,673,099, forward strand.
GGACCAACGCGGTCACGATCGACCCGACGGCTTCCGGAAGCTCGGGTCTGGCGACCAGGCCAGGAGCGCTCCGCTCCCCGGAAGTAGACCGCCGCAGTCCAGGAGGACGCGGAAGTGGGCCGCTCTACCCCGGAGCTTCTGTGGTTTCCGGGGACGCTCTTTCTTTCCTCTCGGTGTCCGGCTGGAGGACCGGCGCCGGGGCTGTTTGAGTTGCCGGCGGGCGGGCGGGCCGCGGCGGGCGGGTTCTCCTCCGCCCCTTCAGAACCGGAGGCGGGCCGCAGGGTCGCGGGGCCCGGTGGGCGGGCAGGCGGACCTCCCTGGGCCCTGAGGGGACACGTGACCGGCCGGCGCGGGCTCCGGAGCGGCCGGCCGGGCGCGCTGAGGCGGCGGCGGCGGCGGCCGGCGCAGCCCCGAGTAGCGGCCTGGCGAGGGACGGGCCCGCTGCCCTCTCGGACCTCCGCGGCGGAGGCGGAAAATGGCGGAGGCTTCGGCGGCCGGGGCCGACGCGGGCGCCGCTGTGGCCACGCACCGCTTTTTCTGCCACTTTTGCAAGGGCGAGGTCAGCCCCAAACTACCGGTAAGAGCCCCTCGCCCCCCGCGGTGGGCGCCGGCGGCGGACGGGGGGGCCTTGGGCCGCGCCCCCCAGCCCCCCAGCCGCCCGCCAGCTCTCGGGGGGCTCCGCTCCCCAAGCCCCCGGCGCCCGGGCGCTGGCTCGGCTGCTCCTCCCGCCGCCCGGCCCCTGTGTTTTCCTCCCACACCCCGTCTTTGTGTCTTCCGTGTGGCGAATTGTGGGGCCGGGGTCCCCCGATTTCCCCGCACTCTTCACCTTCCGCCGTGACCTTTCCCCCTCCCCCCTATATTTCCGTCGTTGCTCCCCCCCCTTCCTCGATTTCCTTTCCCACGTTCCCGCAGATCGCCCCCTCCTCAGCCTCCTCTAGAGGCCGGGTGTGAAGGGCTTGCGGGTCCCTGTCGCCGGTCTCTCCCGAAGGACACCCGGAAACGTAGCCCGGGGAGGGCGGGGGTTTTCGGGGTTCGCGTGAAAGTGAAACAGCCGCGTATTCATGACTTGCAGACTAGCGGCGCTTCCTCCGCCGGGGAGGACACGGCTCGGGGAGACCGGCGCGCCGTGCCAACTTAGTTTTCTTTCGGCGGCTGCTTCTGCTCCTGTCTTTAGTACCGTCTTCTTCACCCATGCTTTCCCTATCCTCTGTTCACTTCAGGAGGAAAAAAAAAAATCCAGGACAAAATGATAGGGACTGTTTGCTCTGACAAGATTGTTTTTCACTAGTGTCTGCCAAACTGTCAGCCGATGGAGGGGGGCGGTCGTGCAATGGGAATAACGCGTCTGCGGCGGCTTGCTGGCCTGCGTCGGCACCCCGAACCCGGAAGCCAACTGTGGGAAGACCTGCCAGTTGTGAATGCGTGCAGCCAGCTGTCTTTAAGGAATTGATTATACTTGTTCTTTTCCTTGTTTCTCTTAAGATAGGTGGCTACATTGTGTGTGTGTGTGTGTGTGTGTGTGTGTGTGTGTGTGTGTGTGTGTGTGTGTGAAAGAGGGTGAGGGAGAGTGTGTGTGTGTGCGCGCACTGGGGCGTGCACTCAGGGCCACAGTTCCAGTTACAGTTCTTTGTTGGTTAATTGGAGATGAGTCTTACAGACTTTCCTGCCCAGGCCGACTTCGAACCGGTATCCTCAGATCTCAGCTTCCTAAGTAGGTAGGATCGCTGGTGTGAGCCACCTGTATCCTGCCTGTAAGAATAATTTGGAAGGCTTTTGGGTGTTTTTCTCAGCCTTTGATGCCTTGAGAGGTTCATGACCTTTGGCTTATTATCTGTCATTACTAACATAAATTGAGGCTCATGGCAATTGGATAACCTAATGTAACCTTTACACACAAGGTCTGTTGCATGTTCTGGCAATTACTTGGAGAAATATGTGGTTCTTGCTTGTAAGAACCTGACAGTTCCTTTGTAAAGACAAGACAAAACATGGAAAAAGTAACATGAACTCAGCATTGCTTTAGGATGGGGAGAAATTCTGAGAAAGACATCCTTAGGCAATTTCATCCTTATGCAAAGATAGAGTACACTTATATAAAGTAAGATGTCTAAAATGTAAGCAGGCCATATTGTTTATATATATCATATATAATATATACATGTTATGTGTATATATATATATATGGTGATACTAGACCTTGGGCTTGCTAGATATTTGTTCTACCACTCCAGCCACTCCTTAGCTCTTGCCTTGTTGTGTGTGTGTTGGTTGTTTGCCAGATAACATCTTGCCTTAATACCTAGTCCAGCCTGGACTTCAGACCCATTGTGTTTCCCTGAACAGCTGGCATTACAAATGTGTATTACTGAGCTCAGCCATTGCTTAAAATGGGATCTGGAGAACTTGTGGGGGTTTGAACTCAGGACCTCATGCTTGCTTAGCTGGTACTCTACTACTTAAGTGGTGCCTCCAGCCCACCTTTTCTTTTTTGTGTGCTTAGGAGGTACTGGGCTTGAATTCAGAGCTTCTCACTCAGCTTTTTCACTCACTCTTGGCTAGTGCTCTACCTCATGAGCTACATCCACTCCCAAATTTTGCTGGTTAATTGGAGATAGAGTCTCTCGGACTTTGCTGCCCAACCTGACTTTGGACCACAATCCTCAGATCTCAGACTCCTGCATACGTAGAATTCCAGTTATGTAGTCTGGGCTCAACCTGAACTGTGGTCTCCCTATCTTTGCCTGTCAGATAGTTAAAGGCTTGAGTTACTGTGCCCTATTGTTTTGGAAGGGGATGCAGGGGCAGTGCTGAAAGTCAAACCCAGGCCCTTACAGATGGTAAACATGCATGTCTTCCACTGAGCTACAATCCCTAACCCTTGATTGATTGATTGATTGATTTTCTTTTTTTCTTTTTCTTTTTTTGCCAGTCTTGGGGCTTGAATTCAGGCCTAAGCACTGTCTGTGAACTTCTTTGGCTCAATGCTAGCATTCTACCACTTGAGCCACAGCGCCACTTGTGACTTTTTCTATTTATGTGATACTGAGGAATGGAACCCAGGGTTTCATGCATGCTAGGCAAGCACTCGACCACTAAGCCATATCTAGCCCCACCTTTGATTTTTTTGAAACCAGGTCTTCCTATGTAGCTCCAGTAGCTTGAACTCATGATCTTCCTACCTCTTCTTTTTGAGTGCTGGGATTAGAAGTGTGTACCCTACACCCAGCTAGGCAATATCCAGTCTATATATAGTCAGTTATCGACTAAAAGGTTACTTAGTGCTTGACAATAAAGTGAATGAAGGTCGATAATAAGTGTTTTCAGTTTCAGAGATGGGGCATATGATTGATAGCATTGGTGCCATTGGGTGATTTGAGGTGGGAATTTTGAAGGAGAGGCACAATTCAGATTGAGTGTATCAAAGAGACCGAAGTAATCACTAGTAAGTCATTGTAGTTTGCCTTTTTTTATAAGTGACAAGTAAAATTATATATATATATATATATATATATATATGGAACATTTGATGTTGGATGGATGAATGTTGTAGAATGGCTCAGATTATTATTTAACATTTACATTAGCTCACATCTTTTTGTTTTTCTTTTTTTTGTCGGTGGGGCTTGATCTCTGGGCCTGGGCGTGACCCTGAGCTCTTCAGCTCTAGGCGAGTACTCTACTACTTGAGCCGTAGTGCCACTTCCCGTTTTCCCGTTAGTTAATTGGTGATAAGAGTCTCACAGGCTTTCCTCCTGCCGGGGCTGGCTTTGAACTGTGATCCTCAGATCTCAGCCTACTGAATAACTAGGATTACAGGTGTGAGCCACTGGCACCCGGCTTCACATCTTTTATGATGAGAACACTTAAAATGTATACTTAAATGAACTTAAATGTTTTAGCAGTTTTCAAATTACATATTTTAAATTTTAATATAAATTTAAAAATTTTAATATATTGTTATTAACTATAGTCACATGACTTGCAGGGTACTAAATCAGGGTTGTTATGTCTTTTTTTTTTTTTTTAAGAAAGGGTGCAGCAGTATATTAATGAGATTGCTGGTTGGTTCTATATCCTTAATACCAGGTAGTTGTCCTGAAAATGTTGTTTATAAAAATGGCCAGGTGAGTTGTCTTGTTCAATACAAATTTGCTTCTGTAAATACTGGCAATGTGACCAACATATGATGCATCTTTACTATATAGGACAAGACTGGAAAATTATACTTGAGCTATTCTTTCAAGTCCTTTTTGCTTTGGTTATTTTTGGGATAGGGCTTCACATTTTTGCCTAGCCTATGTGGACTGTGATCTTCCTATTTTCCACTGAAATGACAGACATGCATCATCATGCCTAGTTTGTTTTTTTTTCTTTTGAGATGAAGGTCTCTTAAACTCTTGCCTAGCTGGCTTTGAACTGTGATCTTCCTGTTTTCTACCTGCTGTGTGGTTTTAATAAACAGGCTTTAACTGCTTACGTCCAGTGGGGAGGTTTTTTCTTATAGATGTTTTATGTAAATGTGAGATTCCTTCACTCTCAAGTACCCTACCCCACATAAGGTAGACTTACCTAGTTTCTCTCTCTCTTCTTTCTTTCTCCTCCCTCCCTCCCTCCCTGCCTTCCTTCCTTCCTTCCCTCCTTCCCTACTTTCTTCCTCCCTTCCTTCCTTCCTTCCTTCTTTCCTTCCTTCCTTCCTTCCTTCCTTCCTTCCTTCCTTCCTTCCTTCCTTTCTTCCTTTCCTTTCTTTGTCATGGGGCCTGAACTCTGGGCCTGGGTGCTGCCCCTCAGCTCTTCAGCTCAAGGTGAACACGCTACCATTTGAGCCACAGCACCATTTTCCATTTTCTGGTGGTTAATTTGGAGATAAGAGTGTCACGGACTTTCCTGCCTAGGCTGGCTTTGAACTGCAATCCTCAGATCTCAGCCTCCTGAGTAGCTAGGATTACAGGCATGAAGCCACCAGCACCTGCCTACATAGTTTCTAGAACTGAATAACCGATATGGATCTGGCTACCTTTCTGTGGATAGCCAGCCAGTTCATCAGAGTTGAAGGTTTTCATTGTAACTGAATTTGCAACTCTAGAGGTAATTGGCTCTTGTTATGTTAGATGTCAAAAATCCATCACTCATGAGTGCTGTTCTCATTGAACCACAGAGACTGGGTATTGAGTTTACATCAGGGTTGTGTCCCTCTCTTGTTCCTCTGGGCTGGGGATTGAATGCAGGGCCCTCAGGCACGCTAGGCAAGTGCTACATCCAAAGTCCTGGATCAGCTTTTACTGTCCCCTCAGTGGGAAGGATTGCTTTCAGAGCTGTTTTATGTGTTACCAAGTTTATTCACCATCTAGCCAAGCCATGTGTATGTTTCAGCTGGACTAGGCTCATGTGGTTGTGCAACTTATTTCTTCTCTGTTTCTCAAATTAGGGTGTAGCACTTTTTGGTACAGTTGAAAGTAGATGCAGGCAGCAGCTGTAGCCTACCCTGAGATTACCCTTAGGTTTTTGTTTAATTTTTTTTGTCAGTCGTGGGGCTTGAATACAGGGCCCGCCACCGCCCTAGATCACTTTTGCTTAAGGCTAGTGTTCTACCACTTTGAGCCAAGGCTCTACTTCTGGTGTTGAGATGGTTAATTAGAGATAAGAGTCTCACATGGACTTTCCTGCGCAGGCTGGCTTCAAACTGTGATCCTCAGATTTTAGCCTCCTGAGTAGTCCTAATCCTATTGCAGACCTGAGCTACCAGCACCCCACAAAGCTTGGATTTCAAAATGAAAGATTTTGATAAAATGGTCTGATGTCCTTGAATTTCATGTTAATATATATGCATGACATATATTAAGATGGCATTGTATATTTTTTTGGTCATCAGAAGAAATACTTAAAGGAATTCCCCAGAAACCCTTATCTTGTCTAACTATGTATCCCATGGAGGAACAATGTGAAGCCAAGACCAATGGGGTTACTGTTGTGTATCAGGGATGACTGGGTGGGCAGTGTACTAGATGGCTGAGATATGAATGTCACTTTCCTCTCATACCCTGCCCTTCTCTATCAAGGTCGTGAGTTTGAGTCTGGTAGTCATCGTTACATAAATGACATAAGTCACAGATGAGGCTGGTTCTTAAGTATGTTTTGGGGATCAAGGATCTTCTAGACCCAGATGGGGGAGACCAGATGAGTTAAGAGCTATAGCATATTTCTTACATCTCCCCAATATTATCTCACCTTCTCTGATTAGAAAAGGTCATCCTTATCAATAAAGTATGTTAATCTACCTAGTTTGGCTCCTTACCAGGTGCTAAACAGGAAAAACGTCCTAGCCATACCATAAGATTAGCTAAGGACTCAGAGTAAGGCTCAAGCGCTAAAGCCCTTCCTTGCCTTTAGCAAGCTCTCAGTCCCCAGTATGGGAACTGAACTGAGGGCCTTGCTCTTGCTAAGCAAATATTCTACTATTTGAGCCATGTCCCCCATCCCTTAACAAGTATATTTTGAAAGTAGTAGCTTTAGTATTTTTAGATCTTTAAGGCTACACTGGTATAAAATGAGGGTGTTGTATTTGAACCTATAGTTTCAGTATGTGCATGTATATTCTAATGAATATGTTTATTATAGCCTTGAAATTTTTTTTTTTTTTTTGGGTCCGGTCGTGGGGCCTGAACTCTGGGCCTGGGTGCTGTCCCTCAGCTCTTCAGCTCAAGGCTAGCACTCTACCACTTGAGCCACAGTGCCACTTCCAGCTTTTTTTTTTCTTATGTGGTGCTGAGGAATCGAACCCAGGGCCTCGAGCATGCAAGGCAAGTGCTCTACCACTGAGCCACCTTCCCAGCCCCTAGCCTTGAAATTTTACTGACAAGTAAACACACATAGATAATGAAATTTGTTGGGACTTTTTCAGTATGTATGAGGAAGAAAAAAGTCTTAAACTTACTGCACATGAGATTCCTTGGTTTTTTTTGGGGAAAACAGCTGGGTGTCAGACTTTGGATTTCTTTAGGTTTAGTTGGGTTTTTATGACCTTTTGTTCAGGGAGAGGTTACTGAGGTCTTTCAAGCAATCAGCTTTGTAGAATTAGAAGATTTAGTTGCTTCCTCTTCTCTATAACCAAGGGTTTCAAAATAAGTATGTGAAGTGGGTGTGGTGGCTTACACCTTTAATCTTTTTTTTGGGGGGGGGGGGGGGTCCGGTCGTGTGGCCTGAACTCTGGGCCTGGGTGCTGTCCCAGCTGGGTGCTCTTCAGCTCAAGGCTAGCACTCTACCACTTGAGCCACAGTGCCACTTCCAGCTTTTTTTTTTTCTTCTGCCTATGTGGTGCTGAGGAATCGAACCCAGGGCCTCATGCATGCAAGACAAGCGCTCTACCACTGAGCCACCTTCCCAGCCCCTCATGCCTTTAATCTTAGCTACTCAGGAGGGAGAGATCTGAGGATTGCAGTTTCAAACCAGCCTAGGCACGAAACTCTGAGACTATCTCCAGTGAATCACCAAAAAGCTGGAGGTGGAGCTATGGCTCAAGTGGTAGAAGTCTGTCAAGTTGTAGGGGTCTAGCCTTGAGCTGAAAGCTCTCAGGGACAGTGGTCCAGGCTCTTGAGTTCAAGCACAGGAAATGGGGAGTGAGGGAACAAAAGGAAGGGGTAAAGATAATAGCTTTTGTTTTATCTCTGCACAGCTTAGTAGTGAACAATAAAGGATATAGTGTAGAGTAGTGGGTTCCACTAGGGGCAGTTTGCTCCCTAGGGAGACGTTTGGCAATGTCTGTAGATGTTTGTTTGAGCCCAGGCTGTCCCGGGACTTGCTCGGTAGCCCAGTATGCTCCTGAGCCTGAGATCCTCTTGCCTCAGCTTACTGAGTGCTGCGATTACAGGTGTATACCACCATGCCTGGCTGTAGACACTTTTGTTTCCACAACTAGAGGGTTGTTGTTTGGAGGATCGCAACTACTATCTAGTGAGTAAAAGCTGGATGCTTCCGGATGCATTCTGTCCACAAGCATAGGACCACACTCACAGCAAATGTCAAGAATGCTGAGGTTGAGAACCTGTGAGTGAAAGGATAGCCATAGCTATTGTCTTCATGTGTTAGTCATGCTTTAAGTGTTCCCCACCCCCAGGGTCGCTTTGGTTTCTTAATTTGGATCCTGATGAGAATTTTCAGTAAGATAATTTTAGCCAAAGCCCCCATGGGAAGGATTATTGAGAACAGAAACTAAGGCTCAGTAGTTGGTGGCTAGGGCAGTGTATGTTGGGGTCACTTTCTTTCCTTGTGCTAGTGAGACCAGAGGAATTGGATCACCCATCTCAAGTTATACTCTGTGTGACAACTTTTACAGGTATCCTTTTTTTTTTTTGGCCAGTTGGAAAAGAATTAATAACACTGCATGTCATTTAGTAAAAACAGCTGGAAATTCCAATTTAAAAATAAAACAAAAAGAATAATCTTCATGTTTTTACTCTTTCTATAACTGACTTTAGTATCAATCATGTTTTACGTTTGTTTTTCATAACTATTTAGAAGTTTTATGAGCTTGGGAGATTTGTGCTTAAATTTTTAACTTTTTCAGATTCTTGGTTCATAGAGTAGTCTTGTTTCATTATTGCTTCTTTGTGTGACTGGAGTTGAGTCATCTAACCGCTCAGTTTACCTTAATATACCCCACTGCAAAATGATACTCACGCATATATATTACAAGCTTGAATGAGAGCATTCTTAAGAATGGAGCTATGTACTCCTGATTGAAAGGCTGTGTAAGGATGAACAGCCCTTATTTACAGAGAAGTAGGGCCTTTTCCAAAATAGAAATAATTTGCATTTTCTTAGTTTCAATACAGTTTAGGTTAGGTGCAAAAAGATTGTTCTAAGGTTTATTTGATTTTGTTTTGGGCAGGTTTTGTGTGTGTGTGTGTGTGTGTGTGTGTAAGGTAGGCAGCATGTTTTGATATACATATACATAGTGAAATGATTACCAGGCCAGCTTTGTTTGGCATCAGATTCATTACCCTTAAGAGTTTATATTTTAAAGTTGAACGCTTAAATTAGGATATTCAAATAAGTTATTTATTTATTTACTTTGGTCAGTCATGGGGCTTGAACCCTGGGCCTGTGCACTGTCCCTCGGCATTTCAGCTCAAGGCTAGTGCTCTACCACTTGAGCCACTTCCGATTTTCTGGTGGTTAATTGGAGACTTTCCTGCCTCTGATGGCTTTGAACTGAGATCCCCAGATCTCAGCCTCCTGAGTAGCTAAGATTACAGGTGTGAGCCACCAGTGCCCAGCATATTTTATATGCTTTTACTTTTCTTATTATTGGAATAAAGTTAGTGGAAGTGTCTTTTCTTTTTTCTTTTAATAGACCCTAGATGATTGTAGGTGATTTCCATGACTTTTAATCTCAGGTTACTTTTTTTTTTTTTTGGTCCGGTTGTGGGGCCTGAACTCTGGGCCTGGGCACTGTCCCTCAGCTCTTCAGCTTCAGGCTAGTGCCCTACCACTTGAGTCACAGCGCCACTTCTGGCTTTTTTCTTTTTGCTTATGTGGTGCTGAGGAATCGAACCCAGGGCCTCAGGCATGCAAGGCAAGCGCTCTACCACTGAGCCACCTTCCCAGCCCTCAGGTTACTTTTGTTTCTTGTTTTTGTACCTATCATGGGACTTGAACTCAGGGCCTGGAAGCCGTCCCTGAGTGTTTTTTACTCAAGGCTAGCACTCTATCACTTGAGACACAGCAACACTTCTGGAGATAAGAGTCTCATAGACTTTCCTGTGTGGGATGACTTTGAATGGTGATCCTCAGATCTTAGCTAGGATTACAGGCATGAGCCACTGGTACCTAGCCCAATTTACTTTTTTTACAGTACTTAGGATGAACGAATTTAGGATATATTTGCTGTATGAATGAATATTGTCAGTTTATGAAAGAAGATTCTAAGTTTTGCCTCTGAACTATGGTGGTACACATCAGAGCTGAAGATTTGTTATTTTATGGATCCTTTGTCATTTTTCCATCCATGTGATATATTTCAAGCATTTTATGATCCTTGTTATTCTCTTCATTACCTTTAGTATGAGTAAGCAAATGTAACTAAATCCTTTCTGGTTAGATTGTATTGTATGAAGTTAACATTTTCTGATTAAATTTTATAGTTTAGTTTTTCTTCTTCTTCTTAGAATATTTGGCTTATTGTGCTTCTGGTCAAGCTTACATCAAGTAACGCTTTGTCCTGTGACCTGATTTTCTGCCTTGGTTCACAATGAGCTAAAGAAGGCTGACTGATTATTGAAGTCCCTGATGATGTCAGTGTTCAGTTGTGGCCTGAAATGGAGGAATAAAGTGATGAAGATTGTGAATGTTAGTATTCTTAAGAGACTGAGACCAGAAGTTAAGTCACTTCTGTTGGTCTAAGTATTTAAATTGAATAGTTATCTATGAAGGACGTCCTACATGCTAGGCAAGTGCTCTACTACTTGTAATCCTTGAGTTGTCTGTTTTTGAAAACTGGTTCTTCTATTTTCTTTTGTGCTAGTACTATGGCTTGTACTCAGGTCCTGGACACTGTCCCTTAACTTTTTCATTCAAAATTAATACTCTGCTCTACCACTTGAGCCATAGCTCTGCTTCCAGTTTTTTTTTTTTTTTTTTGCTAGTTAGTGGGGAATAAGCATCTCATTGAACTTTTCTGCCTGGGTTGGTTCTATCCTAGATCTCAAATCTCCTAAGTAGCTATGATTACAGATGTGAGTCACCAGTGCCCACTGAGCTTGTAAATTCTGGAAAGTTCTCTATCTCCTATAATACTGATGTGAAAGGATAGTCAGCAATTGTGGTTTGTTTTATAATTCTTTACTTTTATCAAGAATTAACAGAACATATAAAAAGTTTGACTTCTTTTTGCTGTAATCAAAGTAGAATTAGGCTTTATGCTAGTAATGGGAAAGAGTAGTTGTCATTTGGAAGTGTCCAAATGGTGCAGTCTCTGAGCAGCTTTTGCTCAAGGCTAGCACTCTACCATTTGAGCTACAGCGCCACTTCTGGCTTTTTCTGTATATGTGGTACTGAGGAATGGAACCCAAGGTTTCATGCATGCTAGGCAAGCACTCTACCACTAAGCCACCTTCCAGCCCTTGTCTCAGCCTTTGACATGCCTTCTTCACTAGGCTTAATCATTTCTAGTTTTTTTATTTAAAACTAGAGAGAGGAGTAGCTCAGCTCTTCTTTTTATTCAAACACTTGGAGGCTATTTTGTAGGGTATTAATTGGCCTAACTTCAGTATTGTTACACATCAAGGAACAGGGAGGCCAGAGGAAAGGGCCAGACGGGCAGAGGGGCCCTCAGAATACACAGTGAAGCAGTGCTTTATGTGGAGCTGTGGCCTAGCATAACAGTTACGGTAGTAACATCAAAGACTGACCTAGTCACCACCATCACTGTAATTGTAATGAAAAGGTCAGAAACAGTGTGAGAATTACCAACTCATGACACAGAATGGTTGTGGTTATTTGAATGATTGTTTCTATAAAATAACTATTAAACTTTATTTGGAACCATTGGTAATCAGAAAGTAGATTAGAAATATGTAAAGCCTTATTGTAATTTCCTAGTGTACAGACTGATTGAAATTGTGATTCAGTTTCTTTCCTATATGTACAGAGTAAATATTGCAATTTCTACTAATAATTAACAACCCATTAATAAGAATATCTTTTACTGTGCTGATATATATGTATATATATATATATATATATATATATATAAGCTTTTTCATTAGATTTAAAGAAAATTAGATGAATTCATTCCAGTTAAAAAAAATAAACCAGCCATCCACTTCTGTCACCCCCCCCACAAAACCAAATAATGCACACAAAAAACAACCAATGCAAATTATAAAACATATAAACCCAGAGAAACAAATATTTTTTACTTGCCCTTTCATCTCTCAGTGAGAACCACTTAGGTAACTACAAAACCATTCTGCAGATAACTTACAAAATTCTTTATGTGGCAGAGTGTAACAGAGAAACAAAAATACTTTGGGAATCAAGTGCACAGAATGGTCCAAAGTAGCATCTTGTGTACTGTTATTACATACTTCTCTTCCTAATGAGAAACACTTTTTCCTTTTTTTCTTTTATAGGAATATATATGTCCCAGATGTGAATCAGGCTTTATTGAAGAAGTGACAGATGATTCCAGGTATTGTATAAATAAAAATTAAGCATTCTGTTAACAAAACTATTTTCTCTTAGCATTGACTAAGTGGATTGGAAGAATTTGTTTTATAGCTTTTACTCTATTGAGAGAGGGCGAAAGAATGAGTGTGAATACAGTATGTGGGTGGTGTGTGTGTGTGTGCGCACGTGCGCGTGCGCACACATACACACAGGAAAGAGCGGAAGAATAGGACAGGGAAAGGAAAGGAAAACTTAGAAAATGATGTAGTATTTGTTGTGGTACGATCCATTGATCCTGATTTTGTCATTCCTTGAAAACCACTTCAGCTATTTCAGAAATAGAAACTGGTAAGTTTTTGTAGACTTTGGTTTTCTTCTAGATTATTGGTTAGCTTTTAGTGACCACTTTGTTATCTGAAGGCAGATTTCTGTTACACATCTGTAGTAGGCTAGGAAGCAACTTCTGATGGAGACATCTAATAAGCTAAACCAAATATTCTGGGCATGGATGTCAAAAGGGATGTCCTCTGCTTTGAGGAAGCTTTAAAGCCTTAGGTTATTGGGAGACATTTTCCATCTTGTTCCTGTAATGTTAGTTGAAGTTGTCATGTTTGGAATTTGTTCCCAGTAGCTTCACTAAAGATATAAAATGATAAGAAGAAAACATTTTTCAAGGTAACAATATATATTTCTTGATTAATATGAATAAAACTATAAAACCCAATTGTTAAATACTACTATACTACTATTAGCTTTATTTATTTATATATTGCTAAATATAATGGCACATTTATTCTTTTGGCTATCTGGTGTAAAATTGGTTGAACAGTTGAAGAATCTGTGAACTGAAGCTTCTTAATCTTGAAGTGACTGAGGATTTTAATAGTAGGAGATAATTCCTTTACTGTTGCTGTTGGCAGAATCTAAAGTTGAAGGTCCCTTCCACAACCAGGAAAAACTACACGTTTTACAGTATGTACTGTGAGTTTTACTTTGTTAATAATTGGTAATTGTATGTTTAATTGAGTTGGAGGTTCTGGGGCAGTATGTGGCATGGAATCTAGTTTGCTACAAACACTTGAATGTTGATAATAATCTTGGTTTTAAGTAACAGTACCAAAACTGAGCCTGTAAGATTAGCATGACAGCAAAATAAGCAACATTGTATGGAGATGGCATGCTAACTTGGAGGAGCTTTTTATTTGTGCTGTTATAATTGCATCAAATACTTATTTCAGGCAATTAAGCTCTGCATGTGTTGAGAATATTTTGGTTATAGAGAAGTTATTAATGGACTTTTCTCCCTGAGTATTGAAATAGCAATCCTAGTTTCTTTATGCCGATAGTACTTTTGTACAGAGTGCAGTTATAAATTATTAACTGCAGGATGAATCCTTATCTCTGAATTCTATGGATTCCATTCTCACTTGACTTTTAATTCTTTTATATGTCCTTTCGTAGAATAGTACCTAATTAAATATAAAGATTATGTGTTTTGAAATAAATCAGTGTTTGTATTTATTTTTTTAAGCTTAACAAAGCAGGACAGAGTAGAAGAAAATAGAAAAGGGAAGGAGAAGCATCTCCTGCTTGACATGCAGAATGCGAGGGCAGACTAGATCAGTGTTTTAAATGATGAAAGAACTTGCCAGGCAATGGTCGATCACACTTGTAATCCTAGTGACTCAGGAGGCTGAGATCTGAAGGTCATGGTTCAAAGCCAGCTGGGGCAGGAAAGTCTGTGGGATTCTTGTCTTCAATTATCCACCAGAAAACTGGAAGTGGCTTAAAGTAGTAGAGCACTAGCCTTGACTGAGAAAGCTCAGAGATAGCATCCAGGCCCTGAGTTCAAGTCCTATGACCCACAAAAGGAAGGAAGGAAGGGAGGGAGGAAAGGAAGGAGGGAAAGATCTTTTTCTTAGAATCAGTATCTTACAGGCAGCATGATATTTCTATAAAATTGACAAGTGCTGATTTAAGTATTTAGCAATTATAGTGGTTAGGGGTGGGTGGTAAAATTTGGAAGAGGAAGTCTTTGAATAGGTAAAATATTAAGAGGAAACCCTGGTAAGCGAGGAGTAGCAGGTTCCATCTAAACATATATCTAGAGGAGAAGCTTGTAAAATTTTGTTTGCTCTGTGTGTGTGTGTGTGTGTGTGTGTGTGTGTGTGTGTGTGTGTGTGTGTGTGATTACTGGGTTGAACTTAGAACCTTACTCTCTTGCTTAGCTTCTTTTCTGCTTTGTTTGCTCTGTGTGTGTGTGTGTGTGTGTGTGTGTGTGTGTGTGTGATTACTGGGTTGAACTTAGAACCTTACTCTCTTGCTTAGCTTCTTTTCTGCTTTGTTTGCTCTGTGTGTGTGTGTGTGTGTGTGTGTGTGTGTGTGTGTGTGATTACTGGGTTGAACTTAGAACCTTACTCTCTTGCTTAGCTTCTTTTCCGCTTTGTTTGCTCTGTGTGTGTGTGTGTGTGTGTGTGTGTGTGTGTGTGTGTGTGTGTGTGTGTGTTTACTGGGTTGAACTTAGAACCTTACTCTCTTGCTTAGCTTCTTTTCTGCTTTGTTTGCTCTGTGTATGTGTGTGTGTGTGTGTGTGTGTGTGTTTACTGGGTTGAACTTAGAACCTTACTCTTCTTGCTTAGCTTCTTTTCTGCCACCAATGCCCAGCAGAATTTTTAAGCTTTGTAAAATGTCTCAGAACAACATGTTTTTTTTCTGTTCTCTATGATTAGTTCCCTTCAGTCAGTTGTAAAGAGTTTTGGTTTTTATTGTCTCTCATGGGGCTTGAACTCAGACATGGGTACTGGCGCTGAGCTTTTTTTTTTGGGTCCGGTAATGGGGCCTGAACTCTGGGCCTGGGTGCTGTCCCTCAGCTCTTCAGCTCAAGGCTAGCGCTCTACCACTTGAGCCACAGTGCCACTTCTGGCTTTTTTCTTTTTACTTATGTGGTGCTGAGGAATCAAACCCATGCAAGGCATGCAAGGCAAGCACTCTACCACGGAGCCACCTTCCCAGCCCTTTTTTTTTTTTTTTTTTTTAATGCCAGTCCTGGGGCTTGAACTCAGGGCCTGGGCACTGTCCCTGAGCTTCTTTTGCTCAAGGCTAGCACTTTACCACTTGAGCCACAGCACTACTTCCAACTTTTCTGTTTATGTGGTACTGAGGAATTGAATCCAGAGCTTCATGCATTCCCAGCCTGACCCTAAGCTGCTTTTTTTTTTTTCCCCCTTGGTTGTGGGGCTTGAACTCTGGGCCTGGGTGCTGTCCCTGAGCTCTTCAGCTCAAGGCTATTGCTCTGCCACTTGAGCCACAGTGTTACTTCCAGTTTTCTGGTGGTTTATTGGAGATAAGAGTCTCACAGACTTTCCTGCCCAGGCTGGCTTTGAACCACGATCCTCAGATCTCAGCCTCCTGAATAGCTAGGATTATAGGTGTGAGCCACTGGTGCATGGCTTAGTTTTAACTATTTAGCATAAATGTACAGGTATTTTGGGTTTACTGTGATTGAAGCACCTTTTACAAAAGCATTAGCATCTGAAGCAAACATGTGTTAAATGGTTTCTAAGTAGAGAGTAAGGCCTGAGAATGATTATATGAAGTTGGCATATTGCTTTTGGTTTGGACTAACCAGGCATGTTTATTTGCTTACTGAGCACAGCAATGGCTGGTTTGGTATGGGAATTTTGAAAATTAAAGCTATTGCTATTTGAAGCACTTTCTGGATTTTGTGTCATTGGGTGCTTTTGTGTATGCTTGTACATTTATATTTTGTCTTTTGGAGTTCTTATGATTCATTCTGTCCCTTTTTCTTAAGAGTGTTATCCAGTTTTGCAAATTTCATAGTGACAATGGTATTTACTATTTTTCTACTCTTCAGGATCCTTGAGAATGAGTATTTTATCATATATACATGTGTTACTAATTCAGCTTACAGTTTTGAGTTATTATAGGATTGGTAATGAATACTCTAATGTCTGACACATAATATACACTCAAGTATATTTGAGGCATTAATAAGAGTCCTTTTCCTACTAATTTATGTTTGTGAAAAGAGAGAAAAAGGTTGAAATAGATGAGGAAAATCCTAGCTATTTATAATAATACAAGGTAGAATTTAGAACCAAAGTCAGACTGGTATGGAAGAGTCTTATTTGGTTGGAGACTTCAGGATTGATTTCAGTGGAGGAAGCAGCATTTAGGCTGAATGCTAAAGGGTGGGTAGGATTAATTGAAGAAGACTAAATACTTATTGACCTCTTTTCTGATGTGTGCAATTCTATTACCCTTTGTATTACTATGTTTAAACATTTCCCCCAAAATTAACTTTAAAATCAATAATCTGATTGAGTAGTTTTTAGTGAAACATTTTCTTAGCCTATTATTATTATTATTGTGTGTGTGTGTGTGTGTGTGTGTGTATGTTTTCTTTTGCACCAGTCCTGGGGCTTGAATTTAGGGCCTGGTCACTGTCCCTGAACTGCTTTTTTTTTTTTTGGGTCCGGTCATGGGACCTGAACTCTGGGCCTGGGCGCTGTCCCTCAGCTCTTCAGCTCAAGCACTCTTCAGCACTCTACCACTTGAGCCACAGTGCCACTTCTGGCCTTTTTCTTTTTGCTTATGTGGTGCTGAGGAATCGAACCCAGGGCCTCAGGCATGCAAGGCAAATGCTCTACCACTGAGCCACCTTCCCAGCCCTCCCTGAGCTTCTTTTGCTCAAGGCTAGCTAGCACACTACCACTTGAGCCATAGCGCCACTTCTAACTTTTCTGTTTATGTAGTACTGAGGAATCGAACCCAGGGCTTCATGCATGCTAGGCAAGCACTCTACCACTAAGCCCCCTCTACCACCTAGCCCCTCTTACCCTATTTTAGAAAAAATCTTTTTCTTATTTTGGTAAGTCACATTTGAATTACATATGGGGCTGCCCCTTTCCTCAGATTTTCATTTGATTTAACACTTATTCTCTTGAAAACTACTTGATTTTATAACTTGTTACATTTTTCATAAATCAAACTACATGCCAGTCTTGATTTTAAAAAACAAAAAAAAAATCAAAACAATTTGTTTCTTGTGCCAGCACTAAGGCTTGAACTGAAGGCGTCCAGCTCTTGATTGGCCTCCATTCTGGCATTTTTCTGGTTAATTAGAGATAGTGTCTCAAAGACATGTCTGCCCAGTCTGGCTTTGAACTGTAATCCTTCAGGTGTCAGCCTTCTGAGTAGCTAGGATTACAGGCTTGAGTGACCAGCTCTATAATTTCTTCTGTGGGTCCTGTTGGGATGAGTTGTTTTTCCTTATTGAGCTTTGTTCTCATTATGCCATTCTATATTTAGCTTCTGGGCAGGGAGCTTGTTCTGGGAATAGAATTGCCATCATTTCTTTTTCTCTCTAGTTTTTTAGGTGGTGGTGGCAGCCGGATAGACAATAGCACATCAACACATTTTGCCGAGGTAAGTTTTTCCTTGGCTATAAGGATGCTTTAGGAAGTGGGTGGATGTTATCATCATGACAGATAAGCACTTCCCAGTAGGGCAAAACATTTAAGTTTACCTGGATATATAAGAAAGAATGTGAGCAAGAGTAGCCCTGGGAAAGATCTGTGCTTCATTTGCTGGCGTTTTGACATGCTGCTTTTGAAAAATCCTTGATTACAAGAAAGGTAATAGCTCTGAGCTCTACCATCTCAAACCTGGTAGTGTTTTCCTTTTCTGCTTCTTCATTGTTTGTGTGGCATAAGAGGAAAAAGTTTGTGCTACCTTTGAAATGATGTGGCAGCTTCTGTGGTAGTATCATGACAACTAGGTACAGAAAGAGCATATCAGGATGAGATATTAGCTAAGTTGTAGCAAAGCCATCGTCACCACCCTACAGTTCTTGTTTTTAGAATTTACCTCTTGTCGGGCTGGGAAGTTGGCTCAGTGGTAGAGCGCTTGCCTTGCATGCCTGAGGCTTTGGGTTCGATTCCTCAGCACCACATAAGCAAAAAGAAAAAAGTCGGAAGTGGCACTGTGACTCAAGTGGTAGGGCACTAGCCTGAAGCTGAAGAGCTGAGGGACAGCGCTCAGGCCCAGAGTTCAGGCCCCATGACCGGACCAAAAACAAAAACAAAGAATTTACCCTTTGTCAATATGGCAGTTTGATATAGATTAAGGGTCTTGAATTAGTTTTAGCTTGTTTGTACATTGCATATTCATATTTATTTATTTATTTATTTTTGCTTCCCAGTCCTGGGACTTGAATTCATGGCCTGGGCTCTGTCTCTGAGCTTCCTTTGCTCAAAGCTAGCACTCTACCACTTAAGCCACAGTGCCACTTCCCACTTTTTTGGTTTATGTGGTGCTGAGGAATCGAACCCAGGGCTTCATGCATGCTAGGCAAGCATTCTACCACTAAGCCATATTCCCAGCCCTCATCTTTATTTTTAGAAAAACAAAAATACTATGATTTGAGCATAGGGCCAGGTCATCCACCTTTACCCTTGAGTACCATTTTAAAATGGTATTTAAAGCCTGTGCAGTTGGCTCATACTGTAATCTTAACTACTCAGGAGGCTGAGATCTGAGGATTATAGTTCGAAGCCAGCCCTGGCAGAAAAGTCCCTGTGAGACTCTTCTCTCCAATTACCACTCAAAAACAGAAAGTGGTGCTGTGGCTCAAGTGGTAGAATGCTAGCCTTGAGCAAAAAATGTCTCAGGGACAGCACAAAAAAAGAGGCTCAGGACCGGCACCAAAAAAACAAAAACAAAAACTCAACTCTAAGTTTCTATCTTTTATATTCTTTGAGAATTATCTTGAGGAAAATGGATAATTTCCTGCGGAACTTCAGTCGCCCAGATTTTGATGGTATTATAGTCAAGAAACTTGAGTGTTGTTTTATTAAGGGCATTTTCTTTTGCTTATGGTTGTGGCAGTAATATGTAGCTTTAAGTTTTTTGTTAATTCTGCACTGCCTTAGTAATTGAAAGAGGATCAGACACAGCCATCCCAGGGTACCATGCAGAGGCAGGCCAGGCACAGGAGAAAGATTATTATAAGGTTTATTAGAGGAGCCATATTTCCCCCAAGAGAGAGAGCACATGGCCTCCATCACCATCCAGGTAGCAGGAGGGTCTGGAGAATAGGAAGGGAGGTAGATGGAGTTCAGGTGGGTCTGGGTGGAGAGAGGGAGAGGCCAGCTGTATGGAGGGAACTCCAGGAATGGGAGGGGGCCCAGGTGTGGGTGGAGTTGAGGACCCAAGGTGAGCATAATATTAAAGTAATAAATGAGTTTATTAAAGATATCATGTCTTTTGAACTCTTGTTTTTCTCATTTTGATGGATTGAAAAAAATGTAAAATTTGATCTACTTGAAAGGCCTGAAGCTTTTCTGATTTTAGCATTTCCCCTGTGTGTGCTATTTCTGATAACACAGATTGTCAGTTTCTGACTATAGATGTGCAGAAGATAACTTGGTTTGATTTTAAGTACTCTCTTAGGAAATGGAAATAGATTGGCCTGTCTTGTTTTACAGGTATGACTCATAAGGAGGATATGCACTGAGTAAGAAGTGGTCAGTTTCCTAACTTTAGTAATGCTAAATCTGACATGGATGACATGAGCTATCCTTCCTTCAGGTGTTAAAGTTACTGAGTCATAGTTGGTGACTTCATGTTCTTTAGTAGTGATGGAGCTTGTGTAAGGGGTATAATTATGTTTAGTTCTCCCTTGGTACAATTCCTTTACCATTGTGGCTCAATATATACATTTTTCTCTTTTTCAAATTATCTTTGACATTTCAAAATTGGGGGAAAAAATCTATCCTTATAATATAGAAGTTATCAGAAAAATTAAGGTAAGTTTGTTTTATAGTCATTGTTTTCATACTTCTAGCGGAAAGGTAGAAGTAAATATTATGGTTCCCTTCCTGACAAAGAACTTAAATTTTAACTGGAGAGCAAGTACAAACACATAGAAAAAATAGGGAAACAGGAGAATAAAGAGTATAGTACACTAATTGTGGAGTATATAGAACAAGTTCAGTAAGAGGAAGAGATCTTTTAGGTCACACAGAGGTGACAAAGAACTTAGTCCCTGAGTTAAATCCTGGATCCCACTTACTGGATGTATAACCTGAGTAAAATTACTTCAAATCAATCTCGATATTTCTCTCTCTCTCTTTCTCTCTCTCTCTTTCTCTTTCTCTCTTCCTCTCTCTCTCCCTCTCTCCCCTAGTACCTCCTCCCTTCTTTCTTTCCTTTTTCCCTCCCTTCTTCCCTCCTTCCTCCTTCTCTTTCCTTCCCCCACTTTGGGAAAAAGTGGGGAATGAGAATAATAATACTTACCTCATAGGAACATTGTAAAGATTGAATAAGTTAATACATGCTAGGTGTGTAGAACCCAGTGTGTGCCTCATAGTGAATATTTAATACATTTTAGACATTATTAAGATTTTGTCTTCATAGAGAAGTCTCAAATGAGGTAGAATTTAGTTAAGAAAACATGTAAGTAAAAAAAAAAAAAAAAATCTGGGGCTGGGAATATAGCCTAGTGGTAGGTAGAGTGCTTTCCTAGCATGCATGAAGCCCTGGGTTTGATTCCTCAGTACCACATAAACAGAAAAGGCTGAAAGTAGTGATGTGACTCAAGTGGTAGAGTGCTAGCCTTGAGCAAATGAAGCTCAGGGACTGCTCAGGCCCTGAATTCAAGCACTAGGACTGGCAAAAACAAAACAAAATCTATCTTAAAATAGTATTTCTTTTTTTTTTGGGGGGGGGTGTCAGTTGTGGAACTTGAACTCGGGTCTAGGTGCTATCCCTCAGCTCTTCAGCTCAAGGCTAGCGCTCTACCACTTGAGCCACTGTGCCACTTCTGGTTTCCTGGTGGTTTATTGGAGATAAGAGTTTCATGTACTTTCCTACCCAGCCTGGCCTTGAACCAGGATCCTCAGATCTCAGCCTCCTGAGTAGCTAGGATTACAGGCATGAGCCACCAGCACCCGGCTTAAAATAGTATTTCTAAGCATTCTTCCTAACTGGTTTCAGTTGAATCACTTAAGTATATATTTATATATTTCTACTTTTAAATTTTTACTTAGGATCATATGACAAATTTTTTTTTTTTGGGGGGGTCCGGTTGTGGGGCCTGAACTCTGGGCCTGGGTGCTGTCCCTCAGCTCTTCAGCTCAAGGCTAGCGCTCTACCACTTGAGCCACAGCGCCACTTCCGGCTTTTTTTTTCTTTTTGCTTATGTGGTGCTGAGGAATCGAACCCAGGGCCTCATGCATTGCAAGGCAAGTGTTCTACCACTGAGCCACCTTCCCAGCCCGACAAATATTTTTCTTATGTCTTCTTATAGTTATACATCTTACGACTTATTATTTCTGTATCAAGCATGTATTTCTGTATCAAGCTTGAATTCTTTTGTGTTCACTTATTAATCTATATTAGGTATGTCTGAGTACATGTGATGGTTGATCATTGAAAAGATAGAGGTGATGGGCTGGGAAGGTGGCTCAGTGGTAGAGTGCTTGCCTTGCATGCACTGGGTTCGATTCCTCAGCACCACACAAGAAGAAAAAGCCAGAAGTGGTGCTGTGGCTCAAGTGGTAGAGCACTAGCCTTGAGCTGAAGAGCTGAGGGATAGAACCCAAGCCCCGAGTTCAGGCCCCAGGACTAACCAAAAAAAAAAAAAGAGTAATTGTCAACTGAAAAAAAATAGCAAAAAAACTTATGAAACTTCTTAACTTAGTTGATTTAGCAGATCTCCTCCCTCCCCCAAGACCTGGACTTGAACTTGGTATCTGATACTTTCACTCATTGGATTTTTTTTTTTTTTTCGGTCAGTTGTGGGGCTTGAACTCTGGGCTTGGGCATTGTCCCTCAGCTCTTCAGCTCAAGGCGAGCACTCTACAACTTGATCTACAGCACCACGTCCGGTTTTCTGGTGGTTTATTGGAGATAGGAGTCTCATGGTCTTTCCTGCCCGGGCTGGCTTTGAACCGAGATCCTCAGATCTCAGCCAACTGAGTAGCTAGAATTACAGGCGTGAGCCACCAGCCCCTGGTTCACTCATTGGATAATGCTCTGAAACCTGTCTATTCCTGCAACACTTAGCAGGTTTTTAGGTGGTATGGCTAGAGTGGGTCTGTAATTGGCTTAGCTTAACATGCTACTGGCTGCTGCCCCTTTCTCTGAGTGAGGCGGCTATTCTTATAATGTGGATCTGAAAGAAAAAGGAATAGAGACTGTAAGTACTTCAAGACCTGAGGTGGTATGCTAAGTATATATATATTATATATACTATGTAGCATTTCTGTTTGACTTAAATAAGCAGTCAAGTTCCTCTAGTATTACATACTTGGTAACTGGAATAGTAATCTATAGATCTATCTGGTGTATAGATATAATTATATTAAGATAATATTTTTCCTCAGTTACCCTTGGCTTTATGATTCTCCTCTCAAACCCAGTTCTCTAGTCTAACCCTTTTTACTGATAACAGTTTATATTGTCAGGTGCTGGTGGCTCATGCCTGTAATTCTAGCACTCAGGAGACTCTGCCTAGGCAGGAAAGTCTGTGGGACTTTTATCTCTAATAAACTACCAAAAAAGCCAGACATGGAGCTGTGTTTCAAGTGGTAGATCACTAGCCTTAAGCAAAAGCTCAGAGACAGCACCCAGACCATGAGTTCAAGTCCCAGGATGGGCCAAAAAAAAAAAAGTATATATTTCAGGATGCTTATCAGACATTCCTACCTTGGCACAGTCTGATGTACTCCCTTTCTGATGTAGGCATTAAGAGAAGTATTTTGTCTCTACCTTTGATGTAGGCATTAAGAGAAGTATTTTGTCTCTACCTTTGATGTAGGCATTAAGAGAAGTATTTTGTCTCTACCTTGTCATAGTGATGAGACTTGTGGCAAAAATGCACGTGTATTATCTGTGTCTGTCTATCTCAACTCTGGGCCTTGTGTATGCTACTAAGTGTTCTTTACCTCTAAGCTATGTCCCTATGCTCCTATATTCACTTTAAAGATATTTTTTCTCTTCCATAGATTTGGGGAGATAAACCAGTATTGGGGGACTATTAACTTTCAAAGTGTTAAAATTACTTCTAATGTGATTTATTTCTGGTTTTTATTAGCTCTGGGGCCATTTGGATCACACAATGTTTTTCCAAGATTTTAGACCATTTTTAAGTAACAACCCACTGGACCACGATAACAGAGCCAATGAGAGGGGTCACCAAACTCACACTGACTTCTGGGGGCCAAGTCGACCTCCAAGGCTGCCAGTGACTCGGAGATACAGGTCTCGGGGAAGTACTCGTCCTGATAGATCTCCAGCTATTGAAGGGTGAGTTGTTGCTTTTGAGTTCTCCTTCAGGTTGCTTTCAGTAAAGTTCATGTTGGCATAATCTAATCTTCATATGGTTCTCATACATTTTTGTGGACAAGATGAAGATATATTGACTGAATCAAAATGAAGCTAAATTGAGTATCTATACTTAATTACTAATGAGTGAAATAAAATGCAGGGTAATAAAGCTAGTATAGGTCACTATCTATGCCAGTCCTAGGGCTTGAACTCAGGGCTAGGCACTGTTCTTGAGCCTTTGTGTTGAAGGCTAGCATTCTACCATTACCACTTGAGCTGCAACTCTGCTTCCAGTCCTTTCAAATCTGGCTTTGAATTTCAATCCTCAAATCTTAGACTCCTGAGTCTCTAGGATTACAGATCTGAGCCACTGGCACCCAGCCTTCATTGGGATTTTTGTTAACCGTTTTTCTTATCGTCTTATATTTGTATTTTTCAAAGTTAGTTACAGATACTGAATGGTATCCATTTTGTAAAGCTGTTAATTGCTCAAAGGGGTTACATAATGGGAATTCACCCCTGCATATACCATACCTTTAAGTCAATCTGGTGATGTATATATGCATATGGTTCTGTATATATGTTTTCATAGATCTAATTTCCATGTATGAGAGAAAACACATATTCTTTGTCTCTCTGACCCTGATCCACTAAACTCAAAATAATTTTTTTTCAGACCCATCCATTTTCCTGCAAATGGCTTACTATTATTCTTCCATTTTGTGTGTGTTTGTATCACATTTTTTAAAAATTATCCATTCATCCATTCACCCATGTAGCTGTGTCCATAACTGGGCTATGGTGAACAGTACAATAATGAACATGGGTATTCAGGTGTTTTGCTTATATTCTTCTTGCAATCTTTTGGATAAATGCCTGAGTGGTTTCAGTGGATCATAGGGTAGTTCTGTTTTTAGTTTTTTGAAGACTCTCCATACTGTCTTCCATAGTGGCTGCACTAATTTAGTGCTCTCCCACCCTGGAGTCCTTACTAACCTTTGTTGTTGTTCATGATGATGGCCATTCTAACTGGAGTGAGGTAGAATCTCAGTGTTGTTTTGTTTTTTTGTTTTTTTTTTTCATTTGGCTAAATATTATTTTGTATGATCAGAGGCATAGAGGCATTGCGTCTTTGTGTTCCTCCCCTAAGAGTGTCCTTTGGTCTTACTGTGTGTGAATGTATCTAGTCCTATATAGTTTATCATGTCCCACTGTATTTTATATCTAGCTTCTGCGTGTGAGGGAAACTGCTATTTGTCTCTCTTGGCTTGACTTACCTCACTTAACATGATTTGTCCTAGGTCCATCCATTTCTCTTCAAATAACATATTATTCTTTCTAATTAATGGTTGTGTAAAATTCTATTGTGTATAGATACCACATTCATCTATTATAGGGCCTCTGGGCTGTTGTGAATAATACAGCAATGGACATGGATGTACACGTCTTTACTAAGCGTTGTTTTGATTTGCATTTCCTTTATGGCCAGAGATGTGGAACATTTCTTCATGTATTTATTGGCCATTTTTACTACTATTTCTGAGAAGTGTCTATTTAGCTTCATTGCCCATTTATTAATTGAATTATTGATTCTTTGTTTTTTGAGCTTCTTGGTATATTTTGGTTATTAGACCCTTTTCAGCTGTTGGAAAAACTACCATTATGTGGGGTATCTTTTTAGATTAGTAATTATATATGGTGCAGAAACTTTTTAGTTTGACACAATCCCATTTGTCAATTTTCTCTTCTATTTGCTGAGCTTCTGGTGTACTTAGGAAGTTCTTGACTATGGCAATAAGTTCTAATGTTTTTCCTACTCCTTATAGCAGTTTTAAGTTTCAGGTCTTACACTGAGGTCTCTGACACACTTTAAGTTACTATTAGAAGCTGGGCGCTGGTGGCTCACGCCTGTAATCCTAGCTACTCAGGAGGCTGAGATCTGAGGATCGCGGTTCAAAGCCAGACCGTGAGACTCCTATCTCCAATAAACCACCAGAAAACCGGAAGTTGCGCTGTAGCTCAAGTGGTAGAGCACTCGCCTTGAATTTAAGAGCTGAGGGACAGCGCCCAAGCCCAGAGTTCAAGCCCCATGACCGACCAAAAAAAAAAAAGTGACTATTAGTACAAAATGACAGTCAAGGACTCAGTTTCAGTCTTTTGCATATGTCAAATACACATATTCTTCTGCATATGTCAAAGATACACATATTCTTCTGCATATGTTGAAGATAAGACTTTTTTTGCATATATTACACATTTGTCTTGCTTCTTTGTCAAAAAGCACATGGCTGTAGTTATATGGCTTCATTTCTGATTTTTCTAATCTTCTCCATTGGTCTTCAGGATTGTTTTTGTGCTGGCACCAACCTACTTTTGTCATTATGGCTCTATAATAAGTTTGAAATCTGGAATTTTTTGCTCTGGATTGCTTTGGCTATTCAAGGCCTTTTGTAGTTCCATATGAATTTTTGGACTCTTTTCTCTGTCTCCATAAAGAATGACAATGAAATTTTGATGGGTATTGCATTGAACTTGTAGATCACTTTTGGAAGTGTGATTATTCACAACATTAATACTGCCTTCCTCTTAACTCCAATATCTATATACCATCATTGGATCTATTTCTGTTATTTATCTTTTCTTAGTTTATTGTCACTGGCCCTTTCATTTGATGTGCCTAATAATTTTTGGTTAAATATAGTTTTATATAAAAATTGTAACAGTGGTAGCTTTTGCTTTTCTTTAGCGGGTTCAGGCTTTTCTGGCTAGGCAGTCTGTCAGATGTGCTTAAATATTCCATTTGTTACCTGTTGGCCTTGAACTTGTCATTCTGCTTCCTCAGTTTTGTGATGTTAGTGTGCAGCCATGTGCCTAACCCAACCATGCTTTTTAAAAGACATGTGCATGCATATTACATTAGTCTCCAAAAGAGAAAGGGCAAGTAATATATTAAAAAATGTGTTTTAAGTCAGGCACTGGTGGCTCATGCCTGTAATCCTAGCTAGTCAGGAGGCTGAGATCTGAGGATCGGTTCAAAGCCAGCCCAGACAGAAAAGTCCTAAGACTCATCTCCAGTTAACCACCAGAAAACCGGAAGTGGCGCTGTAGCTCAAGTGGTAGAGCACTAGCCTTGAGCTGAAGAGCTGAGGGACAGTGGCCAGGAGTTCAAGCCCCACAGCTAAGAAAAAAAAAAATATGTTTTAATACATAAAGGCTTAGTCATGACCATCTGGGGAAAGCAAATGAAAAACCAGGTGCTTGGGATCATTAGAAATATGACAGATGGTCAGGCATGGTCGAACATGATGGTAATCTCAGCTATGCAGGAGACATACGTAGGAGGATCACAGTATTGCAGTCCCAGACTGAACTAAAAGAGAAACCCTATCTAAAAGATAAAGCAAAAAAAACTGGAAGTATGGCTGAAATGGCCCTGAGTTAAAAACAAAAAAGGAAAAGCCAGGGGCTGGGAAGGTGGCTCAGTGGTAGAGCACTTGCCTTGCATGCATGAGGCCCTGGGTTTGATTCCTCAGTAAAAAGAAAAAAGCCGGAAGTGGCGCTGTGGCTCAAGTGGTAGAGCGCTAGCCTTGAGCTGAAGAGCTGAGGGACAGCTCCCAGGTCCAGAGTTCAGGCCCCACGACCAGACCCCCCCCCCCCCCCCAAAAAAAAAAAAAAAAAGGAAAAGCCAGTACTACCAAAAAATAAAACCAAGAAACAACAACAAAGGAAAAACAGAAGTAATTTGCGCTGTGTGTGTGTGGCGCTGTGTGTGTGTGTGTGTGTGTGTGTGTGTGTGTGTGTGTGTGTGTTTGTGTGTACACTAGGGCTTGAACTCAGGGCCTTGTATTCTGCTTAGCTTTTTCCACTCAAAGCTGATACTCTACCACTTGAGCCACACCTCCAGTTCTTTTGCTAGTTAATAGGAGCTAGGAGTTAAGTCTCGTGGATTTGTCTGCCTGTGTAGTATGTCCTATGAACTGCATAGAGATTCATGCAAAAGGCAAAAGCCACACCCACAAATCTTTTCTGGATAGTCTTGGACCTTGGTTTTCTGCTGTGATTGCTGAAGGGCGCCATCTATAGCAGGTAGCAGCATATAACTTCCAGAAAATATGTTCAGATCTTAGCTGTGAATGTGACCTTATTTGGAAATAGTCTTTCAGAGATAAAAATTCGGACAAGATCATGCTGGGTTAGCATGGGCTCTAGTCCAGTGGTTGTTAATCTTAGAGAAAGATGTTTAGACAACAGATCCAGAGGACACAGGGGAGAAAGCCCATGGAAGTGGAGAGAGAGCTTGGGGTAATGGGTCTACAAGCAGAGGAATGGCAAGGATTACTAGCAGCCTTCAGAAGCTGGGAGATTGAACCTGGGACATCATACATTGTACATGTGTTAGACAGGTGCTTTCCCACTGAGTTGTACCTGCACCCTTCAAGGTTTTTTTCCCCTTTGCTAAGGTATCATCCAATATCTCTTTGAGTAACAAAGACCAGCTCATTAGGAAAAGAAATAGATACATGTACCATCTTAAATGGTTAGCTTGATAGGTGTGTGTTTGTAGTTATTTGATATAGTCATCTAAAACACCCTTAAAACACAGTTATTCTTGGCTGGGAATGTAGCATAGCGGTAGAGTGCTTGCCTAGCATGCATGAAGCCCTAGGTTCCATCCCTCAGTACCACATAAACAGAAAGCCAGAAGTGGTGCTGTGGCTCAAGTGGTAGAGTGCTAGCCTTGATCAAAAGAAGCTCAGGGATAGTTCAAGCCCTGAAACAACAACTGACTTCCAAAAAAGGCCCTTTAATAGCTTACCCAAAACCCAGTGTGTGAAACACATATACTACCATTGTTAAAAGGGAGTGGGTCCAGAATCTCACTGGTTTAGTGTCTCTTTTAACCCATCCTCCAGTGCCAAAATCCAAAGAATATAGTTTGAAAACTCTGCAAAGACGTAAGATCCCTTTGTAGTGTAATTCATGCAGATCTACTAATCTGTAGAGCTCTTATAGGGAGTTGTCTTAGCAGATGTGCATACTGCTAGCTGGCAGACTGACATCTCCTGTGATTTGAGGCAGTAGTTTGTGATTAGTAAAGTACTTTCATGCATTGTCTTATTGAATTATTTTTCTCCTTTAACAGAATAATACAACAGATCTTTGCAGGATTCTTTGCAAATTCTACAATTCCTGGATCTCCCCACCCTTTTTCTTGGTAAGTAGCTAATGGCACCTATCTCACTCTGCTGGATTAACATTTTAGGTGCGATTAGCTTTGGAAAGAAAAAGCTACATGGGTGAGTTTGTAAAAGTGAATGCTGAGCCCTAACTTAAACAGAACTTTTTGTGTGTGTGCTGGTACTAGAGCTTGAATTCAAGGCCTTGAATGCATGCTCAGATTTTTCACTCACAATTGATACTCTACTATTTGAGCCACACCTATACTTCTGGCTTCTTGCTGGTTCATTGGAGATAAGACTCTCTGATTTGTGTGCCCGGGCTGGTTCCAAACAATGATCTTGGATCTCAGCTTCCTGAGTAGCTAGAATTGCAGATGTGAGCTGCCAGTGCCCAGCTAGAACTTAATTTTTATTTTCAGGCTCAGGAGACTTAGTCATGGTTTGGATATGGTTTGATTCCTTTTCCATTCTGTTCTGAATGTTGTGTTGAGATGGGCAATGAGATGGTCTCTACCAAACTTTGTATCTGATTCAAGTTTCTCCTCTGGATATGCAGAAAGATTTCATTCTGCTTCAGAAGGCTTCTTTGGTCAGAGAGACTTCAGTCCTTCCATAGACTCAGTCATTGTCCAGCTTCCAATTGCATTGAACATGCTCCAGCAGCCCATCTTCCAGGACACTGCACCGGCAGCACAAGACTCCCTTTCGCCATTGCTCTGAACTAGAAAACCTCTCATTTTCCAGGACCATGTGCAGCCTCTTGGAATGAGAGAGGGCTGTTGCAGATTCTGGCAAGCCAGTAAGGAAAATCTCCTAAATTTTTTAGGAGCTCCTAAAAAAGCAGCTCCATCTCTGTTTAATGTAAGTGGGCAGAGGAAAGACAAACTTTTCTTAACCCACAGGCTATGAATCACTCCTTTTGCTTTGGAGCGCCATGATATTTTAGACATCACATTTTATGTTTCAGTTTAGTAAAATTTGTAGAGAATAAGAAACTATCTCTAGATAATTGGCTTGACCTTGAAAATACAGAAAAATCTTTGCCTTTTGATTCTAGATAACTAGTAGCTTTTTCAGCTTTGAGTGAGAACAGGATCTCTTAGCTGGCTTGTTTTCTAGGTGTAAGGTAGAGCTTGTTACTCCCTCTAATGCTATCTTCTTGTCCCATATATAGGAGCGGGATGCTGCACTCCAACCCTGGGGACTATGCCTGGGGTCAGACAGGGCTTGATGCCATTGTAACCCAGGTGAGGAGCTGCCTTCCCAGTGGGTCTCATCAGTGGGTCTTGTGGTTTCCCAGGCTTCCTTCTGCTACTTCTTGAAGTGATAGTCACTCTGTTTTATCTATTATTTTGGGCATAAGGGCTTCCATTGGACTGAATAGATAAATGATTATGGATTAGCTCAGTATCTGTTGGCCCAAGATTTGTAGATGATGATTTCACCTCTAGAGGAAGAAAAGACCTCTCCTGAAACAAACAGTATATGGTGTTTTTGGCTTCTTGCTCAGCCTTGTAAAGAGGGCCTCACATGTGGCAGCATGGATTTCTGCTTGATGAACAAGGCAGGAGCCAAGGAAAGGCATTCCTGGGCCACATTCCTCCTGTTTCTGTTCATTTTACTCGGATTAATTGTTTCATTTCCCCTAGTGGATGGATGAGAATAGAAAGCATGCTGTTGGTATCCAGGTCTTCTAATTGACAGTAATTTACCTGTTTCTTGACTTAATTCTATGCTGCTCTCCATACTTTGATTCCTTTTCTTCCTGTCAGCAGAAAAGTGTTTGGACCAGTTAAGTATTACTTTCTATTAAGCTGTAATTTTATTCATGACATCAATTGGTTACTACTGTAAAGTTGTTCTAGGCCCCAAAGTGGGCCTTGCAGCCCTGGGTCTCTGTAAAATGATACTTATGTCACTCTAACATTGTAAAGCAATAATAAGTAAAAGGAGGGGAAACCTAGGGCCCTCAGAGCCTTAAGAGGAATTAACATCTTTAATGTCTGCCACTCTTCGGTGCTGGAGCAGCTACCTCTCCAGAAATAGTGAAATGTTTGCCTGTGTCTGCTTCTCCTTCCCCACCTCTCCTCAACCCCCCTCTCCTTTTCTTCCCCACTCTTCTCTTCCTTCTCCCTTCTCTTCTCCTCCTCTTCCTCCTCTCCCCTTCTATTCCTCCTCCTCCCTCCTCTCCCCTTCTATTCCTCCTCCTCCCTCCTCTTCTCTTCTTTCTTCTCTCCCTTTCTCCTCCTCCTCCCTCTTCTCCCCCTCTTTCACACCTCCTTCTCCCTACCCCCCCGTTCTTTTATCTGTAGCTTTTAGGACAACTGGAAAATACAGGGCCTCCACCAGCCGACAAGGAAAAGATCACATCTCTTCCAACAGTGACAGTAACTCAGGAACAAGTTGGTAGGTTCATTTTCATATTTAGTCTGTCATCCCACTGACCTATGTTCAAAATTCTAGGACCTTCCTATACTAGGACTCTTCTGGTGAAACTATAGTTCCCAAAAATTCCTATCTGGCTACTAGGTATGAAACGTATAGGAGGTATTGCCTGAGCAGTTACAGTGTTCTTTTTCTAGGTGCTATTGGGAATAAAAGGGTACAAAGATATATGACTGCATTCTAATGAGTGGAACTTATTACTGGAAGCAGAATTTATACCAAATGATTTACAGTGTTGGGCAGATGATACTGGCCTTAGGAAAAGGGAAGAAAACAAATGAGAAACTGAGAATTTGTGTCAGATGTACTTACATATCTGAACTGTATTCATTTTATTTATAAGTATTGAAGGGATTTAGTGATAAAGGACTTTAGTTTGAAATGAGTGTTACTTTCCCTAGAAATTCAAATTTATAGTCAAAGAAGATTTAAAAACAGGATAGATCATTCTGCATAAGGAAAGTATGATCTAATTTAGATTGTCAGCATAAGCTGGGTGCTGGTGGCTCATACCTGTAATCCTAGCTATTCAGGAGGCTGAGACCTGATGATTATGGTTTGAAGCCAGCCTAAGTAAGAAAGTCTGTGAAGCCCTTATCTCTAGTTCACCACCAGAAAACTGGAAGTGGTGCTGTGGCTCAAAGTGGTAGAGTGCTAGCTTTGAGAGAAAAAGCTCAGGGATAGCACCCAGGCCCTGAGTCCAAGTACCACAACCACCACCAACAAAAATATCAGCATAGAATTGCTGTTTGAGTTAGATATAGGATATGACCTTATTAGACTTGAGATCGCATCTGATTTGGGAATTATGGGAGGTATGACTCGACAGTGTGGGACCTTGTAGAGAACTTGAAACTGTAAGAGGATGAGGCAGATGTTGTAGGTAGTTGGTAAGTTTTGTGGGTCCTAAGTGAAGGAATCAGAATTTAAGTGGTCTTTGAGGAGGTTAGTGGGAAAGTGATAGGTTAAGTATAGTTGGGAGGGGGAGGGAGCAGACACAGATTAGAGAGACTTGTTCCATGCATGTGCGATCTAGTGACGGTTGTGGGCTGGCAAGGGAAAGGGTAGATTTAAGAGTTCCTTTTAAAAATAGGCTTTCATCATGAATGATGTAATGAGATACAGGAGGGAAAGGAGCAAAGGTGATTTTAAGATTTCACAATTATTACCTATAAAGGTGGTGCTATTCCCTTTAGGAGTGGGCACTGGTTTGAGTAAGAGATGATGTGCTGTCGTTTTTAGCTACCAGCTGAGACATAAGGGAAGATGAGCTGAAACATACGGAAGCTGCTGTCAGGGAAATTAACTGGTAGCCAAGGGTAGGACACATTTGGGTTGTTAAAGGCTTAAAACTAGGGACACAGCCTGGCAGGCTGTGGCAATAGTCTTAGCATAAGAAGTTAAGTTAGAATTAGAGTGGGCACTAGTGGCTCACACGGGTAATCCTCACTACTCAAGAGGCTGAAATCTGAGGATGAATGTTTGAAGCCATCCATGTAGACAAATCTGCACAACTCTTATCTCCAGTTAACCAGCAAAAAAGCCAGAAGTAGAAGTATGGCTCAAGTGCTAGAGCTCCAGTCTTGAGTGAAAAAGCTAAGGGACAGCACCCAGGCCCTGAGTTGAAGCCCCAGCCAGTGTGTGAGTGAGTGCATGTGTGCTTGTAAATGCACACAAAGTTGAAGTTAAGGAGAATTGAAGATACAAATGAAGGAAAGTGTGATGCTGCCCTCAATACCTGCCATCCCTTGGGACAGGGAGGATATCTGTATCCAGTCACTTAGGGATGTAGAATTGCTGATACTATTAGCCAAACCAGAGCATTTCTGAGTTTTCTGCTGTAGTAGAGTTTGTGACCATTTCCTTTGTGGAAAGAGAGCTTCTTGTCACTTTATTTGGAGGCCTTGGCTACACTTGGCCTATGCAATTCAGTAGCACCACCTCCAGGCTAACTTCTAACTTACAACTTCTATAGAGGACTTGAGGGTGGCTACACTGAAGGAAGATGCCTGATTTGAAAAAGAGCAAGATAAAGTAGTCTGAACCACGGGCTGGTGGAAGTGAAAAATTGCTAAGATGAGTTTGTTCCTTCATTGTTTTATATAGCTTGCCACTGTTGCCTCATCAGGAACTGACTGTCAGAAGGCTGCTACACAGTTGTGTGAATGTTTCTGGTTTTACTTAACAGATAATCTAAGCCTGTGGTAACTTTTTCTACCCCTGCATTAAAACATGGTCCAATAGTATGGGTTCTGTTAAGGCCTACTACGATAGGCTCCTCTCATCATCTTTGTTTTTTATTCCCTATTTACTACTATCTCTATCCCCATTTTGAAATGCAGAATGATTCATGCTTCTTATCTGCCTCTGGCTTAATTTTTGTTCCTTGCGACTCTTCTTTATGCATTTCTTGCTTTGGTAGACACATTGGGTTAGTTTTTCTTCCTTGTCTTTGCTTGTTTACTTTAAGAGGTATTTCTTCCTCCCACAGAGATGGGCCTAGAATGTCCAGTATGCAAAGAAGACTACACAGTTGAGGAGGCAGTCCGGCAGCTTCCCTGCAGTCACCTCTTCCACAGCAGCTGTATCGTGCCGTGGCTAGAACTGGTGAGATGCCTGTGGAATCTTGGCTTCTTGGGGGGCATGGGGAGTGGGGGGTTGGGGCAAATAAAGGGGACGTTGGCAGGTCATGAGTGCTGTGTAGATCAAATTCTAGTCCCTAAGCCCTGGTGATCTTCCACGACTGCCTCCCTGTTTTCTAACCATGCGCAGGCTCCTGTGACCTGCCCCCTGTTCTTGTGAAAAGCAGCTGTATTAGAATACAGCTGTGCTTGTTTGTTTACAAATTGTGGCCATTTTTGTGCAGTGTGGGCAGATTTGAGTAGTTACAACAGAGTTAGTAAAATATTTACTACATGTCCCTTTAAAGACAGTTTGCAATCCCTTCCCCAAGACCACATGGAAAAGTGGCGGGTAGTCACTCTGAAGTCAGGTTTTCTAGTTTGTTTGGTAGTATGTATCAGCTATTGCTAGTTCACTGTCCTAAAATTCTATCAGCTCTGCATTAAGCTCCATTCAGGAGACATCTTGCCATCATTTCTTGGAGCCCAGCGTGAGGATGCAGGACTTTTTTTACTTTCTAAATTCTTAATTTTGGATGTTCTAGCTTTTAGGGTCCCTCCCTCCCTCTCTCTTTTTCTTTCTCTGTCTCTCACCTCAGCTCCTTGTGCTTTTGTTATTTTCAGTAAGGTCTTGCTTTTTGCCTATGCTGGCCTGGGCTCCTGTTTATGCTTCCCACATAACTGAGAGGTCAGATGAGCACCATTGTGCTTTTTCTTTGGTTGAGATGGGGTCTTGAGACCTTTTTTTTTTTTTTTGGTCGGTTGTGGGGCTTGAACTCTGGGCTTGGGCGCTGTCCCTGTGCTTTTCAGCTCAAGGCGAGCACTTTACTGCTTCAGCCACAGCGCCACTTCCGGTTTTCTAGTGGTTTATTGGAGATAAGAGTCTCACAGACTTTCTTGCCTGGGCTGGCCTTGAACCGTTATCCTCAGGTCTCAGCCTCCTGAGTAGCTAGGATTACAGGTGTGAGCCACCGGCACCCAGCTTGCCAAACTTCTTGATCTCAGCCATCCTTCTGATGACAGGCATGAGCCTCTAGGACTTGCTAGAGTGACTTTCCCAGGTCAGGCCGTTCACATGGACTTTGTGTCTTTCTGTTTCAGCATGACACGTGCCCCGTATGTAGGAAGAGCTTAAATGGTGAGGACTCTACTCGGCAAACCCAGAACTCTGAGGCCTCTGCAAGCAACAGATTTAGCAGTGACAGCCAGCTACATGACCGATGGACTTTCTGAAACTAAAGACCATACCTGAACCAGGGCTGTCTGTGGTAGTCTTATTACCATAGCTGTAAATTGTATCAAAACAAACAAACGTAGTAGATGGATTTAGGAATCACATAAGAAGCCCCAACCCATACTATGAATGCCATGAGTGTTTTCTTCTCTAAATTGAAAGTTAGTTCCTACAGATGGAATTGTATCTACAACCAAATGCCTCTTGTTCCTAAATTCAGAGTGATACTTTTATAAGTGTGAAACAATTATGTTGGTTTGCTCCTGCCTGAATAGAATCAATTCCTTAAAGTCTAGGTAGGGTCCTACTGTGTGTCCTGTTGCCCAGTGATGGATGTTTCTGGCCCCTCCCCCACCATGAACGTATTTCACAGCAAATACAAAGGAATCAGTGCCCTAAAGTCCTACCAGTATAAATCCCTTTGTCTTAATTGTACAAAAACATTTTGACCACATTAGTGAGGTAAGATTAATTTAGGAATCTGAGACTACTGAATTTTTTTTGTCTTGATCCTCCAAGAGCTCAAAGAAAATTACAGTGGGAAGGAAAAACTGGTCCATCATCACACACTTAGGTTTTCTCGTTTTGATTTTCAGACACTATTTCAAGAATTGCAGTTTCCTTAGAACCAGCATGACATGTGCTAGGAATCTTAATGTCGGTGGGAGTTTGATTCTGGTTCCTTTCTGGGAATGAAATAGGCAGCATACAGATACAGAAAGATGTTTGGAATCTTGAGTTCTGAGATTTTTTTTTTAAATGATTCCCCCAACTCATTATTTACTGTCTTTTTGTCTTAGGATTACTTCATTACTGCTTCTACAGCCAATTCAATGTTTTTGGTAATTTATTGCTCATTAGAAATTGGAATTTTGTGTTGTCTTAATTTTTAAAGCTCATTTTTCATCTCTGAAGCTTTTCCTGTTCTGCTTGGTTCTGACTCTGCTTGGAGTCAAGCTGATTAATGTGATCATGCCCTAACTCGCTTGGCCAGTAAAGGTTGGCCTTGCTTTCTACGTCTAACAGTGTCCATACAGATGCTCTTTAAGTGTTTAAAACTAAATAAATGAAGAATGTAAAGAATGTTGCTGGAACTTGAAAGTCTCAAAATGCCACAGTGGGGCTGGCTGGTGTGTGCTGGCTGTGAGGAAGGGTGTTGAGGCGGCCGGGTCACATCTGCCTCAGTTTGTAATTAGCAGAGCAAGATCACCAGTGTTTTTGGTGACCGTCACTCCTGGGTTTTTTGTTTGTTTTGTGCCAGTAGTGGGGCTTAAACTCAGGGCCTCACACTCTCACTTGGCTTTTTTGCTCAAGGCTGGTGCTCCACCACTTGAGCCACACCTCCATTTTTTGTGGTTAGTTGGAGATAAGATTCTCATGTCCTTTCCTTCCAGGGCTGGCTTTAAACCATGTTCAGCTTCCTGAATAGCTAAGATGACAGGTGCCTGTCTTTCTCTTGTTTTTGGGTGACTTTGACACACTGACTTGGAGGTGAGGAAAGGAGTTGAGATCATCTTCATCTGTTTGGCGGCAGATAAACAAGTTGGGGAGAGAAGAGAAAAAGTGGAAGAGTAGCCTGCTGAACCACAGCTGCATGTAAAAGTTATGACTAGAATGTATGACTGACTTACAGCCCAGGGGGAATAAAAGAAGCTTCTTATATACATCTCATCATGCACCTCTGTAGTGATTGTTTCTCTAGGGGAGATGATGGGCTGTTGTGATAAGCCCATTAGAACATAGCCTGAGGTATGCATTGACACAGTGTGAGATATACTGGTTTTCAATTGGGGATGAGGAGAGGTGAGATACTCTAGTTACTTGGCTACTGCTTACATAATGGAAGGCTATGATGTAGTTGGAGCACTTGAAATCTTCAAGGAGATTGATATTTTGGAAATGTTGGTCTGTTAGTGTCCAAAGATGCCAGAACAGGCAGTTTTCATTTTTCATTGTAACTTGAGAACTAGAGCACTAGTTGTCAGTTGTTTCATAGAGACAAAGTGCTCATTGGGTATCTGCTACCAGGACACAGCATAGCAAACAGCATCACATAAGTGATTTTAAGTTTTCTTCGTTTTCTCCCCATTCATAGGGGACAGAAGGCTCATTTTACTATTTCCCAGACTTGTCCTGCTTAATGAATTAGTAGTTGTTTTAGGGTTTCGTCCTAAAAGAGGCACTTCCGTTCAAGGTTAGTTTATGTTAAGGAGTTAACAGTGAGAGAAGCAGAACCAATATGGTGGATGTGCAGATTGTAAAACAGATCTGGCATAAGGAATTAGCTCATGCACTTGGGAGGGCTAAGGTGTGCCAGGCTCTTCGAGATTCAAGAGAGCAGTTGAAGTCTGAAGGCATGAGCACCAGGAGAGCCTGTGGGGAAGCTCCCAGTGTGAAAGCCAGGTGCAAGCAAGGCCAGCCCAGGCAGAGAAGACCCCAAGACCCTTGCACAACCAATAGTTGGGTGTGGTGGTACACTGTCAACATCTCACTGTATGGGAGGCTGGGACTGGCAGGATCGCTGTCCAGGCTAGCAGGAGCAGAAAATTCATGAGACTCCTATCTCAATGGAAGAAAGCTGGGCATGGTAGCATACACCTGTTATCCCAGCTAGGTTGGGTTAGGAAGCCTAAAACAAGCAGATCAAGGTCAAGATAGGGTCTTCTTCATGTAGGAAGTGAGAGCCTATCTTAAAAGTAGGGCAAAACAGGGCTAGAGGTATGTCTCAGTGGTAGAGCTGTCTGACAAGCATGAGGTATTAAACTGTACTGCTCCCCTGCCAAAAGATTATTTTTTTTTCAGAGTTCCCAATTACTAGTTCTCTGAACAGAGTTAAGAAACCTGAGAGAGCTGGGAATGTGGCTTAGTGGTAGAGTGCTTGCCTAGCTTGGATTCAATTCCTTAGTACCACATACACAGAAAGAGCTGGGAGTGGCCCTGTGGATTAAGTGGTAGAGTGCTAGCCTTGAGCAAAAGAAGCTCAAGGACCAGTATCCAGGCCCTGAGTTCAAGCCCCAGGACTGGCAAAAAACAAACAAAACTGTAGAATGACATCCCTACCGCCACAGCTCCTTGACTCTTCTAACAGTGTTTTAACTTACAAGATAAAATAATTGTTTTACGTCAAGGATGTAGAAATGGCTGTGAATTGAATAAGCTTCCGTAGCCCAGTGAAATCTATTAACACTTACTGCAAGTGCTTCTCAGAACTTTCTTGAGCAGAACTCTGGTCCTCAAGTAAAAGGAAGAATTTTGGGAAGGAACTTGTGTTCTAACCCTAGCAAGTCTCTTTTGGACTGGGAAAGTGTTTCTCAGTTTTGTCTTTGTGTGACACATTCATGTATTTGTCAGGAGTGCTATCAGGACACTGTACATTAGTCACAGCAGCTCTAGATACATGTGATGATGAGGAAAGAAAAGGACCCAAGTTCACAATGTTTCATTTGCACACCTTTAGGCTCTGCCTTTCCCTTTTACAGGACAACTGCCGTGCATAGGTGCCTAGTTATATGATCAGTAGCAACAAGACTCACCTGAACTAATTTTTTTTTTTTTTTTGGTGCTGGTACTGAGGTTTGAACTCAGGGCCTTGCACTCTTGTTTGTCTTTTTAAGGCTTTCAAGGCTTTAACGGTTGGCACTGTGCCACTTGAGCCACAACCCTACTTCTGGGTTTTTGCTAGTTAATTGCAGATAAGAGTCTTAAGGACTTTCCTGCTCAGGCTGACTTTGAACCATGATCCTCAGATCTCACCCTCCTGAGTAGCTAGGATTACAAGTGTAAGCCATCAGTGCCAGGCTCAAAAACACTTCTTGATAAAGTTGATGAAGCTAGGCACTAGTGGCTCACACTTATAATCTTAGCTACTCAGAAGCTGAGGCCAGGAAGATCGTGGTTCAAAGTCGGCAAAGGCTCCTCTAATTGACAATAAAAAGCTATGAGCAAGACAGCCCGGGAATAGGGCCAGGCCCTGACCAAGTTTAAACCCCAGTGTTGGTTAAAAAAAGAAGATAGTGGGGTTGGGAAGGTGGCTCAGTGGTAGAGCGCTTGCCTTGCATGCCTGAGGCCCTGGGTTCGATTCCTCAGCACCACATGAGCAAAAAGAAAAAAGCCGGAAGTGGTGCTGTTGCTTAAGTGGTAGAGTACTAGCCTTGAGCTGAAGATCTAAGGGACAGTGCCCAGGCCCAGAGTTCAGGCACCATGACCGGACCCCCCCCAAAAAAAAGAAGATAGTCATATGGTAGAGGTAAGTTTCATTTGCTCCAATTTCAGTAATGCATTTAATCCATTTGTCTTTATTAGTCACATAAGATTCTATATCTGGTTGAAATACAGATGTAACATGCATTGCAAATATATGCACATTTGTAAGATACTGTTTATTCTGACAGAACTTAATGGTATACAGATTCCTTATAATAACATGATCTTACAGAGATTCAAAACTTATGGTTGTAGCCAGGTGCCAGTGTATCTTTCCTAGAGGCTAAGATCTAGGATTGCTGTTCAAAGCCCGCTCAGGCAGGAAAGTCTGTGACTCATCTGTAATTAGCTACCAAAACAGGAAGTGTTAAAGCTGTGGCTTAAGTGGTAGAGTGCTAGCCTTGAGAAAAAACGCTCAGGGACAGCTCCCAGGCCTAAGTTCAAGCCCCAAGATTGGTACACACACACACACAAACACACACAAACACAACCACCACCACTACAACAAGAAAACCTATGGTTGTGAATGTCTCATACACATTGGGATTTAGATATGTGTACAGAACACTAGTGATTCATGCATGGAAAACAGCCGTGGGGGTGGGGGGGTGGTACTGAAGCTTGAACTCAGCTTGGGCATGCTGTCCCTTAGCTTTTTCAGTCAAGGTTGGTGCTTCACCACTTGAGCCACAGCTCTACTGGCTTTTTGGTGATTAATTGGAGATAAGAGTCATGGACTTTTCTCTCTGGTCTGGCTTTGAATTGCAATCATCAAATCTCAGCCTCAGGACTATAGGCTTTAAAAGAAATCATTTGTAAGCTGGGTGCTGGTGGCTCATGCCTGTAATCCTAGCTACTCAGGAGGCTGAGATCTGAGGATCACAGTTCAAAGACAGCCAGGGCAGGAAAGTCTGTGAGACTGTTATCCCCAATTAGCCACCAGAAAACCAGAAGTGGCGCTGTGGCTCAAGCGGTAGAGTGCTCGCCTTGAGCTGAAAAGCACAGGGACAGCACCCAGGCCCAGAGTTCAAGCCCATGACCGACCAAAAAAAAAAAAAAAAAAGGAAAAATCATTTGTAGCTGGGCACTGCTGGTTAAAAACCAGTTCAGGCAGAGAATCTGAGATACTTACTCCATGTAGCCATCAAAAAGCTGGAAGTGGAGAAGATTGGAGTTTTTGCCCGGACTGGCATGGAACCATGCATGATCCTGGGATTTCAGCCTCTCCTGAGTAGTTAGGATGACAGGCATGAGCCACTGGCACTTTTCTTTAAAGGATACACAAATGACCAAAGGGGTTGGCACGTCCTTAGCGGAGCTGGGTGGTTGTGTGCAGAAGCGCCCCTCCAGCCATCTGTAGACGTGCCATTGGAACCAAGGCCTTTCTGTGGCAAGAAGCCTGCCTCCTTCTCTTTTGCCTGCCTTCACTTATTCCATCTCCTTTCCCTTCAGAACGTTAAATAAACACATTCTCTCCCCACCCCCAGAGTTGACGGTGTTCTTGTTTTCTGTGATTTCCTTTATTATGTTGCTGGCCAGGGGAGATAAAGCAGGAAGCGCATGCTTACCCTGTATTTGAGAAGTGGACACCAGCCACTTGCATGAATATTTTTCTTCATTGGTGCAGTGTCTGGAAGTCTAAGAGTCTGTGTTTTTCTTGGAGGGAGGAGATTTTCTCTTGGGATTCTCTCCCCCCCACTTTTTTTTTTTTTTTTTGTGAGACTTGAACTCAGGTCCTGAGCTTTTTTGCTCAAGGCAAGTGCTCTACCACTTTGAGCCACGGTGCCACTTCTGGTTTTCTGTGGTTGGAGATAAGAGCCCTAAAGACTCCCCTGCCTGGGCTGGCTTCCCACCGTGACCCTAGATCTCAGTCTCTTGAGTAGCTGGGTGTACAGGCGTGAGCTGGCCGGCCTGGCTGGGCTTCCTTCTCTCCCCACACACAGCAGCAGCGCGGAGGATAATTAAGACCGTCCTGAAGCGATGCCAGTGCTGCGCTGTAGCCGCCAGGGGCCGCTGCGTCCCACCTGTGCTGCAAGTGAAGCCAAGGAGGGTGGCCGAGTTGGGGCTGGTGGCTTCTGCGGACTCAGCCTGTCCTTTGAGCTGCAACTGGCTCGTGCCAGCAGCAAGAGGAGTTTGGAGGAGGTGTGGGCGATGCCCGGGGCAGGGCTTCCACCCTCATAGGAGACTCCATGCTGGAGAGTCTCTGGGACCCCTTGGATTCTGGGTCTGTTAGTTAACCTTAGTTTCCTGTGTGTGTGTGTGTGTGTGTGTGTGTGTGTGTGTGTGTGTATACTCACGTGTGCATGCGCACATATACGCCAGTAATGCTTGAACTCAAGGTCTTGTACTTTTGCTTAGCTTTTTCTGCGCAAAGCTAGTTGGTGCTCTACCTTTTTAGCCAAACCTCCATTTTTCACTTTTTGCTGGTTAATAAGAGTCTATTGAATTTGTCTGCCCAGGATGATTTTACCAGATCCTCAGATCTCAGCTTCCTCAGTCTAGTATTGCAGAGGTGAGCTCCGGGCGCCCGGCCACTGCGGACTCCTCCTCCTCCTCCTCCTCTCCCCCCCTTCTCCACTCCCCCCCCCCCCCTCGCCTGGGCTCTCTCCCTGAGCCTCTTTGTGTTCAAGGCTAGCACTCTACCACTTGAGCCACAGGG
The DNA here is from genome assembly GCF_019054845.1 of Dipodomys spectabilis. NCBI lineage: Eukaryota > Metazoa > Chordata > Mammalia > Rodentia > Heteromyidae > Dipodomys > Dipodomys spectabilis. The sequence continues at coordinate 18,714,958 of NW_024870679.1, forward strand.
CCACTTCTGGCTTTTTCTGTATATGTGATACTGAAGAATCTAACCCAGGGCTTCATGCATGCTAGGCTAAGCCACATTCCCTGCCGCTGATGGCCTTCTTAACCTTTGCCCTAGTGGGTCCTGGGCTGATCTGGGAAGCATGCAGAGCAAAGCCTCTTCTCAGAAGAAGTTAGAAATTAGCAACATGGAGCAAGTGAGGACACTCGAGGAACAGAGCAATGCCTCTGCCTCTGACCACATAAAATACTTACCAAAATCAACTCCAGGAAATGGAAATGAGAGATTTTTTTTTCCTTGCTGTTGTGTTTTTTTTTAATATCTTTTGTTTGTTCATTTGTATGCTTTGGGGAGGGTAAGGAGATGCACAAAAATGGATTGACAAAGGGTGAAAAAATACAGCAGTGGTACTCACTAGATACTATATTGAAAATGAACTGCCTTATACCACTGGTGGAAGGGAAAAAATGGGAGACAGCAGGGAAGGGGTAACATTGTCCAAAAAGATATGTATTCAGCCAGGCACTGGTGGCTCATAATTGTAATCCTGTAATCTCAGGAGTCTGAGATCTGAGGATCAAGGTTCAAAACCAGCCCATACAGGAAAGTGAGAATTTTATCTCCAATTAACCACCAGAAAACCAGAAGTAGTGCTGTGGCTCAAAGTAGTAGAGCACTAGCCTTGAGCAAAAAGAGCTCAAGAACAGTGCCCAGGCCCTTAGTTCAAGCTCCATGACTGACTAAATAAATAAATAAATAGATGTGCTCATTACCTAACATGACTATACTATTTTGTACACCACTTTTATAATAACAAGGTATTTTTAATTCCAAAAAATGAGTGACATAGAATAACAGTCAAAAGGCAACACATTACATCCAGACAGTTGTCTGAATAATTAGGAAGAGATGTGATAAGCAGAACACGTGCTTCTTTAGATCAGGGTAAGTCTAATTGCTACTATAAATTAATTAGTGACAAGTGCAATGGACACTCGGAGAAATCAATCACCACTGTATGGATAGTTGGAAATACCATTTCTCCAGATGGCAGATAATACTGTGGCTTATTGCTCTGTGGAGAATGGAAGCACATGCTAGCCTCCAGTGGGAGATTGGTGAAGATCAACTAGAGCTGTGGCTCAAGCAGTAGAGCACCAGCCTTGAGCAAAAAAGCCAAGTGAGAGGGTAAGGCCCTGAGTTCAAGCCCCAGTACCAGAACAAAAGAAAGAAGAAAATCCGAGCTGGGCTTCTACCTGCCTTGCGATGCTTGTGCCACTGTCCAGAAGCCCCAGGGACAGGAAGTCCGAGAAGTGGGACACCTGGCTCTTCCCTGGGGAAGGCAGAGCTGCCAGTCTGGCCCAGCTGATAGTTTTCTGGAAGGAAGCCATGGCCAGGTCCAGAGGCTGCTTTCATCAAAGCTGTGTAGGCATTTCAGGCCAACGTGCGCCCTCATGGTCGCTGGCCTTTAGCCCAGAGCACTGGATGACAAACCAGGGCAGGGATGGGAGGAGATGCTTCAGGGGCTGGGTGTCAAGCTGGCCAGGCAGAGCTGGGTACAAACATCTGAACTTCAGCTCTGATTTCCAGTGTGTAGTGAATGGCTCACAAGAATGGTGGCAAGTTCTTGTCTTTTCAAATAGAAAAATCTGTCAGGCCAATACAAAGGTGTCCTGAAGGGTCTGTCTTCTCCTCCTTGGTCCCATGTTTGGTTGCAGCCAGGCCTCTGGCCCTGAACGCAGACCAGGCATGCAGGGTAGTTGAGTTCCACCAAGACATACCAGCCTGCTAGAGACAGCCACGCCACAGCTTTCCGTGTGCCCGAGGCTGCCCAGCCCTTACCATCACAAAGCCACACCTCGGGTGCCCTCTGGAAACTCAGGACCACAATGCCTCCTGGACACCAAAGCAAGAATAAGAGGCCCAGAAGCCAGGCACTGGTGGCTCACTCACAGCTGTAATCCCAGCTACTCTGGAGGCTGAGATCTGAGGATCATGGTTCAAAGCCAGCTAGGGCAGGAAAGTCTATGAGACTCTGATCTCCAATTAACCACCAGAAAACCAGAAGTGGTGCTGTGGCTCAAGTGGTAGAGCACTCATCTTGGGATGAAGAGTTAAGGGATAGCCCCCAGGCCCAGAGTTCAAGCCCCACAACTGACCAAAAAAAAAAAAGAAGGAAGGAAGGAAGGAAATAAAGAATATAAAGCCTGGCATTGGTGGCTCACTCCTGTAATAATAACTACTCAGAAGTGGCTGAGATCTGTGGGTCACAGTTGAAAGCCAGACAAGGTAGCAAAGTCTGAGACTCATCTCCAATAAACCATGTAAAAACCAGAAGTACAGCTGTGGCTGAAAGAGGGAGAGCACTAGCTTTGAGCATAAGAGCTTAGGGATAATGATCAGCCCCCATGACCAACGAAAGAGAAAGAAAGAAAAAAGAACGGAAGGAAGGAAGGAAAGAAAGGAAGGAAGGAAGGAAAGAAGGAAAGAAAAGTACCCACCTGCCCTGGAAATCCAAGTGCTAGGATCCTTTCTTAGGCTCAGGCCAAACTCTGGTTATTTGTCTTACGTTTTTGTTGAGCTACTACTGGAGCTTGAACTTGGGGACTGGGTACTGTTCCTTAGCTTTTTCATTCAAGGCTGGCACTCTACCACCTGAGCCACAGCTCTACTTGTGGTTTTTTGATAGTTAACTAAGAGTTAAAATCTCATGGATTTTTCCTGCCCAGGCTTTGAACAGGATCCTCAGATCTCAGCTTCCTGAGCAGGTGGCATTTCAGATGTGAGTCACTGGTATACGTTATCATATAGTGAGATCACACTTCCTCAGCCTTCCTATAGGCATTAGAAATGCCAGGCTTATTTTACTTATTAATTTATTTAAATTTTTTGGTCTGGTACTGGGGTTTGAACTAAGGGCCTTGCACCTGCTAGACAAGTGCCATATCTTTTACTATTTTGGGTTTAGTTGTATTTCAGGGAGGATCTTGTGTTTTTTTGGTTTTCGTTTGTTTGTTTTTTTACTGGTGTGAGGCATAAACTCTGGGCCTGGGCACTGTCCCTGGGATCTTCATCTCAGGGCAAGCACTCTACCACTTGAACCACAGAGCCACTTCCATTTTTTTTTTTTGGTGGTTCATTGGAGATAAGAGTCTCATGACCTTTCCTGCCCAGGCTGGCTTTGAACCATGATCCTCAGATCTCAGCCTCCTGAGTAGCTAGGATTAAAGGCAGGAGCCACCAGTGCCTGGTGGAGCTTGCTTTTTTTTTTTTTTTTTTAACCAGGCTGCCTTTAAACCTCAATCCTCTAGATCTCCATCTCCTTGCTAGCTGAGAACACAGGTTTAAGCTACTATGCCAAGTCTCTATCCTTCATCATGCCTAATTCTTTCATGAGGTTTTAGCATTTTGCCCTCCAAGACATTTCCAATCTGAATGGGCCCAGGTGGGGGTGGAATAGTGTGGGGCAGGGTGCACGTCTGTAGCTGCCCTGGAGAGTCTTGAGCTGACCTCCGAGGAGGAGACGTCCCTTCTTCAGTACATCATGAGGGAAGGTCTTGCTTTTCCTGACACTAGCATTCTAGATGAAGGGAAACAGGGAAGGCATTCACTAGAATGTCACCGATTCTGGGAAGGGGGGGGCGTTGGTGGCATTGAGGTTTGAACTCTGGACTTTGCACATGCTCCACAGATACTCTACCATTTGAGCTATGCCTCAGTCCTATTTTCTTTTCTTTTTTCTTTCTTTGTACTGGTACTGGATGTGAATTCAAGACCTCACACATTGGCTTGGCTTTTCTGCTCAAGGCTGGTGCTCTATCACTTGAGCCATAGCTCTACTTCTGGTTTTTTGCTGGTTAATTGGAGATAAGACTATTAAGCCGTGTGCCTGCCAGTGGCTCACTCCTGTAATCCTAGCAACTTAGGAGGCTGAGATCTGAGGATTAGGGTTCAAAGCTGACCCAGGCAGGAAAGCTCAAGAGACTCTAATCTCCAATTACCCACCAGAAAACCAGAAATGGTGCAGTGGTTCAAAGTGGTAGAACATTAGCCTGGAGTGAAAAAACTCAGAGACAGTGCCCAGGCCTTGAGTTCAAGCCCCAGGACTGGAAGAAAAAAAAGAAAAAAAAATCTCAGATTTGTCTGCCCAGACTGGCTTCAAACCAGGAGTCCTTATATCTCAGCCTCCTAGTATAGCAGGATTATAGGTGTGACCACCAGGGTCAAGCTTGGAACTTCCGAGGGAAGGCAGCAAATGTGGAGGCAGGGGGTCACAGAGATCTTACCATAGACTTGGGGCACTGGGTTGTTCCTTGTGCCCTTCACCCCCGATGGAGTGGTTGCATCCTCTGAGTGAGGGCCTCGGTCAGCCTGAGGCTGTGGCCTTGAGATACCTGACACTTTCCTGGCTGTTCTGCTCCTCACTCTGCCCCTTGGGAGACTTTCGGTAGTTGGGTTTCTGAGACAGAATTTGACCTTTCCAAGGACCATTGACGGTTTCTGTATCCTTTGGAAAGTGAGGGATTGATTGATTGATTGGTCTATTTGAGGAGAGGGGGTTTAGTACTGTGGCTTGAAACCACAGCCTGGCACTCTTGCATGGCTTTTTTTTCTCTCTCTCTCTCTCTCAAGGTTGGCATTCCGTCATTTGAACTGCACCTCTTCTTCTGGATTTTTCTTGCTGGTAAATTGGAGATGAGTCCTGCCTGAGCCAGGCGCTGGTGGCTCATGCCTGTAATCCTAGCTACTCATGAGGCTGAGATCTGAAGATTGTGGTTCAAAGCTAGCCTGGGCAGGAAAGTCCATGAGACTCTGATCTCCAATAAACCACCAGAAAACTGGAAGTGGTGCTGTGGCTCAAGTGGTAGAGTGCTAGCCTTGAGCTGAAGAGCTGAGGGACAGCACCCAGGCCTAGAGTTCAAGCCCCACAACCGACCCCACCCCCCTAAAAAAAAGAATCCTCCCTGAGTTGGCTTCAAACTGTGATCCTCACATCTCAGCCTCCTGAGTAGCTAGTGAACTCTTAGCACCTCGTTTTTAAAGGTATAGCTCAGTCAGGCTGGTCTTGAACTTGGGATCTTCCTGCTTTAGCCTCTTTGTTGATTACTGACAATAGAGGCGTTTAAAATCCACACTCCAAGAATGCCCAGAATTTGCTACCCATGGGATCCCAGAACATGGTAAGTTCTTGCCTTCAGTGTTAGTTTCCTCAAAGTTAAACACACTGTGTATTCTAACCCCTCCTTTGGGAAAAGGGAGAGAGAATGACTACTAAAATATCCTTCTAGCTAACCTGCCACAGTTAATAATTCACAGCCCTCCAGGGGTCCTTGGGGCTCCTCTATCCCGAGGCTTTATTGCTGTAAAAACTAGAAAGTTCTGATCAGCACTTGATGAGCTCTAAATGGCTCTGGCCCTCTGCCCTGTCTATCTCCCACACGCTCGTAAAACATTTATCCCAGCATTTCATCTGCACCTTGGCTTAATAAATTCCTTTAAAGGTATGCAGACTTCACAGGCTGCTTCTGCGAGTGCTGCTGAGGCCAGAAATCAGGAGGAGAAAAGGGAGGCCACCGTCAAACAGACTCAGGCCAGGGACAGGGACAGGGAAAGCCACTGGGGCTGAAAACGCCAGACACAGAGTCAGTTAATGAGCTACAAGAAAGGCAAGGTAAGATTAGGACAGAGGAATGCTGAAGCTGCAGTTAAAAATGGAGACCGTGGTGGAGAAAACACTGATTGAAGAAGCAAAAAAGCACAGGGATTTCACTGTAATTCTGCCATGAACTTGAGGTCCTTAACCAAGTTATCTGGTTGGGTCTTCATTTCATACTCAAGAAAGTGAGGTGGTAGGAAGGTACCAGTGGCTCACGCTAGTAATCCTAGCTACTCACTGGGTAGGAGGCTGAGATGTGAGGATCTCAGTGTGAAGCCAGCCTGGGTAGGAAAGTCTGTGAGACTTAGTTCCAATTAACCAGCCAAAAGGTTCGAAGTGGAGCTGTGGCTCAAGTAGTAGAGTGCTAGCCTTGGGCAAAAAAGTGAAGGAACAATGTCCCAGGCCCTGAGTTCAAGCCCCAGTTCTGGCACAAAAAAATAAAATTAAGTAAAGGAACAAAGGAAGTGTTTACAAGGATGTGAGGAAGTTGGAAACATGATCTGTGGCTCATGGAATAGTGAGATAGTGCAGCCATTGTGGGGGAAAAAAACATGGCGCTCTTTAACAAACACACAATTCAGCAATACCACTTCTGGGCAGATGCCCAAAATAATTGAAAGCAGAGACTGGAATAGATATGTGTGTATAGCTATGCTATGTTCTTATAATCATTATTCATTCTAGCTATTCTCTGTGTGTGTGTGTGTGTGTGTGTGTATGTCCCCGTCCATGTGCCCGTGTGCCCTGGTGCCCATGTGCCAGTACTGGGGGTTGAAACTTTCACTCTCATTCTCATTTGGCTTTTCCATTCAAGGCTGGCATTCTACCACTGGAACCAAACCTCTCTGGCTTTTTGATTGTTAATTAGCCATAAAAGTCTCATAGACTTTTCTTCCGAGGCTGGCTTTGAATTGCGATCCTCATATATTAACATCCTGAGTAGGTAGGATTACAGGCATGAGCCACAGAGCCTGGCTTTGATTCCATCCTGAAAAGCTTGGCTTGCCAACCCTGGTGCCCTCTACAACTATCACCAGTGTCTACATGTGGAAGTATTGGCAAGAAATGGGAAGTCTAGATGGTTCTCTGTTTCTGACCAGTAGCGCAGAATGCTGTTGTTTGTTGTTGTTTTGTTTTTTGTTTTTGTCAGTGGTATGGCTTTAACTCAGGGCTTAGACACTGTCCCTGAATTGTTTTTCTCAAGGTGAGCACTCTATCACTTTTAGCCACAGCTCCACTTCCAGTTTTCTGGTGGTTCACTGGAGATTAGAGTCTCACTGCCCAAGCGGGTTTTGAACCACAATTATCCGATCTCAGCCTCTTGAGTAGCTAGATAATAAGCATGAGCTACCAGTGCTCGGCTTCAGAGTGGTAGGATAGCAGGCATGCCATCTACCATGCTCTGGAACATTCCACAATCTCACCTGTCCACTCTACACTCCTAGGTTTATTTTCATAAGACTGTGGGTACAATGTGTACCTTTCTTGCAAAATGATATGTACTGAGGAATTTCAGGTCTGGACATGGCACGAAAGTTGTCTTCCTTGTCTCTGAACAATTCTCTGAGGTCGTTAGTATTAGCTATATTTTACAGATGAAAAAACTGAATGTATGCGAGGAAAAGCAACTGCCAAGTAGTAGAGCCAGGGGCTGGAAATGTGGCTTAGTGGTAGAGTGCTTGCCTAACATGCATGAAGCCCTGGGTTCAATTCCTCAGTACCACATGCACAGAAAAGGCCAGAAGTTGCACTGTGGCTCAAGTGGTAGAGTGCTAGCCTTGAGCAAAAGAAGCTCAGGGACAGCACCTAGGTCCTGAGTTCAAGCCTCAGGACTGGCAAAAAATAAATAAAAATATATATAGTAGAGCCATTTCTGGCTCTATAATCTGAAAATTTCACAGAAATATTCAGTGGCTGGGCATTAGTGGCTCATGCCTGTAATCCTAGCTAATCAGAAGGCTAAGATTTGAGGGTCAGTGTTTGAAGTCAGCCTGGGCAGGAAAGTCCATGAAACTCTTATCTCCAATTAACTGTGGAGCTGTGGCTCAAGAGGTAGAGGGTTAGCCTGGACTGAAAAAAGCTGAGGAACAGCTCACGGGCCCCAAGTTCAAGCCACATTACAGGCACAAAGAAAGAAAGAAAAGGAAGGAAGGAAAGAAGGAACAAAGGAAGGAAAAGAAGAAAGGGAAGAGAAAGGAAAGAAAAAGAAAACAAAGGAGGAACAATGGTTTTTAAATGGCAAAAGCCTTCCCCACGGATGTCACCTTTATAATAACAATTATATATATATATATATATATATATATATACATACATATATATTGTGGGTTGTGGGGCCTGAAATCTGGGCCTGGGCACTGTCCCTCAGCTCTTCAGCTCAAGGTTAGTGCCCTACCACTTGAGGCACAATGCCACTTCCAGCTTTTTTTTTCCCTTGCTTATGTGGAATCGAACCCAGGGCCTCATGCATGTGAGGCAAGCACTCTACCACTGAGCCACCTTCCCAGCCCCTAAAAAATTATTTTTTAAATTTAAATTAAAAAACCTTCCCCACTAAAATGTTGAACAGAATAAGATTAGTTCCTACTAACTTTTGGACTTTATACACATGGTTAATGAGCACATCGGTCTCATTAACATTCACAGAAATCTAAAACTTTGGAGCAAATATGTTATTTTTTGGCCAGGCACCAATGACTTATGCCTGTAATCCTTGCTATCAAGAGACTGAGAAGGATTGGGCATGTGGCAGAGAAGGGGGAGAGGAGGAGGGGGGGAGAGAGGGAGAGAGGGGGAGAGAGAGAGAGAGAGAGAGCTCAGCATCTCAGCCTGAGCAAAAGTCTGAAACTCTTCAATTAATTTCAATTATCTTCAATTAACCAGCAAAAAGCCAGACATAAACCAGGCACTGGTGGCTTACACCTGTAATCCTAGCTATTCAGGAGGCTGAGATCTGAGGATCACAGTTCAAAGCCAGCCTGGGCAGGAAAGTCCTTGAGACTCTCATCTCCAATCAACCACCAAAAAGCTGGAAGTAGAGCTGAGGCTTAACCAGCAAAAAGCTGGAGCTGGAGGTCTACCTTACTTGATAGAGCCAGAGTGAAAACAGCCAAGAGAGAGCTCAAGGCCCTGAGTTCAAGTGCCAGACCCACACTGCAAAAAAGGATTTGGACTCAGATGTTGGATTCTGACACTCAAAACATTCTTCCGCAATGCTCAGGAGGAGAGCTGTGGGAGGAAGCAGCTCAGGTGTTTGTCTGCTGATGCCCTTTGCCTGCTGGCTGGGTCATGCCACTGCTGGTGGTCCTGCAAGGGCCCCCGTTGAGTGTGGATGGAAGGAGGGCAAGGCCACCCCGTCTGTCCTCAGCCTAGAGTGGCCTTGCCCACCCACCTGCAGCACTGTCTTGTGGTCATGGTGGGAGGATCCAGCAGGTGGGTGTGGCTGGGCGGGATCAGCTGGGAGCCGGGGCAGCTGACGCTCAGCCACCGCAGAGGCTCAGGGAAGAATGCATGCAGATTCCGCCCACCTGCCGTCCTGGCCCTGCCGGCCTAGATAGACAGAGACACACACACAAACACACAGAAAGGCTCTTAAGTGTTGGGAGAGGAAGAGCTATTAGCAGTTGGAGAACACAATTGACACTCAGGTGAGAAAGGAAAAAAGAATTTCCATCAAAATATCTCAAGAGGTTGCCTTTTTATTTTTTGGTCTTTTTTTGGTGCCAGTCCTGAGCCTGAAACTCAGAGCCTAGGTGTTGTCCTTTAGCTTTTTTCACTCAAGGCTGGTGCTCTACCACTTGAGCCACACCTCCACTTCCAACTTTTTGCTGGTTCAGTGGGGATCAGAGTCTCATAGGCTTTCCTGCCCAGGCTGGCTTTCAACCACAATCCTCAGATCTCAGCCTCCTGAGTAGCCAGGATTGCAGGTGGGCTGAACTCCCAGGGAGAGAGAGGAGTCCCAGGTGAGGACAACAAGGGTCTTTGATGTTTTTTTCCTGAGGCTCTCCGCCCACCTAGCCTTCCTCTGGGTGGGGCCACAGTTTATCTGCTCTGCAGCCCTCCTTCCCGTCCGCCCTTCTTGTGGTCTGGGCGCGGGGCAGAGGCTGCTGACCACGCTGGCCGGCAGGGAGGCCGGAGGCTGGCAGGGAGGCCAGCGCACTGGGTTGACTGGGAAGTTTGTCAGAGTTTCTAGCTGCTCAGGTCTCAGCCAGCTGACAGGAAACAGGCCAGAGGTCACATGAACTGAGACCACACACCCCTGTTAAATACATCAGCTTTTAAATCAATCTTTGTTCAAAGTCCAGTGAGTTCCAAGACCTGTGCTGTCCACAGAGAATTCCTCAGTGACAGGAGCAATTCCTTCTATCCCAGGTAAGAAGGCCTCGGCTCAGCCCTGACCTACCTGTTTTCTGTCGTTCCCTTTGCCTTCTTCTTTGGTACATAGTGGGCAGCCTCGGGCCGAAGAGAAGCCCGTGGGGGAAGGCCAGACCCTTTGAGGGGGGTGGTAGATTGGGGTGAGGGGTAAACTGAGAGATTGTCCTCCCTCTACAACTTTTTTGTTTGGCTTTGCTTGGCTTGAACTTGGGGCCTGATCCCTTGTCCTTTAGCTTCTCCATTCAAGGCTGGTGCTCTACCACTTGAGCTTCACTTTTCGCTTTTCTTGCTGATTAATGGAAGATAGGAGTCTTACAGACCTTTTTCCTGCCCTGGCTAGCTTTGAACCAGGATTTTTCAGAGCTCAGCTTCCTGTGGTGTAGCTAGGGTGACTGGCGTGAGCCACCTTCGCCTCAGATCTTTGTAATTGGATTTCTAGCCAAGGGCTCCTCCGTTGTAAATACTTATGTCAGAATTGATCCTGCTGTGAAGATACGGGTTGGTTATACAAGAGGAATGTGTTTCTCTCCATTTACTAAGATTTCCACAACGGGGTGTCAAAGCTCTCAGTCCTGTATTAAGAAGTCCCAGGGCCCTGCCTGCTTCTGACCCTAGTTATCTGGTCACATAAAACCTATATTCAAGCTGGGCACCAGCAGCTCACGCCTGTAATCCTAGCTACTCAGGAGGCTGAGATCTGAGGATCACGGTTCAAAGCCAGCCCGGGCAGGAAAGTGTGTGAGTCTCTTATCTCCAATAAACCACCAGAAAACTGGCTCAAGCGGTACAGTGCTCACCTTGAAGAGCTGAAGAGCGCAGGGACAGCGCCCAAGCCCAGAGTTCAAGCCCCACGATGGACAAAAACAAAACAAAACAAAAAAACCCACCTATATTCATCGGCTGGGAAGATGGCTTAGTGGTAGAGTGCTTGCCTAGCATGCATGGAGCTCTGGGTTCAATTCCTCAGGACCATATAAACAAGTGGCTCAAGTGGTAGAGTGCTAACCTTGAGCAAAAGAAGCTCAGGGTCAGTGCCCAGGCCTTAACTTCAAGCCCCAGGACTGGCAAAAACAAAAAAAAAAAAACCTATATTCATTGTTTCCTGCACCCATAGTTCAGGGACTTTGAGTTTGCAGGTTTGCATATTATAACTAAATCAATGACTTAAGATCTTCGACTCTTCTGCAGGGTCTCTGTACCATTCAATAGGAAGCTGTCAATAATGACATCTAGAGCGCTGGCTAGGCAGCTGCTTCTCATCTGGTGGGAAGACAACCAGACCAAGTTTATGGTTCAGTTGTTTGTGCCAAGCCATTAAAGTTACTTAGCCACCTGGAGCCTCCAGGTTATCATTGTTAAATGAAGGCCTGCCGCTGTTCCCCAGGGTTGTTTGGAAAATCAAATCGTAAATCCTTTTTCTTCATGCTGTCACTGGGACTTGAACTCAGGGCCTGGATGCTTTCCCTTAGCTGTCTCCACTCAAGGCTGGCACTCTACCACTTAAGCCACAGCTCCACTTCAGGCTTTTTGGTGGTTAATTAGAGCTAGGAGCCTTGTGGACTTTTCTTCCTGGGCTGGCTTTGAACCACAATCCTCAGATCTCAGCCTCCTGAGTTGCTTGGATTACAGGCCTAAGCTGCTGTGCCCTGCTCACCCTGGTTATTTTGATGCCACTGCTCAGGAGAGGAGGCTGAAGAATCTGCTGCCGCTGTCAGGTCAGGTCTCAGGTGTGATTGAGTTGAAATGATTCCCATGTTTGCAGCGTGGGACACTGGGTAAGAGTAGCAGCTGGACTTGAACATGCTTTGCCCCAAGCAACTCCTTCCCTTGGATTCCATGAGGGACCCTCCCCCCCACACACACTTTCTTAAGCTGTTTGGTGGGTTTATCAGAGACCAGTGGGTGGGCGCATGGGCACTGGAGTGGGAAGTGTGTCCAGTTGAATCTTCCTCCCTTAGCAAAGGAGCTGATGGTCCTGGCTGCTTGCATTGTGAGGGTATAGTCTCAGGGCGTGGCAATGGGCTGGGCCTAGTGCATGGACTGTTGGTGGTGGCCAGAGCTGGACCAGGGGACGGCCTCCTCTCCTGCTTACTTGATGGCAGATGGAGATCCATCCTGGGCTCCAGCAGCTTCTGAAGCTTCAAACCTGGGAACACAAACTCATGCTGGGGCCCAGAGCTCACGCCTGTCATTCTAGCTATTCAGGAGGCTAAGATCTGAGGGTTTGGGTTTGAAGCCAGTCGCCATGGGAAAGTCCATGAGACTCTTGCACACACGCACACACACAGATCAGGTTAGGCTGTGAATTTAGGCTTGTGTATTACACAGAGAGGAATGTTAGGGTTCACGTCAAATGTCCCTATTCCTTACGAGCAGACACCACAGCTCCCCTCGGTCCTCACCTGCCTCGAAGGAGCTATTCAATACATCCGTGGGAGCCCCAGGGTTTAGGGGATCGTTTATTTTTCTATGGTTCCACCCAGATGTTTGTGGGCTTTTTGGTTTTTGTTTGTTTTTGCACCACAAGTGAGACTTGAACTCATGGCGTGCTTGGATAATCTTGCTTCAAGGCTGGCGCTCTACCACTGGAGCGCCAACTTCACTTTTGATCTTTTACTGGTTAATTGGAGATGAGTTTCCCAGAATTTTCTGCTTGGAGTGGCTCTAAACCTTGATCCTCTGCTCTCGACCTCCTATGCAGGCAAGACCACAGGTGTGAGCTACTAGTGCATATCATCAGATCATCTCTTTTGTTGTTGTTTTTTTTTTGTCGGTTGTGGGGCCTGTACTCTGGGCCTGAGCACTGACAGCTCTACCACTTGAGCCAGAGCACCACTTCCAGCTTTTTCTGCTTATGTAGCGCTGAGGAATCGAACCCAGGGCCTCATGCATGCAAAGCAAGCACTCTACCACTGAGCCACTTTCCCAGCCCAGAGCTTCATCTCTTTTTGCCATACTCATGTACTCTGGTTGTTCTGAGCCATCTCATTTCCTGAGACCTCCTGTTTCTTCTACCTGGGGTTGTCTTCTTCTCCCCCTTCTATGTGTCCCCATAACACCCTGTTCCCAGTGCCTGGGAAGTTGGAACCCCCTACCTTTGAATCCAGGATGGATTTATGCCAACAACTAGGTAAAACCAGCTTAACTTTTCAGTCCTTTTTTTTCCCCCATAGTTAAATGGCCTATTCAGATGATTTCAGAACTCATCACAAGTTTGCAGGTTGGTTCCTAGAGCCTAGTAAAAGCTCCATGACTGTGGATCAGAATAAAGCATTCTAAATGTTTCAGTATCATTCTCTGCCATTGTTTAGTAGTTACATTTTTAACCCTTCCCCCTGGACTTTGAGCTCCTAGGAGACAGGACTGCATCTAAAGTGGGCTCAACCCTGATGGCTGTTCTATCTGCAAGCATCAAATAGATCTTATCTGCCTGAGACTTGAGGATCCACAGTTCAAAGCCAGACTGGGTAGAAATGTCCATGAAGTCTTATCTCCCATTAACCAACAGAAAGCCAGTAGTGCAGCTATGGCTCAAGCTATGCCTCAGCCTTGAGTGGAAAAGCCAAAGGAGTTCAAGCCCCAGTACTAGCACAAAGTAAATGAACTATCCCTTGTTGAACAGATAAATGATGTTTAAGACTCAAAAGATGAGTGATCTGGCCTGGGAATGTTGCTCTGTGGTAGGATGCTTGCCTTGCATGCATGAAGCCCTGGATTCGATTCCTCAATACCGCATTCATAGAAAAGGCTGGAAGTAGCGCTGTGGCTCAAGTGGTAGAGCGCTAGCCTTGAGCAAAATTTGAACTGTAGCTCACAAATGGGAAGATCTTGGATTTATTCTCTGGGGGAAAATGTTTACTTAGTAACTACCATGAGTAAGAACCCACAGTGGAAAGTTCCAGGCACAGTTTGTGGCCAGAGCAAAAGGCAGCCCTGGAGCTATGATGTAAGCAGTAGAGGAGCCTGGTGGACTGGCTGAGCCTCAGGGCCTTAGCAAGGAGTCCAGACATTTTGGGGGGGGGGGGGACGGGGCAGAAGGGGTACTGATACTTTAACTTTATTTGCTCAAGCCTTGAGCTCTACCATTTGAGCTACACCTCCACTGATAGAGCTTTGCTGTTTAATTAGAGATAAGAGTCTCCTGAACTTTCCTGCCTGGCCTGGCTTTGAACTGGGATCCTCAGATCCCTTTGAACTGTTATCCTCAGCTGGATAACAGGCATGAGCCACCAGCACCTGGCTTGGAGTCTGGATTTTGATTTCTTGAATGATGTTTTCAAGGCTGACAATGGAGAAAACAAGATTGGGAAGTTTGGTGGGAGGCAGGAGGCAGTGGGGCAGGAGGACTTGGGGAACAAGCCGGACGTATGGAAACAATGAGGGGCGATCCAGTGCAAAAGGCCATATAAAAGATGCTGATTTGGAATGGGCTGGTGGCTCACACATGTAATCCTAGCTAATCAGGAGGCTAAGATCTGAGGATGGCCGCTCAAAGCCAGCCCACACAGACAAATTTGAAAGTCTATCTCCACTTAACCAGAAAAAAAAAAGAAATCCAGAAGTGGACCTGTAGCTCAAGTGGTAGAGCAGCAGCCTTGTGTGGAAAATTCAAGTAGCCAAAGCCCTGAGTTCAAGCCCCAGTATTGGCCCCCCCCAAAATAGAAGGTGCTCAGTTGGGGGTACCTCTCTCAGCCTGCCATGGGGCGGGGTGTATAGTTGCCTCCGTTACTCCTTCCATCATCAGCTCAGCTTCCGCACTCCATTCCTTCTCCCTCCTAAAACTGTTAGCTAAGCAACTAGTGTGTGAACTTTAGACTAGAGTCCTGCCATATAGTACAAAGTATTGTTTACGGTGGCCAGGGTAGGAGGGGTAAATGGACTTACTTTGTGATAAGCAGATTCTATTCTTTATCATTCAAGAGACATAAAAATTACTCACGGGGCCTCTGATCACTCATTTCTAGATAATTCTCAATACATTGATTCATTTATTTCCCCCATTTGATTTTTTTTAATGCCAGTATTGGAACTTGAACTCAAGGCCTGGTTGCTATTTCTTAGCTTTTTCAATCTACTTTTTTTGGGCACTCTACTACTTAAGCCAACATCTCTACCTCTGGCTTTTTGCTGGCTAATTGGAAATAAGAATCTCTCAAATTTGCTGAGGTTGGCTTTGAACCCTGATCCTCAGATCTCAGCCTCCTGAGTGGGGAGAAATCTAGGTGTGAGCCACCAGTGCCTGGCTCTGTTTGTTGTTTTTAAGACAAGTTCTTGCTATGTGGACAGGCCTAGAGTTTGTGGTTTTTGGCTTCAGCCTCTTGAAGGCTGGCATTCTAGATGTGGATTGCCAAACTCACTCTCATTTCTCCCACTTGAAATCTGTCACTGGCCAAACAGCAACGGTGACAAGGGAGAAGTAGAGCTATCACAAGTTTTGGTCATCCTTCTGTTTTTGATATTATTGAAAGTAAATATACTTGATTGTGTGGTTTCCCAATAGGATGCTTTCAGGCCACTTCAGTGTGCCATCTTAATGAAAACTATCGATGTGTGTGCTCTAGGAAACACTTTCTGCAGAAGGATGAAATGGAATTGCTTTCACGTTTTTGTTAGTACCGAGTGCCTGGGGCGGGGAAGGGAGGGAGAGTGGGGAGTCGAAGTCTGGGCCTCATGTCTGTGGACAGGGCAGTTATTATAGCATTTGACTCATGCTCTCTACACTTTCATTATTTTTGGCATATGGTCTTGTATTTATGCCCAGGCTGGCCTGGACCATCATCCTCCTATTTAGAATTTCTTTGTAGCTGGAATAAAAGACCCATCCATCTATTGGTTGAGATAGGGTCTTGTTAACGCTTCCCCCCCCCTTTTTTTTTTTTTTTGCCTAGGCTGGCCTTGCACAATGATCCTTCCGATTCTGCCTCCCAAAGAAAGAGCTGGGATTGCAAACATGAGCACTATCCTTGAGCAAAAGAGATCAGGGACAGTACCCAGGCCCTGAGTTCAAGCCTCAGGACTGGCAAAAAATAAAATAAATCCAGAAGTGGTACTGTGGCTCAAGTGGTAGAGTGCTAGTCTTAAGCACAAAAGCTCAGAGACAGAACCTACGTCTTGAGTTCAAGCCTCAGGAAGAACCAGCACACACACACACACCACCACCACCACCACCACCAACAACAACAACAACAAACAACAAGGAAAGGGGAAAAAAAACCAAAGAATGGATCCCATATCTTCACACAGCTAGCAGACAACACGAAATCAAAACCAGATTTAGCTTTATTATGATCATTAATATAATTTTTTGGCTCTGACCCTGGCTGGGGCCGATCTGCCTGCTGCTGGCAGCTAGTCCTGGGTGGTTGGAATATGGAAATCTGGGCTGTGGCCTGGCCTGCCTGATGTCATCTCTGCATAGAGAAACCTGGCTGCCGAGTTTATCCGCTCTTTCACCTCCGCTGTCACCTTCATTCTGTTTTCCCAGCTTCTAGGCCAAGTCAGGCCTTGGTCACAGGTGATGCACATTGCAAAAGCCTCTTACCTCGCCTCCTTCCAGGGCATCGTTGCCATTCTTGGCACCCGACTCTGGTCTTGCCATTCTTCATCTGTGTATGTATGTGTGTGTGCGCACATGTGCGTGCATGCGTGTGCTGGTATTGGCACTCAGGGCTTTGTGCTCTCATGTGCCTTTTTTTTTAATGAAAGCTGGTGCTCTACCACTTGAGCCACCCCTCCACTCCTGGCTTTTTTGTTGGTTAATTGGAGTCTCATGGGATTTTCTTCCCAGGCCAGCTTCTAAGCGTCATCCTCAGCTCTCAGCCTCCTGAGTAGCTAGGATCCTAGGCATGAGCCCCCAGGGCTGGCTAGCATGATGAGCTTTTAAGGCACTTAGGCTTGGGAGGTTGGCCTCCTCCCCAAAGTCATGGCTGAAGGTGGTTTTCATCTGCTCCATTCCGTCGTCTTGTCTGCGCCGGCTGCTGAGGTGTCTGCACGGCGTGAGCCAGGGCCTCCGCCGGCCCTGCTGCCACCTTGGCTTCGGCAGTGAGTGAAGCGAGCTCAGGGTGGTTAATGAAGACTCCTTCTAACATTGCCATTCTCCATGACCTCTGAAGCGGGCATAGCGGGGTGTGGCGGGGCGGGACGTCAGGCCAGAGGTTCTAGGGTTCAGGGCTGGAGACTGGCGGTTCTTGGAGGGCAGGGCCTGGAGAACCAGAGTCCTGTCCCTGACGGGGATCTCAGGAGCAACAAAGGTGGAGAACACAACTTAAAGGAGATGGTGAGGAGTAAGAGACAATGAACCCCACCTGGCTCAGCTTTCCAATCCCATGATTGATTTCTGCTAAGGAGTTCTGTTTCTATGAGGTGTATCTGCTCACACAGAGAAGGCTTTGGAGCAGATGGGCCAACTCAAAATTAAGGAGGTGACAGAAGACCCTTTGTGTGTGTGTGTGTGTGTGTGTGTGTGTGTGTGTGTACGTACATGTGTACGCGCACACACACTGGGTCTTGAACTCAGGGCTTCATCTTCTCGCTTGGCTTTTCCCCTCACGATTGATGCTCTTGCCACTTGAACCACAGCTCCACTTTCAGCTTTTTGGTGGCTCATCGCAGATAAGAGCCTCACAACCTTTCCTTCCCTAGGCTGGCCTTGAACTGTGATCCTCCGATCTCAGCCTCTTGATTGATGATAAGCTAGGATTGATGGTAGGGGTGGGCCATCAGGTCCAGCTGTCTTTGGTTTTCTGAACAACATGGTCATTCCTGCCACTGGAGTGGCGGCTGAAGGACTAGGCTGGGCCGGGTGAGAGTCAGGTGAGTGGCTGGTGGGAGGCCGCCCGCCTGCCTTGTTCGCCTGGCTCTTTGGGCACAAAGGTCAGCGATGGTAATCTGCAATCTCCCTGGCGGCATATGGGGAGGCGGAATGCTCTGTGGACATTTCTCCACCTTGCCCCATGGGGTCGCTCTCTGGGAGGAAAGGACTCGGCGTTGGTTTTCTGCTGTGTGGTCCCTGAGACCGTGCTGAGCGTCCCAGGACCTCGCTCTGCAGCAGCGCCTGGTCTCCTGAGGCCGGGCTCCCTTAGCCATCGGCTGTGGTGAAGGGGACAATCTTGGGAAAGGAAGAGCCTTGGGGCCACCGGCCATTTCCTGCTTCCCTCCCTGCCCCACCTAAGACCTGGGACTTGAACTCAGGGCCTGGGCACTATTCCTGAGCTAGCACTTGAGCCACAGCACCACTTCCAGCTTTTTTCTGGGTATGTAGTACTGAAGAATGGAACCCAGGGCTTCATGCATGCTAGGCAAGCACTCTACCACTGAGCCGCCTTCTCAGCCCCATCTCCTGTGTTTTGAGGGTCCTGGTTCAAAGCCAACCTAGGCAGAGAAGTCCCATGAGACTGTTATCGCCAATTAAACAGGCAAAAAGCCAAAAGTGGAAGTGTGGCTCAAAGAGTAGATGCAAAAAAGCAAGAGGCATGAGGCCCTGAGTTCAAGCCCCAGAATCCTGTACAACCATCTTTCTCTACTGCTTCTCACGTGTCTCAAGCCACCTCCAAGCCCTGGCTTCTGCACTGAGCTGCTTCACGTCTCTCTCGTCCTGTCCTTTAGCAGACTCCTCTGGCCACAGCTCCGCTCAGGATTTTGCTTGTTAATTGGACATGAGACTCTCACGTATTTGTCTGCTAGGCTGGCTTTGAATGAGGATCCTCGGATCTCAGCCTCCTGAGTAGCTTGGATTGTATGTGAGCCACCGGTGCCTGGCTTGATTTTTCTTAAACTTTTTTTGGATCATGTGTTTAGACTTAAGTCCTTGTCCTCTTTGTCATTGTCATCGTCCTCCTCCTCATTTGAATTCAGGATTTTGCACTTGATAAGCAGATGCTTTGCTTTTTTTTTTTTTTTTTTTGCTTTAGTTATTTTTGCGTTTATGTCTGGACAGTGATCCTCCTATGAACAATTCCCATATAACTGGAATGACAGGTGTGTACAAACACATGTAGCTTTTTTTTTTTTTTTTTTTGATTGGTTGTGGGGCCTGAACTCAGCCTGGGCGCTGTCTGTAAGACTCTTTGGACTCAAGGCTAGCACTCTACCACTTGACCTAATTGGAGATAAGAGTCTTACAGGGACTTTTCTGCCTAGGCTGGCTTTGAACCTTGATCCTCAGATCTCAGCCTCTTGAGTAGCTAGCATGAGCCACCAATGCCTGGCACATCTAGCTTTTTTATTGGTTGAGATGGGATCTGTCAGACAAACTTTTTGCCCAGGCTGTCCTAGAACCACGATCCTCCTGAACTTTACCATTTATATCAGTTTATATCAGGATTGCATGTTTGAACCAATCACTCAGCTTGGACTTAATTTCTTTGGGGACAAGGAATGAAGAAGACTGGTTAGAGAAACTGAAATCAAAGCATCTGTGTCCAGTATCCAAATAGGCGGGCTTGAAGCTGAGAGGAGAAGGTCATCCTTACAGAAATAGATTTAGAAATTATGACAGGCCCTGGGCAGAGGCTCCCAGCCCTCAGAGCTGCTGCACTGCCGGGTGGGGGATGGGAACTGGAAGAGCAACCTCATCGGTGAGAGAGGACTAAAAATATTACTCCACGATTGGGCTGGGCAGGTGGCTCAGTGGTAAAGTGCTTGCCTCACATGCATGAGGCCCTGGGTTCTATTCTTCAACACCACATAAGCAGAAAAAGCTGGAAGTGGCGCTGGGGCTTAAGTGGTAGAGTGCTAGCCTTGAGCTGAAGAGCTGAGGAACAATGTCTAGGCCCAGAGTTCAGACCCCACGACAACCAAAAAAAAAATAAATAAAAATTACTCCACTAGCCAGGCGCTGGTGGCTCACGCCTGTCATCCTAGCTACTCAGGAGGCTGAGATCTGAGGATCGCGGTTCAAAGACAGCCCGCACAGGAAAGTCCGTGACACTCTTATCTCCCATAGACTACCAAATCCGATCTCCCATAAACTACGAAAAGGAGCCAGAAGTGGAGCTGTGGCTCAAGTGGTAGAGGATTAGCCTTGACCAAAGGAAAGCTTAGGACACACACACACATACACACACACACACAAAACCTCTTTTTTTTTTTTTTTTTTTCTGGACATGGGGCCTGAACTGTGGGCCTGGGTGCTGTCCCTCAGCTCAAGGCTAGCACTCTACCACTTGAGCCACAGCGCCACTTCCAGCTTTTTCTGCTTATGTGGTGCTGAGGAATTGAACCCAGGGCCTCATGCATGCAAGGCAAGCATTCTGCCACTGAGCCACCTTCCCAGCCCAACCCAGCACCATTTTCTTTCCCACAGATTTCTCCTTGATTTCCCCCCCACAGAAATGGCTACCACTTTCAACCCTCGAGAATGTAAGCTGTCCAAGCAAGAAGGACAAAGTTATGGCTTCTTCCTACGAATTGAGAAGGACACTGATGGTCACCTGGTCCGGGTGGTGGAGCAGGGGAGTCCCGCAGAGGAGGCTGGGCTCCTGGATGGGGACAGGGTCCTCAGGGTGAATGGCGTCTTCGTTGACAAGGAAGAGCATGTGCAGGTGAGGGGCCTCTGTGCTCTCTGGCGTCCGTTCAGCCTTCATGTCTCCCCTGATGATGTTGAGGTGGGGTCAGGGGAACTTGACTCTTTCTTGGCTGCCACCAGCAAGTTTATGCCATTATACTTTATGTTGGCCAGTCAGGTCCCCTATAGTTAACTGAGATTATATTTTAATTGTGTTGGGTCTAATATACATTATCTATTGTTATAGGCCAGAAACTCTGCTAGGCTATATATATATGTATATATATGTAGGTTTATTTATTTATTTGTGTGTGCATGCCAGGACTGGGGTTTAAACTCAAGGCCTCCTACTCTTGCTTAGCTTCTTTTACTTAACAATGTGGTCTGAGAAGGGTGGGGGGGGGGGAGGATGGGAAGGGGAAACAAAGGAGGAGGCTACAATGCTTGAGAAGAAATGTACTCATTATCTTGCCCATGTAATTGTAACCCCTCTGTACAGTATTTTCACAATAAAAAAAAAATTGAAAACAACAAAAAAAAAAGAATGTGCTCTGTCACAGCTCTGGTGAATTGGAGAGAAGAGTCTTTGGATTCGTCTGCCCAGGATGGCTTTGAATCAGAATCCTCAGATCTCAGCTTCCTGAGTAGCTAGGATAACAGGTGTGAGCCACATCAGCGCCTGGCCTTTATTAACGATCTTGTTAACCCGTCACCTCCCGAGGTATCTAGTACATTCGCTCAGCTAAATTACCTTGCTAATAGGTTAATGTAGTGGAGATTTGCAAAGGTCTGGCATTAGCTGCAGTTCTGCCAGATTCCCTTTTCAAGGCACCATGCCGCATCTCTTCTGAGACCTGGGAAGACCCGCAGGGCCAAGGCCCACAATCACCTCTAGTTTGTTGCTGTTTTGTGATGGCTTCCTAACAGTGCCAGGGCCCCAGCCTCATCTCCCCTGGATTGCTGTGGTGGAGGTGGCTGGAGCCCCATCTGCTTGTGAACAGGGAGTAAGATCACCAGGGCCTCCAGTACCAGATAGAGAGCAGGCACCAGGGGCTCACGCCTGTAATCCTAGCTACTCAGGAGGCTGAGATCTGAGGATGGCAGTTTGAGTCCAGCCTAGGCATCAATGTCCTTGAGACCCTTATTTCCAATTAACCAGCAAAAAGCCAGAACATGAGATGTGTCTCAAGGGGTAGAGAGCCAGTCTTGAACAAAAAAAGCTAAAGGGCAGAGCCTGGGCCCTGAGTTCAAATCCCAGTTCTGGCACAAAAAAAAAAGAAAAAAAGAAAAAGAAAAAAATTCCTTTGGGAAAATTTCTCTTGCCTCCTAGGTTGTGGACCTTGTCCGAAAGAGTGGGAATTCAGTGACTTTACTTGTTCTGGATGGGGATTCCTATGAAAAAGCCATCAAAAAACAGGTGGACCTGAGAGAGTTGAGCAGCAGCCAGAAGGAGCTGGATTCGAACAGCAGGAAAACGGCCGCGGTGATCAATGGAGGGGCACAGACTTGGACGAGGCCACGGCTCTGCTACCTGGTGAAGGATGGAAACAGCTATGGCTTCTCTCTGAAAACGCTGCAAGGTGAGTGAGGGCCGGGCATGGCCAGCCGCCTGGCAGAAGGCCAATGACCTGTCTTCTCCACTAGCAGACGCCTCACAGTCGCCCTCCTCCTGCACAGTTATGTAAAGTCATGGACTGAGGGATCTGGATGCTGGAAAGCTGCAAGGCATGCTGGGCACTCTTGTCTGCTGGTGCTTTCAGGCTGACCCTTTGAAGGCAAGAGTGACAGAGCTGATGATTACTTATTTGTCTGTGCCAGTGCTGCGGCTTAACTCAGGCCTAGGCGCTGTCCTTTACGTTTTTTTCATTCAAAGCTGGTCCTCTCCCCCTTGTGCCACAGCTCTGTTTCCAGCTCTTTGCTGGTTATTGGGCGATGAGTCCCATCTCATAGATTTTACTGTCCTGGCTGGCTTTGAATGGTGATCCTCAGCTCTGTCTCCTGAGTAACTAGGATCACAGGCGTGAGACACCAGTGTTTGGCTGTTTATACTTTTCTAGCTCCTTTGAAGTGAAAGGGAAGCAATAGAAATGAGATTCTTCATAAAAGCTACCTTTGTTTTTGGCCAGTACTGGGACATGAACTCAGGACCTTTATCTTTTGCTTGGCTTTTTTTGGGGGCGGGGAGGGGTCCGGCTGTGGGGCCTGAACTCTGGGCCTGGACGCTGTCCCTCAGCTCTTCAGCTCAAGGCTAGCGCTCTACCACTTGAGCCAAAGCACCACTTCCGGCTTTTTTTTTCTTTTTGCTTATGTGGTGCTGAGGAATTGAACCCAGGGCCTCAGGCATGCAAGGCAAGTGCTCTACCACTGAGCCACCTTCCTAGCCCCTTGCTTGGCTTTTTTGTTTAAGGCTGGTACTCTACCACTCAAGCCACAGCTCCATTTCTGACATTTTGCTGGTTAATTGGAGATAAGTCTCATGAATTTTTCTGCCCAGGCTGGATTTGAACCTCAGATCTCTTAGTAAGGAATAAGAGTAGACTGAAATATAAGTATGTTGAAAGCACTACCAGCATTTCATTAACACCTAAGCTATACTACCTGTACTCAGGCATGCCTCTCCCTTGCCCCTGTGTCCTGGGGCTTGAACTCCATCCAGGCTTCGGCACTGTCCCTGAGCCTATGTTCAAGGCTAGCACTCTACCACTTGAGCCACAGCACCACTTCTGACTTTTTCTGAGTAGTTCATTGGAGACAAGATTCTCATGGACTCCATGGACTTTTCTGCCTGGGCTGGCTTCACACCTCGATCCTCAGATCTCAGCCTCCTGAGTAGCTGGGAGACATCTCTTGGATGTGAGGGGTTAGTGGGAGGAGGGTGGGAAAGGGGAGGGCACAGTGGGTGGACACAGCATCACATTCGGTGTGTGTATGAACATGAAAGCAGGACACTTGCTGTGGCTGATGGGGAGGGCGAGGTGCCAGGGGACAGCGATGGACATCGATGGACCCCATTATGTGCCGATTTAGAATACATAGCTCTGGAAACAGTGCTCAGTAGAGATACGCATGCTAAGCACTCACTATCTTTTGATGATAGACAGCAGCTGTGGGGCTGAGTTAGCTCTAAAATGGGAAATTCTAATTTCACCCTGTGGGGGGAAAAGCCTTTGTGAGTGGACTTGCAGGCTCTTCCATGACACAGCCTTCACGCTCGGCTCTCTCCCAGGCAAAGCGGGGATCTGCATGACCGACATCACCCCTCACGGCGTGGCTATGAAAGCAGGGGTCCTGGCCAATGACTACCTGATCGAAGTGAACGGAGAGAATGTAGAGAAGGCCAGTCATGAGGAAGTGGTGGAGAAGGTAAGCAGACCCTAGGGGTGCTGTGCCTGCCCTTGCTGCTCAAGTCATAGAACTGGTGGGCAGGGCATGGGATGGACTGAAGATGAGTCTCATGAGCTGGTTCTTCATATTAAGAGAGCTCGGCTGGCAGCATTTGCTGCTGTCACAGTTGCTGGTTCACACTGGTCATCCTAGCTACTCAGGAGGCTGAGATCTGAGGATCACAGTTCCACTTCTTTGGCGGGGGGTCCGGTCCTGGGGCCTGAACTCTGGGCCTGGGCACTGTCCCTCAGCTATTCAGCTCAAGGCTAGCGCTCTACCACTTGAGCCACAGTGCCACTTTCGCCTTTTTTCTTTTTGCTTATGTGGTGCTGAGGAATCGAACCCAGGGCCTCATGCATGCAAGGCAAGCGCTCTACCACTGAGCCACCTTCCCAGCCCCTGAGGATCACAGTTCAAAGCTAGCCTGTGTGGGAAAGTCTGTGAGAGTCTTATCTCAAAATGAACCAGTAAAATGCCAGAAGTGGAGCTGTGGCTCACATGGTGGAGCTCTAACCTCGAGGGTAAAAAGTCAAGCAAGAAGATGAGGCCACGAGTTCAAGTCCCACTGTGGGCACACACATGAAAAAAGGAAAACCAACCATAGAGAAGTGAAGATAAATGACCAGTTCAGCTCAGCCATGCAGCCCCTGCTTCCTGGGACTGAGGCAAGAGACACCCCAGCCACGTCTGTGGGGTCTGGGTGGCTTCTCATCTATTTATGTGTGTGTTGTAGGTGAAGAAGGCCGGAGGCCGCATCGCCTTCTTGCTTGTGGACCAGGACACATACAAGCGCCACAGTGAACAGAAGATGCCATTCCACAGGGATGCCGCCAGCCTGGAGCTGCTGCCCCAGCAGCCGCGTGTGGTGGAGATGAAGAGAGGGAGCAACGGCTACGGCTTCTACCTGAGAGCAGGCCCTGAACACAAAGGTGAGATGTGAGAGGGCCCTGTGGACTCCAGCCCCCCCCCCCCGCCCCCCATGCACACTAGAACCACCACACAGAACCAGGAAGCACACACAACTCCGCTTCTATGCCACATGCAGCACTGGAAGCCAAGGTTGTTCTTTGCATTTCTTTGTGCTGGTCCTGGGGCTTGAACTCAGGGCCTCACAGTGTCATCAGCTTTTTTTGCTAGAGGCTAGTACTCTACCACCTGAATCACAGCTCTACTTCTAGCTTTTTGATGGTTAATCAGAGATAAAGCTCATGGACTTTCCCGCCTGGGCTAGCTTCAAATTGTGATCCTCAGATCTTAGCCTCCTGAGTAGCTGGGATTGCAGGTGTGAGCCACTAGCTCACAACTTTGTATTCAGCATGCCTTTTCTATTTTCTTCACCAGAGTTCCTCTGGACTCCAGCAGAGATCCCCGCTTATTTGCTTAGGGTCTTTTCTGATTTTTTTTGTCTGTGTGTGGGGGGAGGGTAGGTCAGATCATCAAGGACATAGATTCTGGAAGTCCAGCAGAGGCGGCTGGCTTGAAGAAGAATGACCTGGTGGTGGCGGTGAATGGTCAGTGTGTGGAAGGCTTGGATCATGATAGTGTGGTGGAGATGATTAGAAAGGGCGGCGAGCAGACCTCACTGCTGGTGGTGGACAAGGACACAGACAGCATGTACAGACTGGTAAGCAGCACAAGAAGTCCTACAGCGCCGGCGGGCCCAGCTAGTTATGCCCTCAGACTTCAGGCTGTTCTTACTTAGTTCTCCAAATAGGAAGGGGTCGGAATGCAAGGCATGAAGGCTGAGCTGAGGCTCACAGGGATACTCATAAGAGAATGCTAAGTGGTTACTGAGTTTTAAATCCTCAGACTGGTGAGTGCGATTTTTGAAAGGATTCATTTTTTTTTTTTTTTTTTTTGTCGGTTGTGGGGCTTGGACTCTGGGCCTGGGCGCTGTCCCTGTGCTCTTCAGCTCAAGGCGAGCACTCTACTGCTTGAGCCACAGCACTTCCGGTTTTCTAGTGGTTTATTAGAGATAAGAGTCTCACAGACTTTCCTGCCTGGGCTGGCTTTGAACCGTGATCCTCAGATCTCAGCCTCCTGAGTAGCTAGGATTACAGGCGTGAGCCAGCGATGCCTGCCAAGGATTCAATTTTTGTATGTGTGTTTGTACTGGGGCTTGAACTTGGGGGCTCATGCTGTCACTTTGCTCTTTTTGTTCAAGACTGGTACTTACATGCCTCCACTCCCCAGAATTTTTTTTGCCAGTCCTGGGGCTTGAACTCAGGGCCTGGGCTGCTTTGTCCCTGAGCCTCTCTCTGCTCAAGGCTAGTGCTCTACCACTTGAGCCACAGCACCACTTCCAGCTTTTTTTGTGTGGTATTAAGGAATGGAACGCAAGGCTTCATGCATGCTAGGCAAGCACTCTACCACTAAGCCACCTTCCCAGCCCTGCCCAGAGTTCTTTACTAGCTTACTTCATGCATACAGAGCCCTCTAACCAGCCTCTATCTCTTATTCCTGGTTGGGGTAGGAGAGAAATTTGACAGCCTGCCACCAGACATATGTGGGTGTGTGGAACACATATGCCACCCTGCCTATTCAAGCAGCACCTTTCATGAGTGTTCTGTTGTCCCCTTTGATGTTCAAAAGGCTCGATTTTCTCCGTTTCTCTACTACAAAAGTCAAGAACTGCCCAATGGCTCCGTCACTCAGCCCCCGGCTCCGCCCTCTGCTCCTCCTAATGTGTTAAGTCCAGCTCCACTCTCTGCTCCTCTGAACGAGTCAAGTCCAGAAATGACAGAGGAAGAAGATCCTAAGCCGAGACTCTGCAGGCTGGTGAAGGGGGACAATGGCTATGGCTTTCACTTAAATGCGATTCAGGGTGTGCCCGGCTCCTTCATCAAAGAGGTACGTTCATCTGGCTCCTGCAGCCCAGCTAGGAGAGGCTCAACTCCCTCGCCCGTTGACTGCTTAATAGAAAGGTCACACTGGAGGCCCAGGTCACGGGGTCCAGACATGCTCAGTCCTATACACTTCCAGTCAGGGTGTGGGAAGACCAAGCCTTTTCTTCCCCAAGTTGTCCCTCTGAGGCTTTCAGATTGAACTCAGTGACAATCACCCCTGATCGAGGGTTGTTTACTTGTTGTGTTTGGCCTAATGCCTCTACCTGGCAGGTGGCTAGAAGATGGGTCATTCCTGTAGTGCTCAGTTTGGGATTCCGAAAGGGGATCCGAGATCTGAAGACAGAGCGTGACATGCAGCCAGCCGGCGACATGGTTCATGTGATCATGGCAGTTGGCGCTCTCAGAAGTAGAAAAGCATTCGAGAGTCCTTAACCTCTGTGCCTCAGCAAGAATAGTTGAAAATTAACTTTTTTTTTTTTTTGCCAGTCCTGGGGCTTGAACTCAGGGCCAAGGCCTTTTGCTCACTCAAGGCTAGCACTCTACCACTAGAGCCACAGCACCACTTCCAGCTTTTTCTGTGTATTTGGTACTGAGGAATGGAATCCAGGGCTTCATGCATGCTGGGCAAGCACTCTACCACTGAGCCTCCTTCCCAGCCCAAGAATGAACTCTTAACCTGTGCTGGGGGCTCACATCTGTAGTCCTACAGGAGGCAGATCTGAGGATCACGGTTCCAAACCAGCTCAGGCCAACAAAGTCCATGAGACTCTTACCTCCACAATTAAGCAGCAAAAAGCCAGAAGTGGCAGTGTGACACACAAAAAAAGGATTAAATTCTGAACTCCCTCTCCCCCACCAGAAAGGGAGCTAGTCAGACACGCCTTTCCTCTGTTTGGAAGTGACACCCCAGATCCTCTGCCCCTAGGTACAGGAAGGAGGCCCCGCGGCCCTGGCGGGGCTGGAGGACGGCGATGTCATCGTGGAGGTGGATGGGGAGAATGTGCTGGATGCGCCCTACGAGATGGTGGTGGACAGGATCCAGAGCAGTGGGAAGGACGTGACACTCCTGGTCTGTGCGCGGAAGGCCTACAATTACTTCCAAGCAAAGAAGATCCCTATCGTCTCCTCCATGGCCGACCCGCTGGATGCCCAGCCTGATGCCCAGGCGGAATTACCGGCGGAGCCAGAGCCTGGCTTATGCGGGGCGAGAGAGCGAGTGAGTGGCCGTCACTGGCCTTTGGTCGTCTAGAGCAGAGCAGAGCAGAGCACGCCGGCGGTGTGTTGCACATACCTGTGGCTACCAGGTTTTCTAAAATATTAGGAAACAATGAATATAGATAACCAACACATCAGATTATTATAGAGAAAAGGTAGTCTAAGGGCATTTTCTTTTCTTTTCTTGATACTGGTACTGGGGCTTGAACTCAGGGCCTTTTAATCTTGCATGGCCCTTTGGCTGAAGGCTGGCACTATACCACTTGACCAACACCTCCACTTGTGGCTTTTCTCATGGACTTTCCTGACCAGGCAGACTTCCAATCTGATGCTCAGATCTCAGCCTCCTGAGTAGTTAGGACAACAGGCAGGAGCCACCAGTTCCTTGTAAAGGTCAAGTTTCTTATTTTCATAACATGCTGTGAGACCGCCACAAGAAGCTGAGTCAGTCTTCCTGTTTCCAAATTCTGGTTGTGACACTGATCAGTTTCTTACCTAGAAAAGAGGGATAATTCGGAGGACTATTATCAGAATTATATTGGATGATTAAAATGCTAAAACAGTATCTGCCTCCTTGGGAAAAAAAACTAGAGGTTATTAAGGACAGGCATTATAGCCTTTTTTAATTTTTTTTTTTTGGTCAGTCATGGGGCTTGAACTCGGCCTGGGCGCTGTCCCTCAGCTCTTTAGCTCAAGGCTAGTGCTCTACCACTTGAGCCACAGCACCACTTCCGGCTCTATTTATGTAGTGCTGAGGAATCGAACCCAGGGCCTCATGCATGCAAGGCAAGCGCTCACTCTACCACTGAACCACTTTCCCAGCCTGCATTATAGCCTTATGAGGACAGATGAAGCGTTTTCCTGTATATATTGGATTATACGTTTTTATTTTTTGGTGTCATGTCTAGGCCAGCATCCTATTATTTGATCCATGCTACTAATCCAGATAAATTTTTTGGTGAGTCTGTTTTATTTTTGTCCAATTTTTCATATATAAACTTGGGGTCCAAGTTCGTAAAGGAAACGATGTCCAGAGTCTAAAAGTTTCAGTATGCTCTTTCTTACCTTTATATTAATTTATACTGATTGGTGGTATGAACAGGTAATGTAATGAATACACAAAATGGTCCTTACCTTGTATTCTGGAAAGCTTAACACAAAGTATTCTTTTTTTTTTTTTTTGTCGGTCGTGGGGCTTGAACTCTGGGCCTGGGCGCTGTCCCTCAGCTCTTCAGCTCAAGGCGAGCGCTCTACCACTTGAGCTACAGCGCCACTTCCGGTTTTCTGGTGGTTTATTGGAGATAGGAGTCTCACGGTCTCTCCTGCCCGGGCTGGCTTTGAACCGTGATCCTCAGATCTCAGCCTCCTGAGTAGCTAGGATTACAGGCGTGAGCCACCAGCCCCCAGCTTCACAAAGTATTTCTTATTGTTTTAAAAACAAAAAAGCTACTACTTCTCAAGTTGGGCACTGGTGGCTCACGTCTGTATTCCTAACTACGCAGGAGGCTGAGATCTGTGGATCTCACTTGGAAGCTGGCCTGAGGAGACACACCTGTGAAACTCTTATCTCCAATTAACCAGTATAAAGGCTTGAAATCAGGGGAGTGGCTCAAATGGTAGACAGCCAGCCTTGAGTGAAAGAGCCAAGCAAGATCATAAGGTAATGCCCCAGTACTGGTATAAAAAAGAAATGAAATCAAACTACAACTTCTTTATTGGAGGTCAAATATGAAACTAAAGCCAGATGTAGGTAGCTCACACCTGTAATCCCAGCTACTCAGGAGACTGAGATCTAAGGATTGCAGTTAGAAGCCCAGGCAGGAGAGTCTGTGAGACTCTTATCATCAATTAACCACCAAAAGACAGAGTGGAGCTGTGGCTCAAGTGGGAGAGTGATAGCCTTGAGCAAAAAAACTCAGGGACAGTACTCAGGCTCTGAGCACACACACACACACACACACACACACACTCACTCACTCACTCACTCACTCCTAACAGCCTGTTTTCTTCTGCGCAGGCCCAGAGCACAGGCTCACATTTGTCTTCCCAGTCTGAAGATACAGAGCTGTGAAGAGAATGAGCAACGGCTTTGGCTGGTACGGTTCCTGTGAAATACCTAGAAACTGCTTTCTCAGGACATGAGCCACCACCAGCTCGCTGTCCATGAGAGAACATTGGAAACCACCATGCGTGGCTGCCTTGTGCTTTCCTCTCCTGACAGGCTGGTTTATTTATGGTCATCTTTGGAAGGTTGAAGGCAGGAGCCAGATCCTTTTTATGTGAAATCTTCCAAGCTTTGGCTTTACATTTCCGTTTGATGATACTTCTTTCTTCTGTAGATTCTTTCAGCATCAAAGATGATTTATATCTGTATGTTAAAGTATTAGCAGATGGTACTATTGAAATTGTAACAGTGTTAAGATTGCCATAATAAATACCATGAAAATTCCTTTTGAACTGCTCACGTTTTCTGGTTGGCTTGTGTAACTTCACTAATACTTTTAGAGAAACTGTTTTTTGGTGCTGGTACTGTGGCTTGAACTCAAGGGCCTTCGTTTTTCACTCAGGGATGGTGCTCTACTACTTGAGCCACAGCTCAGCTTCTAGCTTTTGGCTGGTTAATTGAAGATAAATAAGAAGCTCACAAACCTTTCTGCCTGAGCTGGCTTTGAACTGCAAGTCTCAGATCTCAGCCTCCTGTGTTGCTAGGAGATAGGCATGAACTACCAATGCCAGGCTACTGGATAACATTTTTATGCTTTAATCTTCATTTGCTTTCTAGAATCCTGGACATGATACAGGAATAACATCTTAGTACTAAAGAGATTTCTAGGGAATAAAATCCAATTTCCGTAAATCGCATTTGAGTAGTCTAAAAACTTTCCAACAGGGCTGGGAAGGTGGCTCAGTGGTAGAGCGCTTGCCTTGCATGCATGAGGCCCTGGGTTCGATTCCTCAGCACAACATAAGCAGGAAAAAAAAGCCGGAAGTGGCACTGTGGCTCAAGTGAAAGAGCGCTAGCCTTGAGCTGAAGAGCTGAGGGACAGTGCCCAGGCCCAGAGTTCAGGCCCCATGACCGGACCCAAAAAAAAAAAAAAAAAACTTTCCAACAACTCCTTTTACAGCTGAAGAATAGGAAAGTGTCTTATTCCAGTGAAGTATAGTCAATTTATCCCAAAGCTAAAGGGCTGGATAGGAAGGAACCATAAGAGATCAACACTGACACGTGGCCCGTGCACTTTATACTAATATAAAAGAAAAATCAAGCTTAGCATGAGTGGCCCATGCCTGTAATCCTGGTTACTCAAGAGGCTGCTATCTAAGTTCAAAGCCAGCCTGGGAAGAAACGTGCAAGAGACTTTTTTTTTTGCCAGTTTTGGGGCTTGAACTCAGGGCCTGGGCACTGTTCCTGGGCTTCTTTTGCTCAAGGCTAGCACTCTACCACTTGAGCTGAGCCACAGCACTACCCCTGGCTTTTCTGTTTATGTGGTACTGAGGAATGGAACCCAGGGCTTCACGCATGCTAGGTACTCTACCACTAAACCACATTCCTAGTCCTCCAAGAGACTCATCTCCAATTAAAAAGCAGAGGAGAGACGTGTCTTAAGTGCCAGTGCACCAGCTTTGAGAGAAAAGAAGCTAAGGGTCAGCGCCCAAACCCTGAGTTCAAGCCCTAGCAGTACTGAGGCACACAGACAAACAAACAAAAACTTAAAAGGTCATACCCAAAGTCTCTGGTAGAACTGATTTCAGTTTCCATCATTCCTTCCTCAGAAAATAGACAAGCTCAGGGTGATTTCAGTGGGCAGGGAAGAGAGCCACCTACTCATGTTAGGTCACAGAAGCAGAAAACCAAGCTATGCTTGATAAAGCCAACCTCAAGCCAAAGTGTTACAATGTCAGACTTTAATGACAGTCAACCTCAAGGGAATGCCAAGACCCTGCTGCGCAGGAAGCTAGACTTACAGAACATCAGGCGTTTGTGGCCACATTTCCTGTTCTAGAGTTCCAGTGTACTTTCACTCCCTGTGTGCTGTCTGCACCTGGCCCCGGTCTTGATCCACACGAGCGGCTGTCTCTACCAAGGACTGCCCTGAGTTTCCTCCTCTCTCAGGTCCCAGCTGATGCCCTGGTGATCCCAGCATCATCCGAGGAGGAAGACTGATACTGGAGGAAGAATAGGCTTCCAGAGCATTTTGCTTTAAAAAAAAAATCAGGCCCCAGCCTCCATTGTTTTTCTGCTTTTCCCCCCAAATTCTGACAGCACTGGCTTTCACGGTGCCATGTGCTTCTCGGGCGCCTGCTTGTGAGCTAGGTAGAGGAAGAGCATGCTGGAGAGCGCGCTGACCAGGAAGATCACGTCAAACCAGCGGTGGTAGAAGTTGAACTGCAGTTCTCCAAGGACCTCGGTGATGATGGTGCGGTACTCCAGGGGCATGCTCATCCGGATGAGCAGCACCGAGGACACGAAGTACATGCCCTGCAGGCCAAAGCAGATGTCACCAGTGACTTTGAGAATAGGAAGGGGCTGCCCCGAGGAAACATACATTGATGAGGCCTCCAGTGGCAAAGGCCTGTGAGTCTAGCTACTCAGAAGGCTGAGATCTGAGGATCAAGGTTCAAAGCCAGCCTGAGTATGAGACTCTTATCTCCAATTAACCAACCAAAAGACCAGAACTGAAGGTGTGGCTCAAGTGGCAGAGCACAAAAGCTGAAGGACAGTGCCAGGCCCTGAGTTCTGGCACAAAGAAAAAGAAAAAAAATTGTGATATTTATAGTTGCAAACATAAAGCAAGTTCAATAAACTTACCATTATCTGTGCTAAGAGCAGGACGATGACATTGGAGGACTTGCTGCTAGAGATGGCATAAAAGAACTGTCAAGAAAGAAGAGAGCAACTTAGAGTGCACTGCTAGATTCATATATCATAAGCAATAGTTCACATGGCTAATCTTCCATTGAAAGTGTCTCTTCTCACGGGCACCAGGAGCCCATGTCTGTAATCCAAGCTACTCAAGGAGCTGAGATGTAGGATCATAAGTTAGAGGCAAGCTAGGGCAGGAAAACTCATGAGTCTCTCATCTCCAATTAACCACCAAAAAGCTGGAAGTGGAGCATTGGATCAAGTGGTAGAAAATAGCTTTGAGCCAAAAAGTTCAGGGACAGCACCCAGGCACCGAGTTCAAGCCCCAGCACTGGCACCAATTTGAAAAAAAAAAAAAAAGCATCTCTTCCATGCTCTAGCCCTGTCTATGACCATTTAGATGTTAAAGCTATTGGAAAATCGAGTTAAGGCCGGGCACCGGGGCTCATGCCTGTAATCCTAGCTACTTAGGTCCAGCTCTGAGGATCAAGGTTCAAAGCTAGCCTGGGTAGGCAACTCCATGAGACTCTTATCGCCAATAAACCACCAGAAAACTGGAAGTGGTGTTGTGGCTCAGGTGGTAAGTGTGGTAGCCTTGAGCTGAAGAGTGCTCAGGGACAGCACCCAGGCCTAGAGTTCAAGACCCATGACCGACCAAAAAAAAAAAAAAAATCGAGTTAAAATAGACTACTGAGGTTAATTTCCTCCTTGAGAGGCTGGCTTAAAGTATTATTGCATAAGAAGGTATTCCTATACTATTAAAATTCAGAAGTTCTTTGGTGCAGATGACCATAACAATGTAACTACAAACATTAGAACACCTAACTCCAGGCCATTCCTGGCATTTGTAATGGTTAAAAGGCTCCTGAACTCTTTCTAATCAGTTTTATGTCTTAATTCCCTTCCTGTCCCAATCCTCCACCTCTTTCATTCAA
Organism: Dipodomys spectabilis; assembly: GCF_019054845.1. Taxonomy (NCBI): domain Eukaryota; kingdom Metazoa; phylum Chordata; class Mammalia; order Rodentia; family Heteromyidae; genus Dipodomys; species Dipodomys spectabilis. The sequence goes on from NW_024870679.1 coordinate 18,748,733, forward strand.
ACAATGCTCTGACTGTGAGATTCTTACACCTTCATGAAGTCCTCGTATGTTGGTCAGAAAACAACCAAATATTCTTCTCTTCTCTCCTCCCTGCTCCCTTCCTCTTGAACTCAGGGTCTTGAGCTCTGGCTTAGTTGGCTTTTTTTGCCCATGTCTGGTGCTTTAGCACTTGAGCTATGCCTCCAGTTTGGCTGTCTTTTTGGGCTAGTTAATTGAAGTTCAGTGGATTTTGCTGGTTAGAGATCTTCTGATTAATTGGACTTTTCTGCCTGGGCTGGCTTCGAATCAGAATCCTCTGATCTCAACTTCTTTAGTAGCTAGGATTATAAGTGTGAGGCCACTGGCATCCAGCTCCATATTTTATTTACAGATGAGTCTCACAATTCTTCTAACTGCACTATTGTTTGCTAAATGACTATTTGCCAAGATTCTTTTATTTTGTGCTGATCCTGGGGCTTGAATTCAGGGCCTGGGTGCTGCCCCTGAGTGTGCTCAAGGCTAGTGCTCTACCACTTTAAGCCACAGCTCCATTTCCATCATTTTGGTAGTTACCTGGAAATAATAGTCTCACGGACTTTCCTTCCTAGGCTGGTTTTGAACCAGGTTCAGATCCTCAGATCTCAGCCTCCTAAGTAGCTACGATTACACAAGGCATGAGCTACCGGCACCTGGCTTATGTGCCAAGTTCTACTATAGATGATGTTGACAAATCAATGGACAAAAGTTTCTTATCCATGACCTTTGATACTTATCTGTGATCGGTGTAGGAAGCCATACATCTCCAATAATTTACACAGCAACTGGACATTAATTTTTTCCTATGTCTTCAAAGTACTAAGGATTGTTAAGATTTCAGAAGCAAGAATCCTAATGAGGTGGTACCTTGGTGAGTGTGATAAGTAATCCTCTGATGGACGTGACAATGATAATCCCAACCAGAATGAAGGAAATGTGCTGGGACCAGAACTTCACCTGCCGGAACACCAAGAAGAAACTGTTAATTCCCTGCTCAAAGGCAGGACAGCGAACCCGTGCCTGCTCATTTATGCATCTGTGAGAGGGAGCTGGATTCTGTTCTTTCCTTTGGGCTGATCTGGGCTTTGATCTCAGGGCCTTGAACTTGCTCGACATTCTACTCTCGAGTCATTCCTCCAGCCCTACTCTTTTGCGGATTATTATTATTGTTTTTGTTGATCCTGGAGCTTGAACTTGGGGCCTTGGCCCTGTCCTTGAGCCACAGTACCACTTCCTGTTTTCTGGTGGTTAATTGAAGAGTCTTATGGACTTTTTTTTTTTTTTTGGTCCGGTCGTGGGGCCTGAACTCTGGGCCTGGGCGCTGTCCCTCAGCTCTTCAGCTCAAGGCTAGCGCTCTACCACTTGAGCCATAGCACCACTTTCAGCTTTTTTCTTTTTGCTTATGTGGTGTTGAGGAATCGAACCCAGGGCCTCAGGCATGCAAGGCAAGTGCTCTACCACTGAGCCACCTTTCCTACTCAGGCTTGCTTTGAATTGCAATCCTCGGATATCAGCTTCCTGAGTAGCTCAGGTTATAGGCGTGAGCCACCAGTGCTTGGCTTATTGTTTTTATCATTCAAATTTTAAATTATTATTATTAAAGTGATGTACTGAGTGGTTACCAGTTACATAAGTCAGGTAAAGAGTTCGTTCTTTTTCTTTTTTGCAGGTCCTAGAGCCTGGCCTGGGCTCTGTTCCTGACCCTCCCTGTACTTAAGGCAAGTGCCCTGCCATTTGAACCACTGTGCCACTTCTGGCTTTTTCTGTTTATGTGGTTCTGAGGAATCCAACCCGGGGCTTCATGCATGCTAGACAAGCACTCTACCACTGAGCCACATTTCCAGCCAAGGGTACATTTCTTTCTTTTTTTTTTTTTGTCGGTCGTGGGGCTTGAACTCTGGGCCTGGGCGCTATCCCTCAGCTCTTCAGCTCAAGGCGAGCACTCTACCACTTGAGCTACAGTGCCACTTCCGGTTTTCTGGTGGTTTATTGGAGATAAGAGTCTCACGGTCTCTCCTGCCCGGGCTGGCTTTGAACCGCGATCCTCAGATCTCAGCCTCCTGAGTAGCTAGGATTACAGGCGTGAGCCACCAGCGCCCGGCTAAGGGTACATTTCTTTCTGAACAATGTCACCCTTCCTTTGTTGTCTCCTAAGTTTCCCCTGCCACCCCCACCCACAAGTAGAGTTCATTTTCAACAGTGTCCAGTGTGTACCACGGCTGCATTTGTTCACTCTTTGTCTCTCCATTTTGGGTCCCCATTACCCTCCCATAGACAGATAAATGAGTAAGACAAAAATAAAAAAAACCCAACCGGCGCTGGTCGCTTATGTCTGTAATCCTGGCTATTCAGGAGGCTGAGATCTGAGGATCACAGTTCAAAGCTACCCGGGCAGAAAAGTCTGTGCGACTCATCTCCAATTAACTGGAAATGGCGTTGTGGCTCAAGTGGTAGAGCGCTTGCCTTGAGCTGAAGAGCTGAGGGCCAGAGTTCAAGCCCCAAAACTGACAAAAAAAAAAAAAGCAAGAAAAAAAATAATAGTTCTGGAAACACATTTCCTGGAGTTTGGTAAGCATTATATGATCAGAGGCTCATAGGCATTGCACCTTTGTGTTCCTCCCCTAAGAGGTTGGTTTCACTGTGGGTCTGCCTAGAGTTCTGTATAATTTATCATGTCCTGGTGTCTAGCTTCTGCATATAATAGAAAATGTGCTGTTTGTCTCTTGGCTTACCTCCCTCAACATCTTTGTTCTAGGTTTACCCATTTCCCTGCATTTCCAGTGGTTGTGTAAAATTCCACTGTGTATAATTGCCAGTTTTTTGGATCCACTAATCTTTTGTAGATAAGTTGTTTCCACAACTTGGCTATTGTGAATAGTGCAGCAATGGACACGGATAGGCAAATGTCTCCATGTTATCCTGGCTTGTGATGCTCTGGGTAGATAGATGCCCAGGAGTTGTATGGCTGGGTCATATAGATTGTTTTGTTTTTTGAGGACCCTCCAGAGTGGCTGTACTGTAGTTTACAATCCCACTAGCGGTAGGCTTCCTTCTCCCCACATCCCTGCCAACATTTGTTGTTTGAATTTATGATGTTGGCCAATCTAACTGGAGCGAGATGGAATCTCAGTTGTCTTGATTTACATTTCCTTTATGGCCAGGGATGAGCATTTCTTTATTTTTTTTTTTTTTTTGGCATTCTTACCTCTTCTGAGAAGCCTTAGTTCCTTTGCCCATTTAGTGATTGGTTTATTAGCTTTAGGAGGGGTTAGTTTCTTGACCTCCTTCTATACTTTGGATAGTAGGCCTTTGTCTGATGTATTGCTGGTAAAGATCTTCTCCCAGTCTGTCAGCTGTCTTTCTAGTTTAGTAATTATGCTTTGTGCAGAACTTTTTATTCTGATGTAATCCCATTTGTCAAGTCTCTCTCCTAACTGCTGTGCCCCAGGGACTCTTTTTCAGTTTCTGCCTATGCCTTTAAGTTCCAGTGTTTCAAAGTTTCAGGTCTGTCGATGAGGTCTTTCATGCTAGATTCTGTCAAAGGCTTTTCTGCATCTATTGGGATGAACAGGTAGTTCTTGCCTTTGGCTATATGATGTATTACTCTTGATTTACATATGTCAAACCAGCCTTGTATCGCTGGGATAAAACCCACTTGGTCATAATGCTTTTTTTTTTTTTAAAGATTACTTGGTGAATTCTGCTGGCTAGTGTTTTATTGAAGAGCTTGGCATGTGTTCATCAGAAAGATGGGTATATAGTTGTCTTTATATTGGAGCCCCAAACTCATGAGTTTGGAATTGGTTCTTCAATGTTAATTTCATGGAAAAATTTTGAGGTTCTAGTTTCACCATCAATTGTGAATATCAACTTCACAGGTATACGGGTTTGCTTGGCAACTGTTCAGAGCTTGAAAACTATCACTCCAGGCTCTCATTGCCTTGTTTCTGTAGCAAAATCTGCAGTAATCCTAATCTTTCCATTGTAATCAAGTTCCCTCTTTGATTTTGCTGCATTTTAAAATGAATTCTTTGTTTGTTACAAGGATGTGCGTAAGTATTTTTTCTCAGATCCTGTCTGCTAGAAGTTCCATATGCCTGTCGGGTGGGTGAGATTCTCTCTCTTGAGACTGGGGAAGTTTTCTGTTATTATTATGCATAGATTTGATCTTTTGGTTGAATCTGCCAATTTTTGAATGTCCCTTTGGCATGTTTGCAGTTTTTTTTTTCCATGCCTTTGATTTTTTTTCTCATTCCTCTGCTTTAACCTCAACTCCTTATACCCAGAGCCTTCCATGCTTCCCAGCTTTTTTTTTTTGTCAGTCGTGGGGCTTGAACTCTGGGCCTGGGCGCTGTCCCTCAGCTCTTCAGCTCAAGGCGAGCACTCTACCACTTGAGCTACAGCGCCACTTCCGGTTTTCTGGTGGTTTATTGGAGATAGGAGTCTCATGGTCTCTCCTGCCCGGGCTGGCTTTGAACCGTGATCCTCAGATCTCAGCCTCCTGAGTAGCTAGGATTACAGGTGTGAGCCACCAGCGCCCGGCTGCTTCCCAGCTTTTTGTTGATCAGTTCTCATGGTATTAATTTCATCTTTCATTTCCTTCGTTGAGGTGGGTGGTTTCTGTATTCTTGATGTCATCTTGGATGTCCTACATTTTCTTTATCCTTTCTTCCCGCGATTCTTGTTTGTGGTGCTGCCCTTTTGTTATCCAATCCTCTCATTGTTGCTTTAGTGGTTCTTTTGTTCTTCCTCTCTTCTCTTTCACTCCCATTAGAGTCTTCCTCTTGAGTTTTTTGTCAGTTGGCTTGAACTGAAGGCCTGGGTGCTGCCCTTGAGCTCATTTGCTCAAGGCTAGCACTCTATCACTTTGAGCCACAGTTCTACTTCCAGTTGAGTTAACTGGAGATTCATGAATTAATGAGTTTCATGGGGATTCTCTGCTTGGGCTGGCTTTGAACAGTAATCTTCATATTTCAGCCTCTGAGTAGCTAGGATTACAGGAATGAGCCATCAGTGCCCAGGCTTGAGTTGCTGTTTCTTGAGTGGCATGTTAGTGAATTTTGTGACTTTTCACTGTGATTTATCCATCTGTGTTCAGGGTTTATATAGCCATTAAGATTAGGTATTAGGGCCATGTGCCAGTGGCTCATGCCTGTAATCCTAGCCGCTCAGGAAGCTGAGATCTGAGGAATATGGTTCAAAGTCCAAAGTGGAGACTCTTATCTCCAACTACCTACCAAAAAGCTGGAAACAGAATTGTGACTCAAGTGATGGAGTGCTAGCCTTCAGCAAAAAAAGAAAACCTTGGGATATTCCCACCCTTAAGACCTGAGTTCAAGCCCAGGACTGGTACCACCAAAAAAAAAAAAAAAAATGGGGAGGAATTAGGTTAAGTGGTAAGGAGCTGTGGTTTTCTTTGGGAGTTGTGCTGCTGGTGTTCCCTGGATAGGCAAGGACAGGCTTTGGGCCCAGCTGAGTGCTGCCTGTGGCACGGAGTCCAAGGGTGTCATATGCTGAGGTACACAGAAGGCTTTTGTGCCCAGTTAAGATGCAAACCACTGTGCTGTGGGCTGTGGCAGCATCCAGCGCAAGGATGTTCAGGTAGGGTGGGCGCAGCCCTCGATGCTGTGAGTGATGGCGTCCTGTGCACACAACATGGATAGGGTGTTAGGGGTTAGTAGGTATGGACCCCTGGCACTATGGCTGGGTATCCCACACAGGGATGCCTTGGCGGCTTTTGGTGCTGTCTGGGAACAACCTTCGACACTGGCAGAGGGTGAGACCACTTCTGGTCTAGCTGGGCGCAGACTCCCAGGGCTGTGGCACCAGTGATGTCCTTCGCAGAGACACAGGGGCAGGGCTGGGCTTGGGGCAGACCCCAGCTGGGTGCTGGCAGCATCCACCTCGGGAATGCACGCCAAGCTTTCAGAGGCCCTACCGTGTCCATTCCCCAGTGTCAAACATTGCACTGAAGCCCTTTCCAGGGATTGAGACCCGCCGTGACCCTTCTGGGTGTTAGAGGCCCCGTTGAGACTACGCCAGGGGTTGGAGGCCCTGCTGGGCTACTGCCGTTTTTCCGTGGAGTGGCTCTGTCTGACCATGGCAATCCTGGAGCAGGCTGCTTTGCTGCCTCCTCCGACTGCCAGATTCAGCTTCTGGATCCCAAGTGTGGTGGTGGTGTATGCTGGTGACATTGTAGCAAGGAAAAAATGGAGGGGAAGAGGAAAAGACAAAAAAGAAAGTCGGAATGGCTCTCTGCCTGGAGCCTGGGGCACTGGGTGCCTGCTTTGGTTTCTGTTTTCCCCTTTTAGATGTTTGAATCGCCCTGGTTGGTGCCACTGATTATTTCTAGTTTGTTTGGTGTGGTCATTTTAAGTGCAGGTTGGTGCTAAGAGGCCTCAGTCCTCTGTTTGATCAGAGGGAGTTTGGGTTAATACATTACTACTCTGCAATCTTGATTCCTTGGTTGCTGGTTATTTTAGAGATGGAGTCTCATGGACTTTTCTGCCCAGGTTGGCTTGGAACTGTGATCCCCCAGATTTCTGCTTCTTGAATAGATTAACCTCGTAGATGTGAGCCACTGGCACTCAGCTCTGGTTTTCCCTTTTAAGGGAGGGAAGAGAATGAGGGGAACGTGAAACATCTGCAGGAGGACTACAGTGGCTATCTCCACTAGAAGACCAAGTCAAATAATGACAGAAGCAAGTATAATATATCATGAAAAAAAAAATACCAACAACCCAGCTAATGACATAGCCTTGCTGTTATGTAAAGAAAAGGAATTACTAGGAAATGAGCTCAAGACTGGATGGGTTATCTTTAGTATCTATGAATGAATTCTCTGATCATATAAGTTTAAGGAATTAAAAAAAATAACATAGGTAAATTCTAGAAACAGCCAAATTCATTGGAATCCCACAATACCTTTACTCTTAAGCAGTTTGGGGACCCTGTGCTTAATTCAAAAGCATACTTGTGGCTGGGCACTGGTGGCTCCTGCCTGTTGTTCTTGCTACTCAGGAGGCTGTGATCCCAGTTCAAAGTCAGCCTGGGCAGATAAGTAAGAGACTTATATCCCATTAGCTACCAAAAAGCCAGAAGTAGAGCTGTGGCCCAAGCAGTAGAGTGCCAGCCTTGAGCAAAGGAGCTAAGGGACAGTGCCCACACCCTGAGTTCAAGCCCCAGTACTGGCAGAAAAAGAAAGAAAAGAAAAAACTTCATGTCAGTTACAACAGATAAAACAGAAAGAAGTAGAACAAACCAGGATCTTGACATAATTCTCACATCAAATTGGATTCCCAGGTAATTCACAGTGATTTCAATGCCTCTTGTGACAGGGTCAGTTTTCCCGACTCGATCAAAAACGATATTGATGGTTGCCTGTGGAGACCCAGACCTCACCATTAGAACAACTTGATAATCACTATTTCAAAGTTATTTGAAATGATGAATTAATAATCCTAACAAATCTTAATATACATTAAGGCCAATATTGTGAAAATGAAACTCTACATTTGCTCTATGACATGAGTAGCAAATGAAAAAGTCTCTATCCCAACCTGTTTCCTGTCAAGAGTCAAAGGGACATTTAACTCTTAATTTTCTGGATGCTGTAAAGCTTACATTCTCGCAGATGGAGTCAGAGAAAGATTATAGAAAAATTCCAAGGTTATTTTCTCAATGTTCTATGAGCAAAGACATAGCAATTAAAAAAAAAAAAAAGGGAAAGAAAGGCCATGCCTTATAATGCTAGCCACTCAGGAGGCTAAGATCTGAGGGTTGTACTTTGAAGCCAGCCAAAAGTAGAGCTGTGGCTCAAGTGGTAGAGTGCCAATCTTGAGCAAAAGGACAGCACCTGGGCCCTCAGTTCAAGCCTCAGTATTGGCAGCAAAAAAAAGGGAAAGAAAGATGGGTCAATTAGAAACCAAAGAGCTACATGGTAGTTTTAAATCTAACAATACCAATAATCACATTAAATGCAAATAGTCTAAGTCCTGGGACAGCAAACTCAGCTGCTGTAGTGTGACAGTAGTCACAGATAATACAGAAATGAATGGGCTTGGCTATGGGTTCTGCCTGGGGACTATAGATTGCTAATCCCTGGCCTAAACAACTCAGTGAAATGGCAGACTGTCAGAGCTGATAAAGAAAAAGGCAAGCCCCAACTACTGTACATGTTATGTACAGTACACTTAAATATGAAAATACAAATGGGCTGAAAGATACATTATGTTAATGCTAATCAAAAATGGTGGAAAGCTTTCATTAACATTAAATGAAGATTTTTAGAGTAAAAAACACTGCCAGATTTTAGAAGAATCATTTCATACGGATAAAAAGACCATTTCCACAAAGGACACATGATTTAAAATGTTTAGCCAATAAAGCTCCAAAATAAAGCAAAAATTGACTGGAATACTATCAACTTGACCTAACAATTATAAAATATTCTAGATGGCAAGAGAACACATTATATTAGAAGTACATGAAATTAGAAACATTCTACTAAAGGGCACAGAGAACATTTCCTATGCTGAGGGCTAGCTATACCCCAGAACAGAGCCACAATAAGATTCAAAAGATTTAAATCATATAAAATATGGTCCTTGACTACAGGAAAGTAAATTAAAGATCTATTAGAAGCTGGAGGCATCTCAAATGGTAGAGTGCCAGCTTTAAGCAAGGAAGCTGGGAAGGTACAAGGCCGAGTTAGTGGCAAAAAAAAAAAAAAAGTATTTGGAAGATCCTCAGTATTTTAACTGTCTTTTTTTGTTTTGGTACTGGGGATTGAACCCAGGATATTACACTTGTTATGCAAGTCCTTTGACACTGAGCTATATCCCAGCCTAAATTCTTTAAAAATGTATTTTTAAGTAATCTATGAATCAGAGAGGAAATTGAGAGGAATTAGAAAAGCATCTTTAAAATGAATGAAACAAATTATAATTTATGAGCAGTTTAGCGTATACAAAAAGATTAGTTAATTGTGCTAGTTCTGGAGACTGAATTCAAGGCCTTGAACTCTTTGGCTTTTTTTGCTTACAGTTGGCACAATACCACTTGAGCTGTAGCTCTAGTCTAGCTTCTTTGCTGGCTAGCTGGAGAGAAGTCTCATGGACTTTCTGTTTAGGCCAGCTTTGAACTTTGACCCTCAGATCTCAGCCTCCTCAGTGGTAGCTAAAATTACATGAACCACCAGTGCTTGGCTTATAACAAGAAAATTTGTAGCTATAAAACACATTTATCAGAAGAGGCCTCCAATCAATAATTTGTTTCTGTAGTAGTAGAAATATAATCTAAAATAAACAAGAGTAAATAATAAAAAGCTGAGCACAAATCTATAAAATAGGAAGTAGAAAAATAAGACAAAAAGAAACCAAAAGTTGATTCTTTGAAAAGTTCAATAAAAGCAATTAAATCTCTATTTCTAGGTTTTTTTTTTCCTCATAAGAACAAAAAGAGCCAGGATTGTAATGATGAAATACATAAAATATATAAAGATTTTTTTGTGTGTCAGTTGTACAGTTTGAACTTGGCCTGGGTGCAGTCCCTCAGCTCTGAAGGCTAGCTCTAGCACCTGAGCCACAGTGCCACTTCTGGCTTTCTGAGTGGTTTACTGGAGATAAGAGTCTCACAGACTTTCCTGCCCTGGCTGGATTTGAACTACAATCCTCAGGTTTCAGCCTCCCGAGTAGCTAGGATTACAGGAGTGAGCCACTGGTGGCTGGCTTATATTAAGATTTTTTAAAAAGGAGAAAAGACATGAATTAACAATAGCAAAAATGAGTGAAAGCTGGTGCTGGTGGCTCATGCCTGTAATTCTAGGTACTTTGAAGCTAGTTTGAAGCCAGCAGGGAAAGTCTATGAGACTTTTATGTCCAATTAACCAAAAAGCTGGAAGTGGAGTTATAAAGTGGTAGAATGCTAACCTTGGGCAAAAAAAGCTCAGGGACAGCGCCGAGGCCCCAAGTTCAAGGCCTAGACACACCCACAAAAAAAAAAAAAAAGAAAAAAAAAAAGAATGGTAGAGATAGTACTTCATACCCACTAAATAACAAACACAAGGCAAATAACAGCAAGTACTGGTGAGCATGTATGGGAAGAAGTTGGCATGTGGTGGACAGGAATGAGAACTAGTGTCACCACTGTGGAAAATAGCCTAATCATAGTTAATATATGGCACAGCAATTCTACTTTTAGGCATATATGTAAGAGATGAAAACATATTCTTTGAAAAATGGATGCCCCAGTGGTTGTTTATACAGCATTACTGATAATAGCTTGAACAAAGAAACAGCCCAATGTTTATCAAGTAGTAAATGGAGAAACAAAGTATGAAATTACCCATATAATGGGATGGATATTATTTAGCTACCGAAAAAAAAACTAACAACAACAAAACCAAAAAACAGTAGCATTCAGCTGGTGCTGGTGGCTCTCACCTGTAATCCTAGCTACTCAGGAGGCTGAGATCTGAGGATTGAGGTTTGAAGCCAGCCCAGGCAGGAAAGTCAGGACAGGCATAAAAACAAAAACAGAAAAACTTCGCACCGCACTCCCTGATACAAGTCCACTGGGACACGTGAAATGAAGAGGACTGACCTCACCGAGTGTCCACAAGCCTATGGGGACCGCCAGGCACTTCAAACCCTGCCAGCAGGAGTGTAAACTCTGCGGTCCCTGGAAAAGAGTTGGGATCTTTCTTCAAAAGCTAACTACACCTTCCTTACATTGTTGACCCCAAAAGAAACGACACACTATGTGTAAACAGATTTGTATTTGGAGCAGACCAAACAACCCTACACTGGAAACGACTAGCCACCCTAGGGGAGTGGAGAGTCACAGGAAAGAGTACTAGTCACCAGTGGAAAAGGAAAACATGATTGATATACACAATGACACAGAGAAACTTCACTGATCACACTGAGGAAAGAGGATTGTATTTATACAAAGGGCTACTACCTATAAGTAGCAGATCAGTTGTTACCTCAGGACAGACATCATGAAGGCACAAGGAAACCTGCAAGCGATGGGTGGCTGTTCTCAATCGGAACCTTGATGACGGCTGTTACACGGCTATATGCCCATGTCAGAGCTTAACCAAATTGCACTTTTTTTTGTCGATCATGGGGCCTGAACTCAGGGTCTAGGCACCATCCCTGAGCTTTTCTGCTCAAGGCTAGTGTTCTACCACTTTGAGCCACAGCTCCACTTCTATTTTTTTGGTGGTTAATTGGAGATAGGCATCTCACAGACTTTCCTGCTGGCTTCAGACTATAATCCTCAGATCTCAGCCTCCTGAGTAGCTACGATTACAGGTGTGAGCCACCAGCGCCCAGCCAAATGGCACACTTTAAAATCAGTGCTGTTTACTTTAAAGCAGTTCTGTTCCAATGAAGCGTTAATTAAACATGATCAGCTCTCCTAAAGGCTGCATTTCAAGAAAAATCATTTTAGTAGCTAAGTTACTGAAAGACAGGATCTTCATGCAACCTTTCTCACTGAATAAAACAAGATTTCCCAGCGTCATCTGAGTGGTACTGACTTCAGTTTATTATACTCAAAATCCCCCATTCATCCACAATGATCAAAATTAACAAACAAGCTGACCAAGCTCCTCTTTGTTCAAACCCAGCCCCAATAGGGAAGTCATGAAACTAAAAGTACAATCAGCCTTTTCCATGGCGGCATTGAAATCCATGAATACCTACAGCTGAGTCAGAAGGAAAGACAAACACATGTACATAAAAATGCACAGAAAACCAAAGAGTACAAGATTAAGGGAGAGCCACAAAAGAATAAGAGAGATGAGCGCAGAAAACAAATGTAACTACAGAAACACATGTTTGAGTTTATATTACATTTAAGTTTTTAGGTACATGGACTATACAAAAGGATGAGGTGCTTCTATTTTGGTATGAAAGTAGGAACTGAGATTATAGTCACGTTTTATCAGTAAGATGGAAAACAGAAAACTGAAATGAACTCATACACCTCATAATATACGGCTCACTAATGACTTCTACGAAGAAATATGGAACTTTCTTTTCTAGGTCTTCTAGAAGGATTGAGGAAAGGGGAAAAAGTGTGAGGCTGGACATGTAAAAGCCCACACTGACTGTTGACTCAATAAGATCACAAATCAAACACAATGAATGTATCAATCAAATCCAGTCACCGGTGGCTCATCTTGTCATCCTAGCTACTCAGGAGGTTGAGATCTGAAGATCCTGGTTTGAAGCCAGCCTGGGCAGTACAGGCCATGAAAATCTTACCAACAATTAACTACCAAAAGAGCTGGAAGTGGAACCGTGCTTCAGGTGGTAGAGGGCTAGCCTTGGGTATAATAGTGCAAGGACAGCACTCTGGCCCTGAGTTCAAGCTCTAGGACTGACACAAAAAACAAAAAACAACAACAAAACAAAATCTTATCTCTTCCATTTCCAGGGTAATCACCTAACTCTGTTAAAAGCAACATACGTACCATGAAAATTTTCCAAACACAGTAAATAGAAAAAAAGTAACCCAGAAAATTAAAATATTTTCCCTTGAAAGTTTTGGAGTATTCTATTCTCTCCTGTGGAAAAACATAGAAAAACATACAGAAAACATGGTTAGTCTCAACAAATATAAACTTATTTCTTTTTTTTTTTTTTTTTTGGGTCCGGTCGTGGGGCCTGAACTCTGGGCCTGGGCGCTGTCCCTCAGCTCTTCAGCTCAAGGCTAGCGCTCTACCACTTGAGCCACAGCGCCACTTCCGGCTTTTTTCTTATGTGGTGCTGAGGAATCGAACCCAGGGCCTTGAGCATGCAAGGCAAGCACTCTACCACTGAGCCACCTTCCCAGCCCCTAAACTTATTTATCACTGCTAAATCATTGGTCCAGACTAATTTGAAAAACTACATATAATAATAATATTAAAATAGTAGTAATGTTTATCAAATAGTAGTAGCCATCATTTATCAAATGCTTGCAAGCCAGAGACTAGGACAAATATGTTAACATGCATTATCAATGCCAATCTTTTTTTGTATCTGTGCGTGTACTAAGGCTTGAACTCAGAACTTGGGTGCTGTCTCTTAGCTTTTTTTTTTTTTGGGTCCGGTCGTGAGGCCTGAACTCTGGGCCTGGGCACTGTCCCTCAGCTCTTTAGCTCAAGGCTAGCGCTCTACCACTTGAGCCACAGCACCACTTCCGGCTTTTTATTTTTTGCTTATGCAGGGCCTCAGGCATGCAAGGCAAGCGCTCTACTACTGAGCCACCTTCCCAGCCCTGTCTCTTGGCTTTCTGTTCAAGGCTGGCTTGAGCCATAGCTCTACTTCTGGCTTTTTGGTGGTTACTTGGGAGAAAAGCATCTCATGGACTTTCTTGCCGAGGCAGCCTTTAGATCTTAGCCTGCTGCTGGGTGGCAGGCTAAGATGAGCCACCAGTGCCCAGCTTGCTCTGGGTCTTTTATAATAGGGTTGGAACATGGCAAAGAGGTACCTACTACTATTGTAATAATACTAATTTATTAGGGAATAAAAAGCACCATAGAAACTGCCATCTTTATTCTGAGTCAATAGGAAATGGTGCATTCCAGCTTCCCAGATGTTGAAAAGCCTCTTCTGGCTACCTTTGGATAGTGTTAAGGATTTTGCCGGGGACAGGCATGATTTCATACAAAGAAGCCCTTCATTGCTAATGCTTCACAGCTTGCTATGCAGCTGCGGGCTGTCTGTTTCATGCATTGTTTGGTCATAGAGCAACTGGTAAAACCACTCAGTGGTGTTCTTTCTTCAATCCTAAGTAAAAACCACAGTTCTGTACCTTTGTAGCATGGAGATCAGCTGTTTCCAGAAAAAGCTGCCTGCTTAGTTCTTCCAAAGAATCTACTTCCTGTTGGATTTGCATAAGATCTGGCACAAAATGAGCATTAAGGTCTAAATCACACAGAAGTTTAAAAACAGCAATGAAGAAAGCATTTGCTTTTGGTTTCTTCTGCATAGCAGATCCCAGGCACTGCCTGTGTTTCCATTTCCTATCCCAGAGCTATTTTCCTACCGACACAAAACCAAATACCTGCTTATGCAGTTTCTTCCAGTCCCGTTATCTAGGAGAGATGGTTTTGCTCTGTTCATTTATAAGTCAAATGCAATCTTAGTGGTTGTATAATAATATATTTTTGTCCTGGTACTGGGGCTTGAACACTATCTTTTAGTTTTTTCATTTGAGGGTAGTGCTCTACCACTTGAGCCACAACTCTACTTCCAGTTTTGTGGCAGTTAGTTGGAGGGAAGTTTTTTGGCTGGGCTGGATTTAAATTACAATCCTCAACTCTCACCTCCTGAGTAGCTAGGATTACAGGTGTGAGTCACCAACACCTAGCAATTGTATAATATTACCTCTAACAAGGCATAGTTTTCTTCTACATTATTTAAATAAATCCAATGTGTGCCAAAGGGCCTATTAATGATTCCCAACATAGCTGGGGTTTGTGATCGTTACTTTCCTCTTTAGAAATATTAACTTAATCTTATTCTAACAATTTCATGAGAAAGGTGTTAGCCATTTTGCAGATAAGGGAAGCTAAGCTCAGAGAGTAAAAAAACTTGCTGTAAATCAAACAGCTACCAAGAAGACACAAAGGGAGCTCTCTGCCTTATCCAAGGACTACGCTGGTTTCTAAGAAGTGAGTGAGTGAGGGGGGCTGGGAAGGTGGCTCAGTGGTAGAGTGTTTGCCTTGCATGAACGAGGCCCTGGGTTTGATTCCTCAGCACCACATAAGCAGAAAAAGCCAGAAGTGGTGCTGTGGCTCAAGTGGTAGAGCGCTAGCATTGAGCTGAAGAGCTAAGGGACAGTGCCCAGGCCCAGAGTTCAGGCCCCATGACCAAAAAAAAAAAAAATGAGTGTACACTGGTGGTATGTTCCTCATTTAGGAAACGGGCTTTGAAAGTATCATCTTGGTATCTCTCAAACACTGTGTGGGTGTGTGCGAGAGCGCATGCTGGTTCTGGGGCTTGAACTCTGGGACTTGGCACTTTCCTTGATCTTCTT
Source organism: Dipodomys spectabilis (assembly GCF_019054845.1). Lineage (NCBI taxonomy): Eukaryota > Metazoa > Chordata > Mammalia > Rodentia > Heteromyidae > Dipodomys > Dipodomys spectabilis. The sequence continues at coordinate 18,763,784 of NW_024870679.1, forward strand.
TTGTTCAAGACTAATGCTCAGTCGGGTGCTAGTGGCTCACACCTGTAATCCTAGCTACTCAGGAGGCTAAGATCTGAGGATCGAGGTTCAAAGCCAGCCCGGGCAGCAAAGTCCGTGAAACTCTTATCTCCAATAAACCACCAGAAAACTGGAAGTGGTGCTGTAGCTCAAGTGGTAGAGCGCTAGCCTTGAGCTGAAGAGCTGAGTGACAGTGCTCAGGCCCAGAGTTCAAACCCCACGACCGACAAAAAAAAAGAAAAGAAAAAGAAAAAAAAAAAAAGACTAGTGCTCTACCACTTGAGCCACAGCTCTACTTCCAGCTTTTTCTTTGATTCACTAGAGATAAGAGTCTCATGGACTTTCTTGCCCCGGCTGGCTTCAAACCACAATCTCCAGATCTCCTTTTCAGTATCTAAGATTACAGGAGTGAGCTGCTCACACCCAGCAAAACACGTTTTTTTTTTGGGGGGGGGGGGTGAGGTGGGGCGGGGTGGGAGCTGGGACTTCAGCTCAGGGCTTGGGCATTGTCCCTTAGCTTTTTCACTCAAATCTAGTGTTCTATCACTTGAGCCACAGCTATATATCTAGTCTTTTGCTGGTTAATTGGAAGCAAGAGCCTCATGGGCTTTTTTTTTTTTTTTTGCCTGAGCTTGTTTTAAACATCAGTCCTCAGATTTCAGCCTCCTGCATGGCTAGGATTACAACAGGAGCTATCCGTATCTAGCCCACCTTGATTTTTTAAAATAAAATAATTTACTGAAGCAGACTCAATGCACACTGTGTAAAAATTGAATTATGTAACTGAAGGTATGGATGGGATGAGAGACATGGGGGAGAATAATACAAGGGTGGCAGGATGCAGACACATTGTACTTATAAACTAACGCATGCAACCGAAATCCCTTTGGATAACTACTTAATAATAATGATTAAAAAGTCAAAGAAGGGTTGGGAAGGTGGCTCAGTGGTAGAGTGCTTGCCTTGCATGCATGAGGCCCTGGGTTCGATTCCTCAGCACCACATAAGCAGAAAAAACTGGAAGTGGCACTGTAGCCTTGAGCTGAAGAGCTGAGGGACAGCGCCCAGGCCCAGAGTTCAGGCCCCACAACTGGCAAAAAAAAAAAAAAAAAAGTCAAAGAATACTGATGACTTTACAAATGGGCCATCCCCTAAACAAGCTACCCGTTTAAGAGATCCATGATGTTTTGTGTTTTACCAGAGTTGGGAAATACAATACAAGCAGTGGAAAAGAGCAGCAGAGACCACAGTTCTGTTCCTTGCTTTGCCGCAAACCACTCTGTGGCATCATCTCTCTGGTCTATTCTCTTGTGAAAAATGGAAAGACTGCCTTTTTTAGGAGCAAACGCTATGACTTCATGGTCTTGTGTGGGTGTTGGTAAGATGACTCTGGACGCATTAGACTTCCTGAGCATAGCTCTGGCCAGCATGGATTCAGACACAGTCAGCACCCTGACAAGAGCTTCTGCCCTGGGTCCAGGGTAGAGAGAGATAAAGGATACTTTCGCTTCCGGAAGCTGAAGTTGTAACGCTCTTTATCATTTCCCAGAAGCCTGAGGGCTTGTTGTGCACCTCCCCCTTCAGGAACATGGTTCTCCGGGCCACGGCCATCCTGAAAGAAAACACAAAGCTCAGCAAGGCAGTACAACGGGAACTTCCTGCCTGGGCTCAGTCACTTCCAGCCTCCACCGCAGTCCGCCCAGCTGTGGCGCAGGTCTGCAGGCCCCACTTTCCTAGTACTTAGGAGGGCACGCTTCCAGAAGCAACATGGTCTAGGCTGAGGAGCAAAGAATTTGGTGTAGGCCATCAACTTGAGGACTGGCTCTATTCCATACAAGCCGGGAGACCTAGAGTTCTACTCCCTTATCTCTGCATGTCTACAACAATGAGACTACTGTTAACATTACAACACATAATTATATTAATACTTACAGGTGGCATTTAAGCAAAGAATAAAATAGCTTATTCACCTATAGAACCATGTGCAATGCCAGGTGCTGGTGGCTCATACCTGCAATCCTACTCTGGAGGCTGAGATTTGAGCTGGGGCAGGAAAGTCCATGAGACATGGTATCTCCAATTATAAAGACTCAAAACAGGCAGAAATGGAGCTGTGGCTTAAGTGCTGGAGTGCTACCATTGAGGGAAAAAGCAAAGGGATAATGCCCAGGCTCCGAGTTCAAGTTCTAATACTATCATACACCACCCCCCTCCTCCCACCCCACACACACAAAAGAAATTTTTTTTTTTTGTCGGTCGTGGCGCTTGAACTCTGGGCCTGGGCGCTGTCCCTCAGCTCTTCAGCTCAAGGCGAGCGCTCTACCACTTGAGCTACAGCGCCACTTCCGGTTTTCTGGTGGTTTATTGGAGATAGGAGTCTCACGGTCTCTCCTGCCCGGGATGGCTTTGAACCGTGATCCTCAGATCTCAGCCTCCTGAGTAGCTAGGATTACAGGCGTGAGCCACCAGCGCCCGGCTCACAAAAGAAATTTTATGCAGTATTTCTATCACACTGCTCGTTTGTATGGGACAGTGTTCTTGTGTGGCATCTCACTGTGGCCCTCTACTGTTAAGTACTAGTCACTACTTCTCAAGGATGAGAATTTTGAAAAAAATAGATTGGACTAGGTGAGAAGGAAGGATGCTAATGAATCCCAGGAGCCAGTGCTGTCATGTTTACTGCCTCTGGAGCCATAAGATCACTGGGAGATTGCTAATTAAGTCAAGTTAGTAGGTTGGTCCTCTCAAGTTAATAATAAGATGGAGGGCCGGGGATGTGGCTTAGTGGTAGAGTGCTTGCCTAGCATGCATGAAGCCCTGGGTTTGATTCCTTAGTACCACATAAACAGAAAAAGCCGGAAGTGGCACCACTGTGGCTCAGGGACAGTGCCCAGGCCCTGAGTTCAAGCTCTGGGACTGGCAAAAAAAATAAATAAAAATAAAAAATAAAGAAGACTGAAGTCTTAAAGGACAAAAAAACCTTCCTGGGGGCTGGGAAGGTAGCTCAGCGGTAGAGTGCATGCCTTGCAAGCATGAGGCCCTGGGTTCGATTCCTCAGCACCACATAAACAGAAAAAGCCTGAAGTGGCGCTGTGGCTCCAGTGGTAGAGCACTAGCCTTGAGCTGAAGAGCTGAGGATCAGTGCCCAGACCCAGAGTTCAGGCCCCATGACCGGCAAAAAAAACAAAAAACAACAACAAAAAAACACAAAAAACAACAACAAAAAAACCTTCCTGGCCAGATGAGGGCTGACAGAGAAACCGGACCGCGACATGCGCAATCACAGCCAACTCTAACTGCAACACATACGAGAGGCTTGGAAATGTTGCTTTTGTCATGACTGTACTTTTTATTTTTAAAACATTTTTTGGTGTTGGTACTGTGGTTTGAACTTAGGGCCTTGTGCTCTTGATTAGCTTTTTCTGCTCAAGACTGGTGACTGACCAGAGTCACAGCTTCATTTCTGGCTTTTGGTTGGTTAAGAGATGCATGGACTTTTCTGCCCAGGTCTGCTTTTAACCACAATCCTCACATCTCAGCCTCCTGAGTAGCTAGGATTACAGAGTCACAAATGACCAGCGCCCAGTTTGTGACTTCACCTTTAATTAAGTATTATTTATCAGTGACCGAAAGAAATACAACAAACCTTGGGAGCCCAAATAGTGTTGTTCTTATATACTTATCTCTTACTATTCATGTGGCTCTTATGGCTATACTTAAAAAAAAAAACCTACACAGACATTTACATAAATAAACTGCTCTGAATATAAATATATATATGCAAAGTAAATACAGTCATATGTCTCAGTAAAGACATACAAGGACACAAATCAGTAGTTAGCACTTCAAAGTCTTCTTTGTCATTCCAATGTCTCAGGTGCTCTCCTATTCTGAGTCTTGTGTATAGATCAAACTATAGAACTATGGTGTGGAAGAAATAAGAAATCAGAACATACTTGTTGCAATTCAAAACCTCTGGGCTACCATTTGTATGTGGGTAATAATGACTTTATTTTTATTCATTTATTTTTATGGTGGGACCAGGGTTTGAACTCAGGGCCTTGTGGTAGGCAAGTACTCTACCACTCTAGTACTTCTCTGCTTTAGTTTATTTTTCAGATACTGTCTTGGACTTTTTGCCTAGGCTAACCTTGGACATTACTGTCCTTGGACTTCTGCTTCCTGAATAGCTGGGATTACAGGCATAGCCACCGTGTCTGGCAATAATATAAACAGGAGACTAATAAATGTTGTGAAGGTGAGAAATGACTACCTTGTTCATTGTTCTATCTCTGGAATCTAGTGCCCAGCAGATATTAGATTGTCTGAAACAATTAAATGAATAAACATATGAAGGCAAAGAATAAAAACCAAGTAGCGGTTATCCAGTAAAGATTAATAGTAAGTTTAAACATTGAAGTGGCTCTGTGGCTCAAGTGGTAGAGTGCTAGCTAGTTTGAGCACAGAGGCTCAGGGACAGTGCCCAGGCCCTGAGTTCAAGCCCCATAACCGACAAAAATAAATATTTGCCAGGCACAGTGGCTCACGCCTGTAATCCTAGCTACTCAGGAGGCTGAGATCTGAGGATCATAGTTCAAAGCCAGCCCGGGCAGGAAAGTCCGTGAGACTCTTATCTCCAATAAACCACTAGAAAACTGGAAGTGGCACTGTGGCTCAAGCAGTAGAGCGCTTGCCCTGAGTTGAAGCGCTGAGTGATAGCGTTAAAGCCCTAGGACCACCACCACCACCACCACCACCACCAACAAACATTGTTCATACTCTCCTAGGGGCTCTCTAGGTCTTAACATATTATTATTATCTTTTTGAGATATTTTTGTGTTTGTCTTTGAGACAGTCTCTCCGTGCAGCTCCACCTGGCCTCCATGTCCTCCCTTGGCCTCACACTTGTGCCTCTGCCTCCAAGTGCAGGGATGCAGGCACGCAGCAGGCCCCAAACACAGGCTTTCAAAGGCTCGCCCTCACCTTTTCTTTTTGCTGACGATCATGTCCATGGTTTGCAGCAGTCTCCGCTCCAGTGCCATGATATCTGTGTCTGTCACGTTCCTATGGAAGTGCACACAGTTAGTAGGGCTAGGGGCCACGCCTGGGCACAACACAGGCCATCTGGAGAAACACATACACCCCAGTTGTTAGCCTGTCTTTTTCCAGAAAATATTAAAATGACTAAACTAAACTACTTTTGTTGTCATTTCTTCTTTTGTGTACCAGTTTTGAGGCTTGAGCCACAGCTCCACTTCCAGCTTTTTGGTGGCCAACTGGAGATGATCATCTCACCAACTTTCCTGCTCAGAGTGGATTTGAATTATAATCCCCAGATCTCAGCCTTCAGTAACAAGGACTACAGGCATGAACCACTGGTACTGGGTGTTTTTTCTTTCTTTTTGGTGCCAATACTGAGGCTTAAATTCAGGACCTAGGAGCTGCCCCTTAACAGCTTTTGCTCAAAGCTGGCTCAAGTGAGCTATACCTCCACTTCCAGCCTTTTGCTGGTTAGAGGTAAGAGTCTGATGAACCTTCTTGCTCAAACTGGCCTCAAACATAAATCCTCAGATCTCAGCCTCCTGAACAGCTAAGGTGTTAGCTACTGGCACCTGGGAGCTGTCATTTCTTGTAACTAATTTTTCTGGGGTCTCAGTGTAGCACAAAGTATCTAGCTTTCTTATCTTTTCTTTTTCTTTTTTTTGTTGGTTGTGGGGCTTGAACTCTGCCTGAGCACTGTCCCTCAGCTCTTCAGCTCAAGGTGAGCGCTCTACCACTTGAGCTACAGCGCTACTTCTAGTTTTCTGGTGGTTTATTGGAGATAAGAGTTTCATGGACTTTGCTGCCCGGGCTGGCTTTGAACCTCGATCCTCAGATCTCAGCCTCCTGAGTAGCTAGGATTACAGGCGTGAGCCCCCGGTGACCAGCAGGAGTACCTAGCTTTCTTAGCTTTGAGTTAGATGCTTATTGTTTGTATATACTTATTTTCCCTATCTTGAAAATAATGTAAAGAGACCAGCAGAGTGGCTCAAGTAGTAAAGCACCCACACTTAGCGAGCATAGGGCCGAGTAAAACCCTAGTAACCCCCCAAAAGAAACAAAGAATACAGGACAAATTAAAAAAAAAAAAACACAATCCATAGAAGTGCTATGACTTATTTAGAAAGATTTCAAGTCGAGGGGCTGGGAAGGTGGCTCAGTGGTAGAGTGCTTGCCTTCCATGCCTGAGGCCCTGGGTTCGATTCCTCAGCACCACATAAGCAAAAAGAAAAAAGCTGGAAGTGGCATTGAGCTGAAGAGCTGAGGGACAGTGCCCAAGCCCAGAGTTCAGGCCCCACGACCGGACCCAAAAAAAAAAAAAAAAAAAAAGATTTCAAGTCGATACCCCTAGGGACAGAGGAAGAAAAGTAAACAGGCAACATAACAGATCTAAGATGGCATGCGTACTTGAGTTATGAGGAATAAGAAGAGACTGCATGCATTACCTCAGGAAGTAGGACATGTATGTGTAGGGACAGTTGACAGCACCAAATCCAGATAGCAGGGCCATGAGGGTCACTCCAATGACGCCCACCCGGCTGATGAGCTGCTCTATAGACAAGATGCCTGGAATCGCCAAAGCACAGTCAGGTAATGTGGTGAGACAGCGCTCACCTCTACTCTAAAAAACCACCACGTACAACACCCACCATTACTGAGACCTAGTTCAGAGAAGACAACTTTCAATGATCAGTGTGGCACTTCTCTATCATATATAGAAAGGCATGGACATAAGCCATGACAACAGTAAAATACAGTAATTGTAAGTACCACATTATGACTGTTTCATTTGGGAGTATGACTAACAAAGCAAAGTACTTTCAGTAAAAGCTGTGGCCAAAAAAAAAAAACAAAAAACAAAAAACCCAACGAATTAGGAAAGCAGATCTTGTGACATGTCCCTCATAGGCCATACTCTTTTTTTTGGTCAGTGGTAGGATTTGAACTGTGGGTCTGGGTGCTGTCCATCAGCTCTTCAGCTCAAGGCTAGCGCTCTACCATTTGAGCCACAGCGCCACTTCCAGTTTTCTGGTGGTTTACTGGAGATAAGAGTTTCACGGACTTTGCTACCCAGGCTGGCTTTGAACTGTGATCCTTAGATCTCAGCCTCCTGAGTAGCTAGGATTATAGGCATGAGCCACCAGCGCCCAGCTCATAGGCCATACTCTTTAGCTTGTGTCTTATTCTAGCTTCTACTAAATACAAAATGCATTTAATAAATTTCAGCACTTAATGCTGAAATTCTGGATCAATAATTGAAAGGCAAATGTGTGAGTTTTTTGGTCTGGTTTGTATGTGTGTGCACGCATGCTGGTACAAGGGCTTGAACTCAGTGACTAGGTGCTGTCCTTTAGCTTTTTCTACTCAAGCTGGCACTCTACCACTTAAGCCACACCTCCTCTTCTGGCTTTTTGCTAATTGGAGATAAGTGTCATACAGATCTGTCTGCCCGGGCTGACTTTGAACCTTGACCCTCAGATCTCAGCCTCCTGAGGAAGTAAGATTACAGGTGTGAGCCACCAGAGCCTGGCTTCAAAGTCAGGAGTGTTTTAGAATAAAGTTTAAAAATGACATCCTCTTTTTATTCAACACTAAAAAGTCAAACCACCCTTCTTCACATTCCACCTATCCCCATGTACTCACCATGTTTTGGGCTGAGAATGGGAAATGGTTCTCCCAGTTTCCAGAAGAAATACATAAAGGTCAACCACAAGAGGCAGGAAAAAAGCAGTTGCTGTTTATGCACTAAGGGGAGAGAAGATCATCTATTACAGAGCTTGTTCTATTTTTTTTTAAATATAAACTTATGCTAATGCTAATTAGTATTTAGCTGGCTGCTAACTTGATATGTGATGTCACTACCCAAGTTTTAGTGAATATATCCCTTACACCCTGAAAGAAACTTGGCTCAAGTTAAGATGTGGATTCGATTAAGGAAACAGTATACAGATGGTGCCAGTAGCTCATGCCTGTAATCCTTGTTACTCAGGAGGCTGAGATCTGAGGATCACAGTTTGAAGCCAACCAGGGCATACAAATCTCCAATTATCCAACAAAAAGCCTGAAGTGAAGGTGTGGCTAAAGTGGTAGAATGCCATTCTTGATTAGAAAAGCTAAGTGAGAGCTTGAGGCTCTAAATTTAAGCCTCAGTATTGGTACTGGTACCACCATTACCACCACCACCACAAATCAGCATAGAAGGGGTAGAAGTAAAGCTTGGCAGGACAAAGCTCTCATTATTCACTGAGTACTCCTTCTGTGAGCAGTCTGAGATGCTGGAGATGATCCAGACAGCAGCAGCTATGGAAGTATGGGAATGAAGCTGCGCGGGACCAAAATCCCTGTCAGCCTGCAGCCCAATGTGTGCTGGTGGGACGGGAGGAGACGCATACTCACACAGCCAGATGTTGCTCACGATGAAATAGCCAATGTAAAAAGGCACCAGGAAAACCAAGATGATCAGAATAATACACAGGTTCATTTTCCAGTGAAAGTAACGAGAGCTGAAAGAAACATCAAGGAATAGCACTGCAAGGGAGGGGTCGAGCAACAACTTTCCTCCCTTTTAGTCTTCCAAAGGCTCTTGGGGTTGGGGAAGGAAGAGAGTAGGCCATGGTTTTATCTGATCAAAAGAGGGTATATGGGTGTGTGAAATATCAGGTGGAAGTCTTTTTGAGCAATGTAATATGCACTTTCACAAAAATGAATGCCAGAAAGTAATCCGAGCTACTCAGGAGGCTGAGATCTGAGGATTGCAGTTTGATACTCTTTAAAAAAAATTTTTTTTTTAATTGTGAAAATACCGTACAGAGGGGTTACAATTACATGAGCAAGGTAATGAGTACATTTCCTATCAAGCGTTGTTGCCTCGTTTTCCCTTCCCATACCTCCCACCCCCCACGTCAAAGTTGTAAATTTCGTTTTTCAACATAATGTCTTGTACCTCTCATTGTAGCAATGGGTCCACCTGTACCCCTATTTAAACAATTTGTTTTGCAGTTTGATAATCTTATTTCCCAATTAACCACCAGAAAACCAGAAATGAAGCTGTGGCTCAAAGTGGTAGCGCTAAAGCTCAGGGACAGCACCAAAATCCTGAGTTCAAGCCTTGACTGATTAAAAAAAAAAAAGCCTCTAGAAGAGAAGCTGGGACCTAGGTTCTCATATCACATCACAAGTAGTGAGCTCTTCAGAGCAAATGGTCAGACATTTTCCCCCCCATAACTCATGATCTTTCCCAAACTAGTTACCAAGTTTATGAGACCTGCAGGTAGGAAGACTGCTACAGTATCCAAGGCTGAGCTATTCCCAGGTTGGGCTTTTTACTATGCAACTCAGGTGACCTATACATTATCAGGCATGGGCAAACTCTGCAAGGAATGGCTCTGGAGTCCTTACTCACCTGCTGTCCAGCACACCTAAGATTTCAAAGATGATAAGCTCAAACATAGTGCAAGAGAACGCAAAAGTCACAGAGAAGATCACCTGTACGACATACTGACGCACCTGTTGAAAGTCAAAAAAGAAATATTAAATGGAAAATCTCCTCCTAGTGACAAGTCAGAATACTTAGGTTGGAAAAATTCTCAAGACGTTAGAAGCAGGGCCTGGATCAAAAGTACACCAAAGTAGGAAGTACTGGTGAGTGCCAGGCCCCACTCTTGTGGTTATAGAGGACAGAGCAAAGGATGGAGGGAAAGGGTCAGAGCGGTACTTAGAACTCCCACGCTTGCTGACAAAAACACCCACGGATCTGCACACAAATTTTGTTGCTGTGCCAGTTCCAGGGATTGAATTCAGGCACTTGGTGCTCTCATTTGGCCGTCTGGCTCACAGCTGGCCCTCTGCACATCTTGCATCAGTTCTGGAACCTCCTGTCAAAGCCTTCAAGTATTCAACAGAGGAGAATCTCTAGAGCTCCAGGCACTTTCTGACACCCTCTCAAATTACTCAAGAATATTCTAGAAATGACCTGGTAATCTATAACTATTGCTTTTATTTCTGAATAAGGAGAATCACTTAAGAAATGTCCAGTTTAAGGCTGAAAATAAAAACCAGTTTTAGCCTTAGGATTTTAGCATTAACTGAAAATGTGAGACTAGTAATTCACAGGTACATAGACAAATATTTAGGACACAAATTCTCTCCCAAAAAAGAATTGCTGTAGGAACATGTCCTTATGACTAAGGAATGATGTCTCCTGCTCCTGAGACATATGTAGATTAGTTTTTTTTCACATACATTCATTCATTCATCATTCATTCATTCATTCATCCATTCATCATACCAGTACTGGGGCTTGAACTCAGGGTGTGAGTGTTGGCTCTCTATTACTTGAGCCATGGTCCCACTTCCAGGTTTTTGCTGGTTAACTGGAGATAAGTCTCATAGACTGCTGGTCCAGACTGGCTTTGAACCGCAATCCTCAGATCTCATCCTTCTGAATAGGGAGGATTACAAGGGTGGGCCACCAGTGCCCAGATTTTTTATACTTCTTTTTGGACAATGTCATCCTTTCCTTCACTTTTCCCCAGCTCCCCCTCCCATTCCTGTACACAACACCTTTTCACATTTATTTATTTAGTCAGTCATGGGGCCTGAACTCTGGGCCTGGGCTGCTTCAGTTCTTCAGCTCAAGGCTAGTGCTCTACCACTTGAGCCACAGCACCACTTCCGGCCTTTTCTGTTTATGTGGTGCTGGGAATCAAACCCAGGACCTCATGCATGCAAGGCAAGCACTCTACCACTGAGCCACCTTCCCAGCCCCACCTTTTCACTTTTAAATGTACAAATCATAGGCTGGTACCTCACCACTGCACGTGGTTTCTCATTTGGCAAAAGTTACCTGGAAATGAACATGACCTTTCTTTTTTTTTTTTTGGGTCCAGTTGTGGGGCCTGAACTCTGGGCCTGGGCGCTGCCCCTCAGCTCTTCAGCTCAAGGCTAGCGCTCTACCATTTGAGCCATAGCGCCACTTCTGGTTTTTGTCTTTTTGCTTATATTGTGCTGGGGAATCGAACCCAGGGCCTCAGGCATGCAAGGCAAGCGCTCTACCACTGAGCTACCTCCCCAGCCCATCATGACCTTTCTTTAACAGAGCATTTTTCTCATCCCAGCTTAAATAATTTAAATTCATATAGTATAATCCACAGCTCTCCTTACCTCATAATCCTTAAACAACTGGCGCATGAAGAAAAGCCACCCAAATCCAAAAAACAGAATCTAGAAAAAGGACAAAGAATATTAATATACATCTTCTTTAGGGCAATGCCTCATAGTGACTATTTTATGATGTTAATTATATGTCAATATTATATTAGTGATATATGAATATATTTTAATACAATTGTCTACTTAGACAACTTATTTCAGAGAATAAAGATAAGATTCACTCACAACTCTAAAAAGAGAAGTGAAATGCTCTTAAATAAAATAATTCCTGTTACAGAAAAATATGTTATGCTAATCATTTTATGAGTCAGAGAAGTTACCAAGCAAGGGCACAGGAACTCTTGGCTTACAGGTAATCCCTTTTTTTTCAAGTATTAAAAAACAAACAAAAACTCCAAAGACAAGTTGACATAGAAACAGGAGTAGAAAGACAGTACTTTTTGTATGTGTCCTTCAGAGAACATTCTTCGCCTCTCCACCACCCTGCTGAGTCTACAGAAAGTTTCCATCTCGGTCAGTGTGAAGACAAGAGTGTAGGATCCCATCTTTATTGATTTTGAGTCAAACTGTTACATGGCAGCTCACAAGCTGACAGCTCGTTTTTCACTAGTAAACAGAACCTTCTGTTTACAAATACACATACACACTCTCTCTCTCTGACATAATTCCAGTTTTCTTCTTGTATTAGCTAGGAATTTTATGAATGAAATTATTTTCTGCCTTCCAAATGACTTCTAGAGTAAATGTAAATATTGTGTGTGTGTGTGTGTATGCACACGCACCAGTACTGGGGCTTGAACTCAGGTCCTCAGGGCTGGCTTGCTCAGCATTGTTTGTTTTAAAGACAATTTATTGCATTTACAATAAATACAAATTCTGGAAAGATTATACAAGATCTGAAAAGTATGCATGAGGAAAGTGCGTACATACGTGGAAGGTGTGCAACTTCTGATTTAAAAGAATAATAGTTTTAGAATTGTGTGCAGTAGACTTTTGACTTTGGGGGAAAGTGTACTTTGGAACTGATAAATCTTATCTGAATAGATGGCTCAAAACATTAGGTTAGATAATTGCTACTGCCATAAAAATGGTCTCTAAGTTGAAAAGTAGCTATAGATTAAAAAGAAAAGACAGCCATTATTAGCGAGACGAGTATTAAAGAACTGAAGGTATCTTCCTTGAATCATTAATTCACCCTTTTATTCAACAAATATTTATTAGTACCAGGTGGTCCTAGGATATATGGTGAATAAGAAAGCAAATAATTGCTCTCCAAGGAGAAGAATGACAAGTAATTACAACCCAAAGTCTGGTGGTGTTGTTATAAAGGGAAGTGGGTGTGGAGTACTATGGCAGCATGTATACCATCCACTGTCAATCCAGTCTGGGACAGGCTACTTGGATATTCAAGCTGAGGTATGAAGGCTGAATAGGAGGTAGCCAGGAGTAAGAAATGGAGGAATATGAGCAAAGGTCTAGAAAGAGATGTGACTGAAAATCTGAAGGAATAATAGTACTACCAGGTTAAGAAGCTTAGTCTTCAGTAAAGAGAGACAGGGTGAGAGCCAGTGCTTAAGAGCTTAAAGTGCTGACGGCTCATGCCTGTAATCCTAGCTATTCAGGAGGCTGAGATCTGAGGACTGTAGTTCAAAGCTAGCCTGGGCAGGAAAGTTGTAAAACACTCTTATCTCCAATTAACCAGCAAAAAACTGGAAGTAGAACTATGGATCAAGTGGCAGAGTGCCAGCCTTAAGAAAAAAAAAAAAAGCTAAGGCATAGCATCCTGGCCTGAATTCAAGCCCCAGTACTGGCACCAAAACAAAACACAGGCACACATGCACATGCACATACACATGCACACACATACGTGCGTGTGCGCACACACACACACAACAGCCAGCATCCCAATCTAGTAACCTTATAAACCATACTAAGGAGTTTGTGCTTCATTGATAAATGAAGATGCTGTCTGCTGTGATTTTAGATTTTATTTCAAATAAAACTTTCAGTTCATATAAAACAGATAAAATGGTGTGTGTGTGTGTGTGGCTCTTTTTGATTCTAGTACTGGGGCTTGAACTCAGAGTCTAACGTTCTCGTTTGGCTTTTTCACTCAAGCCTCAGGCTCTACCACTGGAGCCACACCTCTACTTCCAGCCCTTTGCTGGTTAATTACAGACAAAAGTCTAGAAGACCTGTTATCCCAGACTGGCTTTGAACCAGGATCCTCGGGCTTTCAACTTCCTGAGTGGCGAGGATTTACAGGTGTGAGCCACCTGTGCCCGGCTCCAACAATTACTTCTCCGGAGCTTTCATTTGGAGGTGAGTATACAGCAAATCTCAAAAAATAAATACATAAACGATAAATACTAGGAAGACAATAAACTGAGCAACGATAAAGGTCCTAAAAATCAGAAAGCTCAGTAGACACGCGCCTAGTGTGCCAGAATGGCCGTGTCTTAATTTTTTTTTTTTTGCACAGTGGGAATAAATGATATATGGTGACTGTGGGAATGAACAAAGGTGGCCGACTGGGGCAAGAAACACGGGTCTGAAGACGATCAGAAAAGAGGGATTGGCGAGCAGAGTGAAGGGTGCCTTACACTTCCAACTCACTGGGCAAACACTGCTGCACCCCAAGCCAGGGCCCGATAACCCTGAGCATTCAGCCCCGGAGGGCAGGCCCAACGCCCGCACCTGGACCACTCGGGGTCCGCGACGTCGTCCCCAAGTCCCCCCGGGATCTGTGGGAACCCGCCCTCGTCGTGGCTTGAGCTCCTAACGCTGGGACCGGGTGAAGCCCCTCAAAAGCGGCCCAGAGAGTCTGGGGGTGGACGCTGGGTTGGGGGCGCGAGCAGAGGCCGCCTTCTCCCGGGGGCTCAGGCGTCGCCGACCTCCTTCCCAACGCCCAGAGAGAGGCTCAGGAGAGGCGGGACGTGGGGGGGGCGGGGACTCACCTGGGACGTAATCACGATGCTTGAGTCGATCAGGAAACTCATGGTGAAGTCTCCGCTCCTCACGCCCCATGACAGCCCCACATTAGGGCCACCAGCCCTGGCTCGCGAGCGGCCTTTGCCCGCCGGCAGTCGCAGGCAAGTCCGGGCTTCACACTGACGCAAGCAAACTGCGACTCCTTCAGCCAATCAGCGGCGACATCCGGCCTTCGGCTAGAGGGGGCGGGGCAGACTCTGGGAGCTAAGGGCGGGGCCTAATGAAGGGCGGCCCGATTGAAAGGGGTGGGTGTTAGTTAATACCGGGAACCAGAAGCTCTAAAGCACTACCTGCTGTCCTAGCTACTGGGGAGGCTGAGATCTGAGGATCGGGGTTCGAAGCCAGCTTAGGCAGTTCGTGAGATACTTATCTTTTTTTTTTTTTGGCCGGTTGTGGGGCTTGAACTCTGGCCTTGGGCGCTATCCCTCAGCTCTTCAGCTCAAGGCTAGTGCTCTACCACTTGAGCCACAGCACCACTTCCAGTTTTCTAGTTGTTTTTTGGAGGTAAGAGTCTCACAGACTTTACTTGCCCCGGCTGGCTTTGAACCTCAATCCTCAGATCTCAGCCTCCTGTGTAGCTAGGATTACAGGCGTGAGCCACAGTGTCTGGCTTATTCTTTTTTTCCCCAGTAGTATTTTAGAAGCATTTTGTTTCAAAATAACCTTTTTACCCAATATTTTTCTATTTACTAAATAAAAAATTAAAATAATATTGTTGTAAGTTGAGAAAATAGAGGCATTTCTACTTTCTCACATTCTTCTCCCTTATTCCCTGCACCCCTCACAATTTATAAATTTATGTTAATATAATCTTGGATGATGATGGTGATGATGATGATGATATGCCAGTCCTAGGGCTTGAACTCAGGCCCTGGGCGCTGTCCTTGAGTCTCTTTGTGTTCAAAGCTAGCTCTCTACCCTTTGAGCCACAGAATCATTTCTGGCTTTTACTGTGTAGTTTATTGGAGATAAGCATCTCATGGACTTTTCTGCTCTTGCTGGCTTCAAATCTCAGTCTTCAGATCTCACACTCCTGAGTAGCTAGAATTATATATGTGAGCCACCAGTGCCTGCCATAATCTGTGATTTTAAATCTTAGTTTAAAATTAATAATGATTAATTAATAATAATAATAATAATAATCACATTTGGCCAGCCGCCAAATACTTGGGAGGTAGAGATCAGAGGATCTTGGTTCAAGGCCAACTTAATCAAAAAGAGACCTCATCTCAACAACAACAATTAACAACCCCCTGGTCTAGGTGATACTCACCAATCATCCCACCTATACAGGAGACATAAATAGGAATATTGTGGACTGAGCCAGTATGGGCAAAAAATCAAGACCCATAACACAGAAATGGAGAGTCAAGGGTAAACAAATGTAGCAGTGGTACTCACTAGACAGTATATTGAAAATGAACTCTACAACTTGTGGGTGGGGACCAGAGGGAAAAACTGGGAGAAAGTGAAGAAAGGGTGTCATTGTCCAAAAAGAAATGTGCTCTTGGGGCTGGGAAGGTGGCTCAGTGGTGGAGCACTTGCCTTGCATGCCTGAGGCCCTGGGTTTGATTCCTCAGCACCACATAAGCAAAAAGAAAAAAGCCGGAAGTGGCACTGTGGCTCAAGTGGTAGAGTGCTAGCCTTGAGCTGAAGAGCTGAGGGACAGTGCCCAGGCCCAGAGTTCAGGCCCCACAACCAGACCCCCCCCCCCCACCCAAGAAAAAGAAAAGAAATGTGCTCTTTCCCTGACTTATGTAACTGTAAGCCCTTTATATGTCACCTTTATAATACCAATAAAAAATTGTAAAAAATAAGATCCTATCTGAAAATTACTTACCTAGGGTATGCTTAAGAAGCAGAAAGCCTGCTTAGCAAATTTGAGGCCTAGAATTCCAGCCCTGGAACCAGGAGAGGAAAAGGATTATTATAGTTACATTCAATTAATTTTGTGTTAATTTGGTAATTAAGTGTCATTTTTCATCAATAGCCCTTTCCTATTTTGTATTCTTGAATTCTTTAAACTCTTTTCTTTTTTGGCTTGTGTGAATCATGATGTAAACTTTTCTTTGAAGAAAGGTTTGAAATTAAGATTTTATTTTTTTATTACTTTGTTTATTGTCGGTACTGGGGCTTGAACTCAGGGCCTCACACTCTTACTTGGCCTTTTTTTTTGGTCATGGGGCTTGAACTCTGGGCCTGGGTGCTGTCCCTGAGCTCTTCAGCTAAAGAATAATGCTCTACCACTTTAAGCCACAGTGCCACTTCTGTTTTTCTGGTGGTTAATTGGAGATAACAGTCTCAGACTTTCTTCCCCTGGCTGGCTTTGAATTGTGATCCTCAGATGTCAAGCTTCCTGAGTAACTAAGATTACAGGCGTGAGCCACTGGCACCCAGTTTTACTTGGCCTTTTCACTCAAAGATGGTATTCTACCAGTTGAGCCACAGCTGCACTTCTGGCTTTTTTTCCTGGTTAATTGTAGATAATGGTTATATTGACTTTCCTTCTCAGACTGGCTTCAAACTGCCATCCTCAGATCTCAACCTTCTGAGTAGCTAAGGATTAAGACATGAGCCACCAGTCTCTTTATCCTGGACTACTTTATCCTGGAGAGAGCTGGTTGTTCAAGGTTTACCAGTATTCCACTTCTTCTTTCCCCTCTTAGGTCCCCAATCCCAAAAGAAGAATATCTAGAGACTGAGGCAGGCTCTTCACTAATCAAGAAAAAACAAGATAAATCAAGAAAAAACAACAACCGTGGTGAAAAGTTCAGTTAGTTTTATTCGTTTTGTAACAGTCTAACAGTGATTATTAGTCTGATACAGAATGGGGAGGGTTGAAGAATAGAGGTCTGATATTCTACCAATGCCTCTTTCACCAGAGATTTCCCCAGCTAGCTTGTGAAGGTTGTGCTTCTTTGTTCAACCTTTAGTCTCCTGTTTCACAGGTGGAATAAAAAAGCAGATACAGAAAAGGCAAAGGAACTGTCTCCTTTTCTCTCTAGGTAAATCCAGGAAATTTTCTAGAATTCTGAAATGCCCTGGGGGAACTTCCAGAGGGCTTTGAGGCTAGAGACTATAGTCAGTCCCACTGCTACTTGGAGGCCCCTTACCACTTTGTTTTGGTCCTGAGTCTTGAACTTGGGGCCTCATACTTAGGCATTATTTGCTCAAGGCTAGCACCTTACCACTTGAGCCACACCTCCACTTCCTGCATTTTTTGATGGTTAATTGGAAGTAAGAGTTTCTCTGATGTCTCTGCCCAAGGCTGGCTTCAAACCTCAATTCTCAGAACTCAGCCTCCTGAGTAGGATTATAGGTGTGAGCCACCAGCACCTGGCTTCTTACCCAACTTGTGAACCTCAAATTTCATTTCCTTTTCTTCTCCCTTTCCCAAGCCCATATTTAGTGCTAATAACATAACTATAATAAGGGAAATCCTCTCCATCTATTCACAATGGCTGCCAAGCACACACTTGCTGCATCTTACATGTTTTATTTGAACTCAAACCTTTTCCATCCAAATCTTCTCCTACCTCTTTCATCTAGACTTTGCTAACTTGGATTGTCAATCATTTGTACAAGGAGAGGCATGGAAGGCTCCTGCGGGGTCAAGGGAAGAAGGGAAGAGGAGGTTGGAGGAGTGGAAAGGGAGATGCTGTTGGGGTCCTGGGCCCATTCTTACCACACACATGACTAATGCTGGATGGAGCAGTGGCCTGAGTTGCTCTAGTCCGTGGCCTTCCTTATGGCATGGGCTGATGAGTTCCAGGAGAGAGCTTTCTTAGCAGCCATGAACTCTATCCTGCCTTGAGTGAGAGACTGTCCCAGGGGTAGCTACTTTTCTTTATGTGTTTTTTGGGGACTTGCAAGAATAGTTATCCAGTGCTATGTGGGTACTTCCTCTGTGTGTTAAGTCATGGTGAGGAGCAGAGAGGCCTTTATGAAGTGACCCAGATACTAGGTTTTTCTTTCTTTAATGCTGGTACTGAGGCTTGAGCTCAGGGCCTTGCACTCTTGCTTAACCTTCTCACTCTAGGCTGATGCTCTAACACTTAAGCCACAGCTTCACTTCTTGCAGTTTCTTCGTTAGTTGGAGATAAGAGTCTCTCCAGTTTGCTTGACTGGGCTGGCTTTGAACTGTGATCCTCAGATCTCAGCCTCCTGAGTGACTAGGTTGACAGGCGTGAGCCACGGTCACTGGGTCCTCAGTCAGTTCATGTGGTTGATGAAAGTTCCTATTAAAAGTAAGAATCAAAATTTTGTTGAGTCTTCTCTGAGAAAAGGGATCTTCAGAGTGTCTCCTAACATTGAAAAATTCTAGCCAGGTAAGTGCCAGGCATAACTGCAGTTGGAGGAAGCTCTCAGAAAACTGTCACCGTTTGGCAGGCTCTCTGTGTGGTGCCAACTCGTTCATTCCTGTGGAGGTAGCTAGGTGGTAAGTGCCATCTCTAGGTTACAGATAGAAAACTGAGGTCTGAGAGACAATAAGGACACAGTTACTAAATGGAAGACTTAGAAAGAGCATCTCAGTCACTTGATGCCTACGTCTATTTCTTCCAAAATAGACTCCCTCTTTCTTTTTGTGCCAGTACTGGGATTTGAACTTAGTGCCTTGAGATCTTGCCTGTTTTTTTTTTTTTCCCTGTGCAAGGCTGGTGATCTACCACTTGAGCCTAAGCAGCTGGGATTACAGGTGTGAGCCATTGACTCCCAGCAGCTCCCTGCTTTTGTTGGGAAGGTTAACAGGGAAAATGGAAATTTCTGTGTAGGCAGAGCCAGCACAGATATTGAAGCAGGATGCTGCTTTGTCTGGGAGAGAAAAAAAAAGCTCACTCAGTTATTTCCCAGCTGAGGCAAGGAAACTGACAGCCCTGATCTGCAGCTCTATGACTGGTTCCAAACAGACTCACAGATTCAGTTAAAACGGGATGATAATCGTTTTTCCTTCCTGCCTGCCTTCTTTTCTTTCTTGTACCAATGGAGATAGATACTTTTCTGGTACTAATCAGGGATGCTCACCTAAAACTGTAGCCTTTGAGCATAAAGATACCCTGCCTGGTTCTCATTTGGGAGATGTGATTACTTCTCTAACCACACACAAGGTCTATGTTGGAAAACAACACTACCTGCAAGGGTTATGAGTCAAGCCTTAGCCAGAAAGTCACCTGTCTGCAAGATAAATGTATCTCCTCACTTCAACTGTCCATTCCTCAATGCATCCCACCACTGAAGGGTTGTCATTTTGGGTATCTCAGGCAAAATATATTTTAGGCTTTCATTAATTAATGTGCTGGTGCTGGGACTTGAACTCAGGGCTCTGTACTCTTACTTGGTTTTTTTTTTCTGTTCAGGTCTGGTGCTCTACCACTTACTTGAGTCACAGATCTGGCTTTTTTGCTTGTTAACATGGATTTATTCACTTGGGCTGAGCTTGAACCCCAATCTTCAGATTTCAATCCTGAGTAGCTAGGATTACAGGTGTGAACCATGGGTGCTGGCAGGCTTTCTCTTTTAAATACCATTCCCCAAAAGTAATTATCAAACAGCCACACCTTTGAGTAAACAATTTTTAGGGCACTTTGCTTTAGAATGACTAGACTAATTGTAATGGGGGATAGTATGGCTTGCTTTGGAGAGGCTTATGTGGAATGAGGGTGTTAAAAGGAACGTAATAACAAGAGAACGAAAAGGACTTCCAAACTTTGGGGTGTTGTTAGTAGGGGAGAAGACAGAACAAAGGACTCCTTTGGTGAGGAGATCTATTGATCTCTTGTCTAGTTTTCTACTCTCCTATTCCTGGCACTGCAGTCAACAACTTTGGCATAGTTTCGCTTTAGATGAATTATCTTAGTTACTACTTTCTCTGTTCTGAAAATTGATTGGCTCTGGGTAAAATTGCCCCTTATGAGACATGTACTTGAATTTAAGATTGTCCCCTGACTGGCTTTATATTTGAGACATGCTGGTTTGAAGGGACACAGGCCAGAAGACCTATGGGATTTCTCTCAATTCTTTTAGCTTCTCTATACCTTTCAGGGATAAAACTTGACCTGGTCTGGTCCCTAAATATTTCAGCATCCATTTTGTAGAGTAAGAGGCTCCCCTTTTAGTATCCTCTGATGGCTCTTTTTTAGTTTTTATTTTTTGGGTGCCAGTACTGGGACTGGAACTCAGGGCCTCACTTTCTCATTTGGCTTGTTCACTCAAGACTAGCACTCTGCTACTTGAGCCACACCTCCACTTCCTGCTTTTTGCTGGTTATTTGGAGATAAGGTCTCACAGTTTGTCTGCGTGGCTGGCTTTAAGCGGTGATCTCAGACCGACTTCCTGTGTAGCTAGGATTACAGGCAAAAGCCACCAGCGCCTGGCCAGATGGACTTTTTGGTATTCACCTTATGCTTGAGCTAGGCCTAGGAGCTGACATCCCTCAATCCAGGCCTTTGAGCAGATGTCCTCTAGCTTGTTCCTAGCCTCTGATTAAAGGTAGTGTAGAGTTTAGGCTAAGCACTCATTTTGGAAGAGGAGATTAAAAAAAAAAAGAAAAGAAAGAAAAAAAGAAAAAAAATCTTTGTTGCTTTAAGGGAAAAAAATTGTGACCAGGCTGCCAGAGCATTTTCATTTTCCAGGGAGAGGATCTGGCACCTTGCTGGCTTTCTCTGATGGTGCCCAGAGCAGAATTCCTTCCAATACAAAGAACATCACTGCTTCAGACCTCTGGGGTTACAGTAACCCCCAAAATGGTCAGACATTTGGACATCTGGACTGATGATTTGACATTCCAGAGCGGTGAAATGAGGTTTGGAAGCTACAAAAACAAGTTGAGACTGTAAATAATTGGACAAATTCTATAGGACCGCCGGGCTGACATTACAGACTGGTGCCCCACAGGTTAAATTTGGCTTGGACACAGTTATTTGGTTACCAAAGTGAATTATTTTTGGGAAATCTCAAAAGTTCCAACTTGTGGTTTCTCTCTCTCTCTCTTGCTGTGTGCTGGTGCTGGGGCTCCAACCCATGGCTTTGTGCTCTTGCTTGACTTTTTCCACTCACGGCTGGCACTGTACCACTTATTTCTGGCTTTGGCTGGTTATTTGGACATAAGAGTCTCTCAGCATTGTTTGTCCAGGCTGGCTTTGAACCATGATGCTCAGATTTCAGCCTCCTAAATAGCTAGGATTAGAGGCATGAGTTACCAGTGCCTTGCTCTGGTTTTTCCTGAAAAATCAGATGGTCAGGTAACACTAGAACTGCCTAGCTCTCCAACCTGCGCGACCCCATCTCTCTCCATGGAATTACAACAGGCCCACTCTAGCCATTGAGATCACTTGTCTGGATCCTGTAGGTCTTATTTCAATTTTTATTTTTTTTGTTTGTTTTGGTGCCAGTATCTGGTCCTCATGTCTGGGCTTCAGGTGCTCACTGCTCGCGGCTGGTACTCTCACTTGATCCATGCCTCCAGTCCAGCTTTGGTATTGTTTATTGGAGAGAGTCTTGTGGGCAGAAAACAGGTTTCTAACCTCCATCTTCTGATCTCAGCCTCCCAAGTGGCTGGGATGACAGGGGTGACCCACCAGCACCAAGCTGCCATTTGGGATCGACAGCCCTGATATGTGGTCACATGGATGGAGTCGGTTGGGTGTGAGCTTGAGACAGGACTGATTTAAAAAAAAAAATAAGGCTTCGAGGTAACCACCGTTCTGTGGGGTTTCTATGAAGAAAGGGGGAGGAAAGCCAAGTCCCCCCACAGGCTGCTGGGGTGGAGACACAGGACAGTTCACACGCGAGTGGGCGCTTGGCTTGGACAATGGCTTTACTTTGTGGTGTGTATGTGTGTGTGTGTGTGGGAGGGTGTTATACAGAACGGATTTCTTCATTGGACAGCATGCACGGTTACGGGGACAGCACCTGTCCACCCCGGCGTGGGGTGGGGCAGAGGGGGGACGTGGAAGAATCAAAGTATGTGGGCCGGCACCTTCTGGGGTCACTGCTGCCCCGCCCTGATGGGCTGGGGGCGGGCGCCCCTTCAGATGGTCAGATCGTCTGATCTAGCTCGGCTGCTGGCTTTGCTCAGCCTGCTCAGAGGCCTGCTGTCGTCGGTGGTCAGCTCGGGACAGAGTGAAGGGGCCTTCTCGGCCGGGAGGCCCGGTTTGGAGATCTTCTCGGCCGGCAGCTCCTCCTTCCCGACCCCCGGGGGCTCGGCCTTTTCCCCCTCGGGCGCGCCCAGCGGTTCGGGCCCATCGGAGGTCTTCTCGGGCTCAGGCTCAGCCCCATCGGTGGCAGCGGGTTGCCCGTCAGCCGGGGTCTCCGGGGCACCCACCTGGGCGTAGGAAGGCAGCGTCTCCGGGTAGGCCCGGGGCACGTCGGCCAAGGTGCCCGCGCCCAGCTTTTCCTCGAACTGGCTGAAGGGCTTGGCGGCCAGCGGGCTGGCCTCCACCATGCCCACCTCGGTGAGGGGGAAGTAGTGCGAGACGATCTTCTCCTCCTCCAGCAGCTGGTAGCCCTTGGCCTTCTGGATGGAGGAGACGGCGATGGAGTGCAGCGGCTTCTCGGCGGCCAGGTCGCCCAGGGGCTGCTCGGCCGGCCTCTTGAAGGCCGATCGGAGGCCCTTGAGGCCCAGGTGGCTCATCTCCATGATGTTGAGGAAGAGGGAGACGAAGGCGACGGAGAGCATGAAGAGGATGAAGATGGTCTTCTCGGTGGGCCGCGACACGAAGCAGTCCACCACGTTGGGGCAGGGCCAGCGGCTGCAGCGGTAGAGCGGCAGGATGCGGAAGCCGTAGAGGAAGTAGTGGCCGACGATGAAGCCCACCTCGAAGAGCGTCTTGAAGATGATGTGGCACACATAGGTGCGCAGCAGCGTGCCCTCCAGCCGGAACTTCTTGGTGCCCTTGCTGCTGCTGCTGCTCTTGCGGATGCTGGCCTGCTCCGCCTCGGCGCCGGCGCCCGCGCATGCGCCGCCCGCGCCGCCGCCGCCCGCGCATGCGCCCGCGCCGCCCGCGGCCCCCGCGCGCGCGCACGGCTCCTCCTCGCGCTCCTTGCGCTTCTCCTCCATGCGCACGTGGTGCACCGCGTGGCCCACGTACACCAGCGACGGCGTGGACACGAAGATGATCTGCAGCACCCACAGGCGGATGTGCGAGATGGGGAACGCCTCGTCGTAGCACACGTTCTCGCAGCCTGGCTGCTGCGTGTTGCACACGAAGTCCGACTGCTCGTCCCCCCACACGAACTCGGCCGCCGTGCCCAGGATGAGGATGCGGAAGATGAACAGCACCGTGAGCCACACGCGCCCGATCACCGTGGAGTGCTCGTTCACCTCCTCCAGGATGTTCCCCAGGAAGCTCCAGTCACCCATGGCGCCGCACCTGGGGAGGGGGGGTCCGGGAGAGGGGGGAAGGGGAGGGAACAGGGGGACAGGGAAGGAGAGGGGGGAGAGAAGGGAGAGGGAGGGGTAGGAGTAGAGGAGGGTACCAGGGAGGGAGAGGGATGGGAAAGAGGGGGGAGAAGGGGAGGGGGATGGAGGAAGGAAAGGAGAGGAGGGGGAGGAGGGGGGGATGGAGGGAGAGGGATGGGGGGGAAGGAGCCCGAGAGCATGGGGAGGGAAGTGGGAGGAGAGAAGGAAGGGGATAGAGAAGGGAAAGAGAGGGAAGGGAGAGGAGAAAGGGAGGGAAGAGGGGAAGGAGGTGAGTGCAGATGTGGAACAGGTCTGCCTTTCTGGCTTTTTTTTTTTAGATCCAGATCTGGAACTCTGTACCTGACCCTCGTGCATTGGTTGGCCCTCTACCAAATGAGCCACTTCTCCAACCCCAAGGGCCATCCCCACCCCCAATTACCACAGCCATCACCATGTCAAGACACTTCTGTGGGGACTAGTTCTAGGGGACAAAAGACACATAAAAGAATCTGCTTCTTGGCTGGGCTCTGTGGCTCACACCTATAATCCTAGCCACTCAGGAGGCCTAGAGCTAAGGATCGCAGTTCAAAGCCAGCTTGGGCGGGAAAGTCTATGAGATTCTTAGCTCTAGTTAACCAGCAAAAAAAAAGCTGGAAGTGGAGCTATGGCTCAAGTGGTAGAGCATCATTAGCCTTGAGCAAAAACAAAAAACTCAGGGACAGTGCCCAGGCTTTGAGTTTAAATCCCAGGACCAACACAGACACAGACACAAACAATATCAATCTGCCTCCATTAGCTTCCTCTGTAACCTGAATTTCATAGGCATACCTCTTTTCATTCACTTCAGGAGTGGTTTGAAACAATCCATTAATTTGTTTTTTGTGTTTTTTTTTTCATTTTGTTTTGGTGCTGGTACTGGGATTTGAACTCAGGGCCTCTCCCTCTTGGATTCAAGGCTGCCACTCTACCACTTGAGCCACAGCTTTTTTTTGTGTATGTGTCTGTGCCAATCTTGGGGCTTCAATTCACAGCCTGGGCATTGTCCCTTACTTTTTTCACTCAAGCTTAGTATTCTATCACATACTCTGCATCTCTACTTCCAATTTTGTAGTGGTTCATGAAAGAGTCCTATGTACTTTACCTGCCCAGGATGGATTGAAATCCTGATCCTCAAATTTCAGCTTCCTGAATAGCTAGGATTATAGCTGTGAGTCACTGGCACCCTGCTCCCATAAAGCAATTTATGCATAACTCCTTGATCACCACTAAAAATGAGCTTTTATCTTGGGTTGAAAGGAATATCCCATATTTACATGAATTTAAACCAAAACATACATTGCCTGAAAGTTTATGCTGAAAAATATCCAATGAGTTCATGCCCTGCCCCCAAAATTCTCGTATGTATGAATTGCCTGTAGATATTTTAGTTTTAACTGTTTTGGGATATGTAGTGATAATATGTTTGAATGAAGAAAAATCTCCCCCCCCCCCGCCCCCCGTACTGGGACTTGAACTCAGACCTTAAGCTCTTAGTTTCCCTCAACGCTGATGTTCTACCTGTTAGCATTATGCCCACCTTTGGTCCTCAGCTCCACCCAGACCTGCTGGCCCCTCCTTCTCTCCACCCAGACCCACCTCAACCTCCATCTACCTTACTTCCTATCCCCCAGACCCTGCTGCTACCTAGATAGCAGAGGCTGCCATGTGCTCTCTCTCTGGGGTGGGGGGGGATATGGCTCCTCTAATAAACCTTGTAATAATCTTTCTCCTGTGCCTGCCTGCCTCTGCATGATTGCCGGGATGGATGTGATGGATCCTTTCACTACTACTTTAGCCAAACCTCCATTTCCACAATTTTTTTCTGGTTAATTGAAGGCAAGTAAGAGCCTCACGGACTTTTCTGCTTGCATTGGCTTTGAACTGGATCCTCAGATCTTAGCCTTCCGAATAACCAGGACTACAGGTGTGAGTCACTGGCGTCCACCTAAGGATTCTCGTTTTTTGAACACCTGTTGTGAGACAGACAAAAGGTTCTTAAGGGTTTACTAACTTGATTCCAAAAAGAGAAAATTAGATAGATAGTCTAAGAATGGACGGCAATCACCCAGCAGTGCCATGCCTGGTTCTAAAGGCTGGGTTCTTTCCTCTACACCAGTAATTAAGAAAGACTGCTTGTAGCTGGGCACTGGTGGCTCACACCTGTCATCCTAGCTACTCAGGAGGCTGAGATCTGAGGATGATGATTTAAAGCCAGCCTGGGCAGGAAAGTCCATGAAACTCTTTATCGCTAGTTAACCATCTCTCCCCCTCCAAAAAAAAAAAAAGCTAGAAGTGGAGGTATGGCTCAAGTGGTAGAACAGAAAAGCTCAGGGACAGCTCCAAAGCCAAGAGTTCAAGCCCCTGGATCAGGGGAAAAAAATACTGCCTGTGATCAGAGACATAATTTTCTATCTGTACTCTTAATGTATGTTTTCTGTTCTCAAGGTTGAAATCTAGAATCCTTTTTAATAGTGTTACAAGTTGAGAGTGATATATATATATGTGTGTGTGTGTGTGTGTTTGGATCTATCTATCTATCTATCTATCTATCTATCTATCTATCTATCTATCTAGAACTGTCCTTTAGCTTTTTCCACTCAAGGCTCGCACTCTGCCACTTGGTGCTCAGCACCTTTCCCTCCTTTGGGGTTTCTGTCTGTATTTCCCTTAGATACCTACTTAGGTGGATAGTGGTACATGCTCTCAGAAGTCTGTGGCAGTTTTCTCCCCTACTGAATCAAAAGCTTGGAGGGGAGGAACCATTCTGGTTTGTTTTATCTTCCATGAACCATCACACAGTAGAACAAAACACTTCACCGCATGAGATCCAACAGACACCAGAGTATGGGGCTGATATTAATCATTGTAAGATCTGGGCTGGGTGCCCACAGTTCACACCTGAAATCCTAGCTAATCCGGAGGTTGAGATCTGAGGATTAAGGTTCAAAACCAGCGGGCAGGAAAGTCTGTGAGACTCTTATCTCCAGTTAACCACAAAAATGCCAGAAATGAAAATGTAGTTCAAGTGGTAGAGCTTCAGCCTTGAGCAAAAAACCCAACTGAGAGGGTGAGGCCCCATGTTCAAGTCCCAGTGCTGCCATACACACATGCAAACAAAACAGATGTAACCTCCCCTCCCCCAACTGCTCAGTTACCTACATCTCAGCACTATGAGAGTAACCTTCAGATAAATACTAAGTACCAAGAAGGATAGCCAGCTAATCTCAGACCAGCTGTTTTGGACAAAAAGGCTTATTTTCTATAAGATGAAGAATATAAATGGGAAGAACAGTGATTCTTATCACACGAATGCCACAGTACACATGCCTGACACTGTCTGACAACCACATTAGCCATTTACAAACGAAAGCAAAGAGAACATTGTGCCGTGTGTGTGTGTGTGTGTGTGTGTGTGTGTGTGTGTGTGTGTGTTAGTGGTATTAGTTGGTACTGGGGCATGGATTCAGGGCCTGGCTGTCCCTGAGCTGTTTTGCTCAAGGCTGTCACCCTACCACTTGAGACACAGCTCCACTTCTAGCTTTTTGTTGGTTCATTGGAGATACAAGTTTCTTAGATTTGTCTTTCCAGGTTAGCTTTGAATGGCAGTCCTCAAATCTCAGCCTCCTGTGCAGCTAAGATTATAGGTGTGAGCTATCAGTGCCTTTTTTTTTTTTTTTTTGAGTCCGGTCGTGGGGCCTGAACTCTGGGCCTGGGCACTGTCCCTCAGCTCTTCAGCTCAAGGCTAGTGCTCTACCACTAGAGCCACAGTGCCACTTCCGGCTTTTTTCTTTTTGCTTATGTGGTGCTGAGGAATCCGAACCCAGGGCCTCATGCATGCAAGGCAAGCGCTCTACCACTGAGCCACTTTCCCAGCCCTGCTCTACCATTTTGAGCCACAGCACCACTTCCTTCTGCCTGGCTCTTGATTTTCAACAATGAAAATTTAAGCTGGGCACTAGTGGCTCACACCTGCCATCCTAGATACTTAGGAGGCTGAGATCTGAGGATCATGGCTTCAGACTATTTGAGGCCAACAAGTCCAAGAGACTCTTATCACCAATTAACAACCAAAGAGCTAGAAGTGGAGGTGTTGGCTCAAATGGTAGAATGCCAGCCTCGAGCAAAAAAGTCAGGTGAGGCTGGTCTGAAGGTAGTGAGTTATCACAATTGATTGTTCACAGTCAGTTACAGATTGAACTCCTTATTCTACACTCTTCCCCCTTCTCACTACTGCACTTGAATAGTCTTAAAAAAAAAAAAAGCCAAGTGAGAGCCCGAAGCCCAGAGTTCAGGTTTCTGTACACATATAGAAGGGAAGGTTGAAGGATGTCAAATCAGAGTAGCAAGAGAATTCATTGGGGCATATGATCTAAACCAAAGGAAAAAGTCTTCTCTTCTTCATAGGGATAATTCCATTTTATGTTGTTTGTACTTAGTGAGCACAGTATTCAACTAGTTAAAAATAAAAATGAGTGAGCGGACCTATTCCAGATAGAGAGCACATGAACGGAATTCCAGCCCTCAGGCCCAGGGTGTCCTCCATTCCGGGAAGGCTGTGAGCAAGAGGAACACATCAAGAACACCTCATGGTGGCTCTTAGGACATAGTCCTCCAGTACTGACTAAGTTTCCATGTGCCTTGTCTCAGTTCTCACAACAACCTCTGAACTGGCCAGTCATCTGGAATTTAGAACCCATGGACTAGTGTAATTTCCCAAGAAAGTAAGGTGACAAACAATACTGTCAACTTGGTGTTTTTACCAAACAAGGACATAAGAATAAGAAACTTAAGAAACCACTAACTGATGTCACCATCATTTCATAAAAATGGGTTTTGTGGGGGGAAGGGTGCTGAACTTAGCACTTGGATGCTTTCCCTGAGCTTTTTTTTTTTTTTTTTAATTCAAGGCTGGTGCTCTACCACTTGAGCTACACATCCACTTCTGGTTTTTTGTTGGTTCATTGGAGATGAGTCTCATGGACTTTCCTGCCTGGGCTGACTTCAAATCATGATGCTCAGATCTCAGCCTCCTGCGTAGCTAGGATTACAGGCGTGAGCTGCTGGTACCTGTATAAAAGGGGATTTTAATTTTTTTTTAATTTAATTTTTTTTTTTTGGTCGGTCGTGGGCTTGAACTCTGGGCTTGGGTGCCGTCCCTGTGCTCTTCAGCTCAAGGTGAGCGCTCTACCGCTTGAGCTACAGTGCCACTTCTGGTTTTCTGAGTGGTTTATTGGAGATAGGAGTCTCATGGACTTTCCTGCCCTGGATGGCTTTGAAGTGTGATCCTCAGATCTCAGCCTCCTGAGTAGCTAGGATTACAGGTGTGAGCCACCGGCGCCCGGCTTATTTTTAATTTTTTTTTATTGTCAAGATGCTGTACAGAGGGGTGTGCTGTACAGAGGGGTTTCATTTACATAAGGATAAAAGGGGATTTTTAATAGCGTGAAACTCAGAAAGGACATGATTGTAGCCCAAAAGACAGAAGTCTTGAAATGGAACAGATTTAACATGATGAAACATGTTCAACCTGGTCTCATTATTATTATTATTATTATTATTGTCACAGGTCTTGAGCAGGAACTGACATTTCTAGCCGCATTTTTGAGATCTAGAGAATGAGGCATTATGAGCCACCATTTCCAAGGAGGAAAACTGGAGATGAAATAAAATTCCCCAGACCCTCCACTAGAAGAGCAGACAGAGTGGGGTGTGAGACCTGGTTTCCCAGCACCATATCCAGGTAGCCTTGTCTTGTTCTGGCTTTGAAGACACCCCAAAATACATACACATCCATGCTCACACATTTGCCAAGGACTAGAGCACCATCTACCACTCTGGTTTGTAATGCGGTAGCAAATGTGCTTCCGTTCTTGTTTTCAGAGAAGCCATTAACCAGCCTCTCTAGGACACAGATAACAGAATTTACTCCCACAAAGAGTTTCTGAGCCTGGGCCTGATTTCATTCCTGGGTGCCATTAAATAATTTCACGTTGGAATCAGGAAGCACACACATTCTTCCTACAGATACAGCACTAAACCGTGGGTACTCCTAACGCTGATCGCAGAGTCTGAGTGAAACAAAACCAAAAACGCTTTCACAAATGGAACACTTGGGCCAGGGCCTTCTGGATGCCTGGGAACCTGTTAATTCATTCTGAAAATGGACAAGATCTAACTAGGGGCTGGCGGCTCATGCTTGTAATCCTAAATACTCAGGAGCCTGAGATCTGGGGATGGCCGTTTGAAGCCAGCCCAGGCAGAAAAGTTTGTGAGACTCTTAACCAGCAGAAACCTGCGAGTGGAGTATGGCTCAAGTGGTAGAGCACCAGCCTTGAATGAAAAAGCCAAGGGAAAGCATGAGGTCCTGAGTTCAAATCCTAGTACCAGCACAAAAAAGCTTCCCAACTTCGATCAACTTCGAGGACTTTCCGAGGTAGAGTTGAGCTTTCCTAATGTAACTGCCAACCTTCATGGAAATTTATTTTCTTTGGGAGGAAATTCCCCCCCCCCCCCACGGCCCCAGCCCTTTGATTAGTGGGGAAGAAGCGATATCAGGACAGCTAGAACCTCCTCCCACCCAAGGAAAACTTGCCAGTATGAGCAGGGTCCCACGGAGAACCAGGTGTCGTCCTTCTCTCTTGGCACTCAGCAGCAAAATGACAATGTTCGTGACTTTCCTTTGACATCGAACCTAAAAGCCCACCTCCCCTTCTCCACCCCGCCCCTCCCTTGCTGCACGACTGAGCAGATATGACTGGATGGGCCCTGATGGGTAGGTTTTACTGTCCAGCAAGATTTTAAGCTCCCAGCCAGACAGCTTTTATGAAGGGAGGGATGTTTGGGAAACAATAGGAGGGAGAGAATGCGAGAGCTGTGTGGGGCGCCGGGGGAGGAGGACGGGGACGCTGATCGGGGAGAGGCAACATGGACGCCGGCAGCCCGGCCTCCATCCTGGCCAGCGGGAGTCCAGAGCCGTGTTCTTAGGCTTTATTGCCATCTTAGAGGATTTTTGTTTTTGGTTTCTTTTTAAGCAAGGTCTCTCTAGGGGACTCAGGAGAGTGTGTATGTGCATGTGCGTGTGTGTGCCCGTGTCAGTATTGGAGCTTGCTTTCATGGCCTTACATTTTTGCCTAGCCTTTGCACTCAAGGTCAGTGCTCTAGCACCTGAGCCATAGTTCCACTTATGGTTTTTTTTTTTTGTTTTTGTTTTTTTTTGGTGATGGATGGGAGATAAGCATTTCTTAGGTTTGTCTGCCCAGGCTGGCTTCAAATCATGATCCTCAGATCTCAGCTTCCTAGATAGCTAGGATGACAGGCGTGAGCCCCCAGCACCTGGCTCAAACTCTTGACTCTTCTGTCTCTGCCTGAAGTGTACTGGGATTAGGTGTGTGTCTCACAAGGCCTGGCTGGTGATAGAATCTGTGATGTCGTTTACCGGTGTGCAATCCCTGGCCGGGGTTGGCCCTTCTCAAACCGTGCTGTTTTGTTCTCCACTGAGGGGTATGTGCTTGTGTCTCAAAACCTCCATCGGAGCAGTATCTATCTTGAAAAAAGGAGCCTAAGATGCAATGCCAATGTGCATCCGACCATATAAAAGAATATTTATCAAAATGAACTCCAGGAAATGGAAACGAGGCTTTTTTCCCCCCTCTGTCTTGCTGTTCTAGCTTTTTCCTTTATTTTGTTTGTTCTTGTAGATATCTTTGGGAGGATCAAGGCAGCACAAAAATGGAGGGGCAAAGGGTGAACAAATGCAGCCGTGGTACTCACTAGACACTAAGTTGAGAATGAATGAACTATACAACTTGGGGTGGGGGGATGAGAGGGAAAAACTGGGAGTGAGGGAAGAGGTGGCACTGTCCAAAAAGAAATGGTCTCTCTATTCGACTTACGTAACTGTAACCCCTCTGTATATTACCATCCCAACGATAAAGAATTAAAAAAAAAAAAAAAGAAGTCTAAGAGTCAGGCACCGGTGGCTCATACTTGTAATCCTTGCATCCCAGGAGGCTGAGATCTGAGACCAACCCTGGGCAGACAAATCTGACAGATAGCTGTCAGTTAGCTAGCAAAATCTAGATGTGGCAGTGTGGCTCAAGTTGTAAAGTGGCAGCCTTGAGTGACAAAACTAAGGGACAGTGCCCTAGCCCTGAGTTCTGAGTTCAAGCCCAACCAGTACTGCCCCTCCTACCCCATATAACTGCTAACACGGACATTTTAAGGAAGGAATCCGGGGATCCCTTCGCTTCGACAGCCTGGGGAGGAAAGCTTTTTCTTGTTGGTCCACCTGGAGAGGACCAGGGGAAAGTCACATCTCTGTGTCCTTCCTCCCTGCTGACGGGGTGGTGAGCCACAGGTTCTTCTTTACCATGACCAGCTGGCTGAGTTCAAGGGCTCCTGTGCCCCGAGGGGCAGAGGGTGGGCTGGAGGGGGAGTTGGGGGGCACCCTCACTGGCGAGAGGATTTCCAACCCAGACGAGTTGTCAGGGCAAGGCCGGGCTTCCCATTATACAGAGCGGCTCATGCATGAGAGCAGATTGTGTCCATTCTATAGAGCGCGGCCCCTCAGCCCAGCCTTCTCCTGCTAACAAAGTTATCTTTTCCCAATCTGCTTATGCAGAAGGGGGGCACACTTCCCGTCCTTGTGCTGAGCACACAGCAGGCCTAGCCCAGGCCACGGCCAGCTGGCTCTGGCCTTGCCACCCAATTCTTCACCTGCACCAATTCCAAGTCTTGAGCTCTCTTACTTTGGGCCGAATTAGCATAGGTTCCAGAAACTGACCCCTGCCAGGGGGAGAGATAGGGAGTGTCCGTGGCATTCTTGGGGTCCCGGGGAAGTGCCAGGGAAAGCACCCCATACACAGTGGATTCTTTAGGTCTGATCTTGTGACAAATCTAAACTTCCAATCCCTACCCCAGTACTGAATCAAAAACCTCAAGATGGAGGCCGTCAGCCATTGTCACAAACCCTGCCGGTGATTCTAACTCAAGGCAAATGCCTGAAACTCGATTTCAGCTACGGGAATTGCTCATTGTTTTGACCTCCATACCCAGAACCTTGGTGTTTCTGCCTTTCTCCCACACCTGCTTCACTTCTACCACCAACATGGGGCTCTAGAAATACTTCTTTGTGTCTTCCAGGGGGAAAAAAATGTCTGTGAAGAGTAACCTGTCAAGCAAACGTGAGACCCCTGGGATATATGCATGGGAGAGGGTCGGCACATTTGGCTCCATTTCTTTTTTAAATGGAGATGCAGGGATTTAAGCAATTAGCTTCCAGTCACAGCCAGAAAGGCCAGGTCCGGGTCTCGAGGCATCTCTGCCTGTCTCCAAAGCCTGTGTTTGCTCTGGCTGCCCATGCTGTCTCCTTTAATTATGAAAGTCCAGTCTGCAGTGCTGACCTTCAGGGCATCAGGGTCTCCTGTCTTTGTGATCATCAGTTCACGTTTGAGAAGTGCTCAGTTTTTTTTTTTTTTTTTTGGTTGTTGTTCTGGAAAAAAAAAATCAGCACAGATGTGAACATTTTCTAAATAACGAAAGAGGAATCTGGTCTGCACATACTTGTATTTGCAAAAAGTCAAATATAAGCCACACAGATTTGTACATTGGAAAAGAAATCAAATAATACACTATGCAGGGTAAAAAGTACAGGTTTCTTTTTACTTTCTCATTTGCCATCCTGAATGTGAGCATGTGTTGCAGTTTTGCGCGGGACCTTCTCAACCCTGTTCTATGCACATAAACAGAAATGAGACCAAGGCATTGCCGATTCTTCTCTTTTCACTTCCATCTTGGTGACTTTAGTAACACACATAGATCAACTTCTCTTTTTATTTTTATTTTCCTGTGAACTTAGGGCCTTGTACTCTTTTTTTTTTTTTGGTCAGTCGTGGGCTTGAACTCTGGGCTTGGGCGCTGTCCCTCAGCT
Source organism: Dipodomys spectabilis (assembly GCF_019054845.1). Classification (NCBI taxonomy): domain Eukaryota; kingdom Metazoa; phylum Chordata; class Mammalia; order Rodentia; family Heteromyidae; genus Dipodomys; species Dipodomys spectabilis. Next base: position 18,797,368 of record NW_024870679.1, read on the forward strand.
CTTCAGCTCAAAGCTAGTGCTCTACCGCTTGAGCCACAGCGCCACTTCCGGTTTTCTAGTGGTTTATTGGAGATAAGAGTCTCACAGACTTTCCAGCCCAGGCTGGATTTGAACCTCAATCCTCAGATCTCAGCCCTGAGTAGCTAGGATTACAGGCGTGAGCCGCCAGCACCTGGCAAGGACCTTGCATTCTCGTTTTTTCTTCAAGGCTGGCCCTCTACCACTTGAGCCACACCCCCGTTTCTGGTTTTTGGCTGGTAAACTAGAAATAAGAGTCTCAGTCAGTTTTGCTTGGGCTGGTTTTGAACCACAATCCTCAGATCTCAGCCTCCTGAGTATCTAAGGTGTAGGCATAATCCACCAGCACCCAGGCAGTTTGTAGTATTTTAGGCTATTAAGTTTATGATAATTTGTGGCAGTACCAACAGGAAGCCAATACAAACCAATATACAAGGAGCTTTGTGATGAGAGTAGCAAATGTGACCCCTATAGTTGCATAAATTGTAATTTTCAAACTATGACTCAAACTGTTTTTAAGGGCGTATTTTCTACCAAAAAACCAAACCAAAACAACAACACCAAAAACCTCTACCTTACTGCATAAGTTATTTGTCTGATTGGCTTCATGATCAGATGCCTGTCACACAGTAATTATTCTTCCTGTCACTAGTCTCAAGTCTGCTTGGTCAGCTTCTATGACAAAGAAGTTAGCTCTAGTTTGGGTCAGTTGTCCGAATTTTTTTTTTTTAGACTTGCTTCTGACCAGGCACTGGTGGGTCATGTCTGTAATCCCAGCTACTCAAGAGGCCGCAATTTAAGGATCCTGGTTTGAAACTGGCTTGGGCAGGAAAGTCCACCAGTCTTATCTCCAATTAACTAACCAACCCCCTGAAAAAAAAAGCCAAAATGGAGCCGTGGCTCAAGTGGTAGAGTGCCAACTTTGAGCAGAAAAGCTAAGGGATGCATCCAGGCCCCGAGTTCAGGATCTGCAGAAATAAAATGAAACACCTTGCTTCTCTTTTAGTCTTTTAACATTTGATTTTTGTCTCAATTCAAAACAAGTTTTGAATCTGGCTGGACTGAAGTTAAAGGCCACGGATCCTGACGCAGGAACAAGAAAACTTGAGTCTAAGGCTCCAGCTGGCTGGCCGGATGATTCTAACATGGTCCCTCGCCCACAGGAGACTCCTCAAAATAGGTTAAACTGTTCATCCCTCAGGTTCCTGACATGTGCTATAGATACAACAATCATGTATATAATTGTTACTTTGCTGAACTATGTTGTGGTTTAAATAGGTGAATACAGATTTTTAGAACCAAATATTCTTCAGAAGCAACCCTGGTTCCTGGGGTGGGGTCATGCTGCAATCCTACCACAAGATGGCGCCCTCAACACAGCCAGCCAAGTAGCAAGGCCTGTTAAGGCAAGAACCAGCCACCAGCGCCCTGCTGGAGCCTGGAGTTCTTAGCATGGCACCTAGAGTCCTCTGGTGCCCCGTGTCAGCTTCTTCCTGCAGCCTGTCCCTGGCTGCTGATGGTGTAAGGTTTTCAGAGGTCTTTACCCCTATCGTCCTGCCTCTGGCCTCTATACTTGGAGGCCACCTCCGCTCTAGGCCTCTGCTGTCTTCCTCTGAGTTTCCTCTCCTCCATCTGTGAAGGCTCAATTTGGATTTCATTTTCTCCAGGAATTCTCCTCTGACTCTATCTAGTTGTTACTGTGGTTGTTTTTAAGTTATTTATTTGTGTGTCTGTCTCTCCCACCAGTCTATGAGATTTGTAAGGGCAGAGAATGCGTCTTACTCATGATTTGGCAAATGAGAGAGCCAATGATGTGTGTGTGTGTGTGTGTGTGTGTGTGTGTGTGTGTGTGTGTGTATGTGTATGTGTGTGTTGGTTCTGGTGCTTGAACTCAAAGCCTGGATGCTGTCCTTGAGTTTTTCCACTCAAAGCTAGCACTGTACCACTTGAGCCACACTTCCACTTTGGCTTTTTACTAGTTCATTAGGGATAAGAATATCACAGACTGTCCTGCCCGGGCTGGCTTTGAACCAGTCCTCAGATGTCAGTCTCCTGAGTAGCTAGGATTACAGGTGTGAGTCATGGTGCCCAGGCTCTCTCTGTGGCTAAAGTACCATTCAGGTTACGCCTGGTCTCACCACGTCCAGAGAGGCCAAAGACCTTCGGGGCTTTTGGTCTGAAGCTGGATAGGAAACCATGTGGATTTAAAGAAATTGCTTCTTACTGCATTTTCTTTCTGAGCGGGTCCCCAGGCATCCAAACAATGCTCTCCAGGCAGCTTGGCACAGCTGTCATAAAATGCAACTGAAATCCGTATCTATGGAAACAGGCTGGCTCCTGGCTTGCCTTCTGCAGCAGGACGGCTCTACACGCCGGGCTCTGCGTTCATGGGTATGGCTGCTCAGCGCCACCAGCCTCCCACTTCCTCCAAGTGGAACTGTGGGGAGGGCAGCCCCTGGGTGGGGACAGAGCCACCCCCAGTCCAGAGAGTCAGTGCAGAAGGACGACTTTGTCTGTTTCCCATGCAAAGCAGGCGGAAGCTCAGTGGGCGACAGGCCTCCGTTCTTCCTCTATGTTGGCTTTTGAGCTAAAGGCCCAAACCTGTATCCACTCAATATAATTTATTCCTTGCCTCCTGTACTGAGCCTATACCAGGTTAGGGAGTCTCTGGATTGGCCCTCCCTCCCTCCCTCCCTCCCTCCCTCCCTCCCTTCCTTCCTTCCTTCTTTCCTTCCTTCCTTCTTCTTTCTTTCCTTTTTGTACCAGTACTGAGATTGAACTCAGGGCCTGGGCCCTGTCCCTTAACTTCTTTGCTATAGGTTGATGCTCTACCACTTGAGCCACACCTCCATTTCCAGCTTTTTGGTGGTTAATTGGAAATAAGAGTCTTGGACTTTCCTGCCTGGGCTGGCTTCAAACAGTGATCCTTAGATCTCAGCCTCCTAAGTAGCTAGGATTACAGGCATGAGCTACCAGTGCCCAGCCAAGAGGTTTATTTATTTATTTGATTTAAGGAAGATGAAAATCAAATCAATCTGTTTCAGCTTGGCAGAATGAACCAAGATGAAAACATGGACAGAATTCTTTTATCCTGTTGAGCTCTGATCTGCTGAGTTATTAAACTATCTGCTCTCCCCCACACCCCCCTACCCAGGGGTGACCTATAATTAAAATACATCTAGGAGTCAGGTGCCAGTGGCGTACACCTGTAATCCTAGCTGCTCCGGAGGCTGAGATCTGAGGATCACAGCTCAAAGACAATCCAGACAGAGAAGTCAACGAGACTCTTAATTAATCAGCAAAAAAGCCTGAAGTGGATGTATGGGCAAAGTGATAGAGTACCAGCCTTGAGTGAAAAACCTAAGACATAGTGCCCAGGCTCTGAGTTCAAGTCCTTATACTGGCACACTCACACACACACACACACACACACACACACGGTACCTAGATTATCTGTCTGGAAGAGCATCTGGGAAGGTGCAAGACCATGGAGACGCCCACTCGGATACCCCATCCTTCCGGCCAAAAGAAGGTCATATGCCAGCCGGAGGGTCTGAGGATTTAATTTCCACTCCCCTGCTGGTTGGTTCTTCTGCCTTGGCTGTCCTGCAATGCTGCCCTGCCATGGCGGAGGTCTGCCTTGTGCCACTAGGGGGCGGCACTGTCTCTCTTTTCCTCCACACAGTTGGGAGATAGCTCAGAGCTGGTGGGAAGGGAGGAGACCCAGTTTGGGGTTGGAGTGGAGAGGGGCGTGAACTCTGCAGTCACACCAGAGTGGATGAGCACTGGATCAGGGTGGGGGAAGGGAGAGGCGGAGCTGGGCTTTAATTCTGGATACCTGCCGTTGTTCGAAAAATTTCCATGGTCTTTAAGTGGTTGTGCAAAGTATTTTGATCAATGCCACCCCTTCCATTGTTCTCCCCCATTTCTCCCAACCCCCCCATTCTCTCAAGTCACCTGGTTCTATTTTAACACATGGACATTGAATGTGATGACTGCCCTTTCTTTCCCCATTCGTCTGTTCCCCCTTTTGTTTCCCTCCTCCCACCTCCACAAAACATGTTCCAGCTTCCCGGTATTCTCTCTCTCTGTCTGTCTCTCTCAGGGGCTTGAACTCAGGGCCTAGGCACTGTCCCTGAGCTTTTTGGCTCAAGGCTAGCACTCTACCATTTTGAGCCACAGCACCACTTCCAGTTTTCTGGTGGCTAATTGGTCCAGGTTTAGGATTACAGGCATGAGCCATGAGTGTCCAGCCTGGTATTCATTTTATTAAACTATAAGTTATCTGTTCAAAGCATTCACACCAGTGAAATCCTCCCCTGCCGATACCATTCTTTAGTTCATTTTTTTTGTATTTAGCTGTATGTGATCCTGTGTATGTTTTCATATATGTTTATGGTTTAGACATAATTTATACATATGAGAGAAAACATGCATGGTTTATCTCTCTGAGCTTGACTTACTTCATTTAACATCATTGTTTCCAGTTCCATCCATTGGCCTTGAAAATGACATAATATTATTCTTCCTGATGGATGAGTAAAATTTAGTTTTATTTTTCTTGGTCCACTCATCTCTTGTAGGGCATCTGGGCTGTTGCTATAGGTTGGCTCTGGTGAATGGTGCAGCAATGAACATGGTTGTGCATGTGGCTGTATCCTGACATGTAATCTTTTGGATAGATGTCCAGGCATGGTATGGCTGAACCTAGAGGGCTGCTCTAGTTTACCTTTCCACTAACAGTGTACTAGGGTTGGAGGTACCTTTTATTCTAGAACCCTATTTATTTCCTAGGAAGAACTTCCCATGCCGTCTCCTTTGGTTGGATGATCCAAACTCCATAGTAGTAGAGTGAGGTACCCAGAGGAGCCCTCCTTCTTCCCTCCCCTGCCTTTACTTCCTACTCAGAAGTCTTTCTCAGCCCTCAAGCATTTTGCCTATCTCCCACCAATCCTCCAAGTCCAAATCACCAAATGGTAGAGCTTCTGATTCTCTGCCTTTCCTCCTTCTCCCCGACCTGTCCCCATTTCCTCTGATCCTATGGCCCTGATTGTGCCAGAGGCACGGTAAGACAAACTTGTTAAAGGCAGAGTCACATGATAGCAGGGTCATATGACCCAAGAAGAGGGTAAACTTCAGGTGGCAGAGCCTGGTCACCCAGAAAGGTTGATCAGGAGATAGAAATTCTCCAGAGTCATGTTGATTAGGAAAAGGACGGCTAATCGTTTATGTTATGGCTGAGATGGTGTGAATTTAACTTACCAACCTGCAAAGCAGAGGCAGATCTGGTAGCCTCTGGTGCCAGGGAGGGGCAGGGCTGATAGAGGGCTGGGTCCACTAGAGGTGGGTGGAGAAACGCTGCCTCTGCTGTGAGCTGCTGTCTTTGCTCAACCTACAGACACCTCCTGATTGATCAAAGTCCCACAGCACATACTGCAGCAACAGAGATGCCAAGTTCCTGCTCAGGGGCAGCCCCTCGCCCTGAGTTCAAGACCCAGCACACACACACACACACACACACACACACACACACACACACACACACACACACACACACACACACACACAGGTCTGGGCATTGCCGGGGGTGTGTGGCGTGTCATCTGACTGCAGTCGGCACCCGGCACGGCTGCAGGTAGTCTGGGGCAAGGCCAGGAATGGAGCACGCCCTGGTGCAGCTATAGTGAGTCCTCAGCTGTTTCTATTTAGTTTCCAACAAGAAAATCTAAAGATTAAAAAAGTGAAAGGAAAAGTGATGGGCAAGAGTCAGAGAAATCTAGAACAATCTCACTGTTTCTCTAGTTCTTAGAATATCTATGAGTTCTAGTCCTCCTGGGACACGCGCACGTGTGTATGCAGGTACTGGGGCTTGAACCCAGGGCTTTGCACTCTTGCTGAGCTTTTTAGCTCAAGGTTGGTGTTTTAGTACTTGAGCCATGGCTCTATTTCCTGTTATTTTCTGATTAATTGGAGATAGTCTCAGATTTGTCTGCCCAGGCTTTCTTTGAAGGGCGATACTCTCAGTTCAAGGGTTCCTTCTTTCCTTCCTTCCTTCCTTCTTGCCTTCCTTCCTTCCTGCCTTCCTTTATTTTTTGTCTTTTCTTCTTTTGGTGTCAGTCCTGGGGCTTGAACTCAGTCCCTTAGCTTTTTTGCTCAAGGCTAGCACTCTACTACTTGAGCCACAGCTCCATCTCCAGCATTTTGCTGATTAATTGGAGATAGGAATCTATCCGATTTGTCCCTCTGGGCTGGTTCTGAATGGCAATTCCCATATCTCAGCCTCTTGAGCAGCTAGGATTACAGGCGTGAGCCTCTGGCGCCTGCCACGCATCTTCCTAAGGAGCAAGGATGAATTTGGAGAGGCGGGTCATCACAGTCAGCAAACGTGGTGTCCTTCCGGAGGCCCACAGTTGGGAAGCAGTGCTGACTCGGCTTCGTTCAAGGAGAGAGTCTGGGTGTCCCGTTGTTTGATGGTCTGGGATACCATGGGGTGAATTATGCGAAAGGACATGTGCAGATGTTTGGTCTGGCAGTCCATTTTCCAGCTAAACTTGTTAGCACCATTAAAATATTTTACTAGATTGAAGAGTCCTTCTTGGTCAACAGATGCACAGACACCAGGCCGGGAGCCTGAGGTGCTGGTCACATGGTGCCGGTCACACGGGGTAGACGAGGTTTAACTCATTATTTATTTTGTCTTGCCATAATGAAGGAGAGAGACAGTGCCAACGGTGCAGATAATGGAAAGCTAGCCTTCCTGCCCCGGGGGTCTGGAGCACTGTGGGTGCTGAGAGGCTGAGCTGGTCCCTGCCCAGCCTCCCCTGCCCAGCCTTCCCCTGCCTTCCTGGCCAGTCTCTGCCCAGGCACGGGATTGTTCTTTTGTAAAGCCTGGTGCAGCACTGTTTCTTCCTGAATGTCTCCCCCGTCCCCCGCCCCCCCCCCCTTTCTCTCTCATTCTTTTAAGAATGTTGATGAGTATTTTGTAATGGTGTTGAGACTCGAACTCAGGACCTTGCAATATCACTTGGCTTTTTTCCCCTCAGCGCTGGCACTCTACCACTTGAGCCACACCTCCACTGCTGGCCTTTTACTGGTTCATTGGAGTTAAGAGTCTCTAAGACTTTTCTGCCTGGGCTGGCTTTGAACTGTGACCCTCAGATCTCAGTCTCCTGAGTAACTAGGATGACAGGTGTGAGCCACAGGTGCCCCGCTGGCTTTCTCTTAATAAAGAAATTGGGATGGCAGGAAAGAGTCTAGAATGAGCAAATACCTTCTAGACATTTCTAGGTATCTCTGAGATAGGAGTGGAAGATGTGTTCTTTCACATACCTGCTAGAGTCAGAGAGAAAATATCTTAAGCTACTTAGGATGTTGAGATTTGAGGATCGCCAATTAACTACCCAAAACCCAGAAATAGAGCTGTGACTCAAGTGGTAGAGTGCCAGCCTTGAGGGAAAAAACCAAGCTAAGGGACACAGGTCCTGAGTCCTAAGTTCAAGCCCTAGGATGATCAAACACACACACACACACACACACACACACACACACACATCTCAACCATAAAACATGAAGGGTCAAATTCATTCGATCAGTGAAACAGGTAGGGGCAGCCAGCACGGCTAGCCAGTGGCGCACCGCTCTCCAAACCTCTGCTTACCTGTCACCAGCCTCTGCTTAGTTGTTGCTACGTCTGGTGGTATGGTCGGCTCCATTGAAATATTGATGGGAATCCTTCTGCCTGCCTGTGCTCTGTCATCTTGTGGGTGTTCCAGGGTAAAAACTGGGCCAATAATTATTTCATAAATTTACTGAAGAGCGCCGTGAGGTAGAGACAGCTGATCAGCCATTGTTTTCCTTTTCTGTGTTTTTCAGAGACTAGAGTGATCACTCAGAACCCTTTCAGGTTTTGAACAAGTTGTCAAGAATAAAAGATTTTATGCCTCTGTTGGTTCAACAAGTGAGTATATTGACATGAATACAGTAAATGCATCTACTCCCCCCCCACTGCAGTAAAATTTTCTTTCATTGATTAAATTCCACATCATCAGTATTATGCTTATTATTTTCGTTGTTCTTCAGTGAAAGCTAGAGCTACACAGTCTATTCTTAAACTAAGCTAATTATCTCATAAGCAGGTATAAACATGAACTCCACTTGACTATACCAGTGGGAACAAAGACCAGTTAGTTTGAGGATGTTATGAAAATCATTAAGCTTAAAATTAACATGAGAGAGAAAAAGTTGCCTTTAGAGACAAGCTTTTTCATCTCCAAGAATAGAAGAAATGGCAACAGAACAAAAAAAAAACCCACCATATGGTTGTAAATGTAATGCTTTATGAGACAATAGTAAAAGTTGATCTCTGTGGTGGTTAATTTTCTTGTCAACTTGATTGGACTAAGGGTTGCCCAGATAATTTGCAAGACATTATTTCTGGGCATGTCATGGAGGTGTTTTGGGAAGAGATTAAGCGTCATGCAATCTAGTAAGGCCTGAATAGAACAAAAAAAAAGAAGATGAGAAATGGTGAATTCTTTCTTTCTTTTTTTTTTTTTTTTTTGTGTCAGTCATGGGGCTTGAACTCTGGGCCTGGGCGCTGTCCCTGCAGTCTTCAGCTCAAGGCGAGTGCTGTACCACTTGAGCCACAGCACCACTTCCGGTTTTCTGGTGGTTTATTGGAGATAAGAGTCTCCTGGACTTTTCTGCCCGGGTTGGCTTTGAACTGTGATGCTCAGATCTCAGCCTCCTCAGTAGCTAGGATTACAGGCGTGAGCCACCAGTGCCCGGCTCTTTCTCTTTTTTCATGGTGGCAACCATCTTCTCCTACTCTCAGTCTCAGAACCCCTTATTTTCAAGCCTCCATAATTTATACCCTAGCCCTACTCCACCCAACCCTGTTCTCAGACCTCGACCTTAAGACAGGAATGGAAGCAGCACCTTGGCTTCTCCTGATTTCTTTAGGCTGTAGAGGGCATCTAGAGTTTCTAAAATTGCAGGAGCAGCTCCTGAATTCAACCTCATCCTATCTGTGTCTGTATTTTATCTGGCTTCCTACGTATCTATGTATCCTTCCTATCCATTGGTTGTGTTTCTCAGGAGAACCTTCACTAATGCCCTGTCTTAAGACGATTGGAGACCAAGAATCAGCAGACATGAACATTGCCCATGTCCTTTCCTCGCTGTCTCTGCCCGGCTCCCCAGTGCCTCCTCTCCCCAAGTACTTTAGCAATCAACTAAAAGGCAGCCAACTGGCCTGGTTATAAGGAAACAGCCCAGCCTCCGGGACGGTTACAATGGGGTCTCAAAAATGCAATTTCCAATCATCCATTTATAGCAGGAAACATGAAAGGAACTGGCTTATGCATAAACCATGAGCCATAGCTGCCAGGGTCCTTTTTCTTAAAAGGTTGGATCTAATTATCTAGGAGGCATAGAGGGACAGGGTGCGTAGGAATGATGGGCAGAGCTCACATTACCAAGAAAGGCCAGAGGAAGACGGCAGCGTTTCTCTAAACAGAAGGAACTTCAGCTTGCCCATGCGTGTCCTTTTCTCTGTGAGCCTCTGGAGCTTGGTGCCTTTCTATGTGTCTACTGGTTTGATCATACACACACACACACACACACACACACACACACACACACACACAAATCCCTATCTCACAAACAGAGCCACATCACACATACATACACATCCATCATACACGCTCATACACACACACACACACACACACACACACACACACACACACACACACATATTTGTGCTAGGACAGGGACTTGAACTCAAGACCTATGCACTGCCCCTTAGCTTTTAAGCTCATCATTGCTGCTCTACCACTTAAGCCATATCCCCACTTCTGGCTTTTGGGTGGTTAATTGGAAATAAGAGTTTCAGGGCTGGCTTCAAACCTGGATCCTTAGCTCTCAGCCTCCTGAGTGGCTAGGCTTACCAGCGTGAGCCATCGGCGCCTGGCTGCCAATGCTGTTTTCTACGCCATGAAAAAGTTGAGGGAGCGTTGAGTTAGGAAGGTCTGCTGGAGTTTGAAGGCATGAGAGAGGGGAGCTGGCTGCGAACCTGGAACCTCCGGTGGAGGCCTCTGGGGAAGATCTTCATTTGTGAGGCAGGGCAGGGTGGGTGTGGAGCTGAGGGCCAGGGAGCCTGACACAAATTTGGGGACCGGAAGCCCAGCTGCGGCTGCAGTTAACTTTGTGGAGATGATTCAAGAGGGAAATGGAGCTGGACATTGGCGACTCGCGCCTGTCACCCTAGCTCCTCGGGGGCTGAGATCTGAGGATCCAGGTTTGAAGGCAGTCCAGGCAGACAAATCTGAGAGACTCATCTCCAAGCAACCACCAAAAAGGCAGAAGTGGAGGTGTGGCTCAAGCAGTAGGGCTAACTAGCCTGGAGTGAAAAAGCCTGAGTGCTAGGTCCTGAGTTCAAGGCCCAGTAACTGCATGCACACACACACACACACACACACACATAAAGAAACACAAAGAGAAACAGACCCATCTCAGGGCTAAAGAATTAAGACACTGCTGAACATGAGCTCTACAACTTGTGGATGGGGACAGGAGGGAAAACTGGAAGCAAGGGAAGAGTACTCTTTTTTTTTTTTGGCTAGTCCTGGGGCTTGAACTCAGGATGTGGGCACTATCCTTGAGCTTCTCTGTTTCACGGCTAGCACTCTACCACTTGATGCACAGAACTACTTCCGGCTTTTTCTGTGTATGTGGTACTGAGGACTCGAACCCGGGGCTTCATGCATGTGAGGTGAGCACTCAACCATGGAGCCACATTCCCAGCTCACAAATGTACTTGTCACCTGACTTATGTAACTGTAACCGCTCAGTACATCACCTTGATAATAACACGTAGAAAAGCAGAGGGTGCTGTGCTTGCCTTTGGTGAGACTTTGCACAGGAATCAGGGTGTGTGCACAAGGGGAGGGAAGGAAAAGTGCGTTGCTTTAGAATGACATGTTTGTTCCCAGATCTTGTGACTGATGGCCCTGCTGAATGCTGGGAAGGCCAGGCCGGGCCTGTAGCTTTGTGAGGGCTGGCTCTCCTTTTCACCCGTCTTTGTTCCCAGCCCCTGGCTCTCTCCCCGGGGGGAAGGTTCCTGTTTCCCCGTGGCAGCTCCTTGCTTTCCTGAATGTGATACGATTGTTTCTCTGGGCATAGTGAAAAGATGCCAATGGAGAACGGAAGTAGCTCAGGCCTCAGCAATTTTTTAAGGCAAAGAAAAAAAAAAGCTATTGAACTTGGGAACTGTGCAGCTTAAGTCCTTTCTTGCTGATAAATGAGTCAGGGGTTCGGCCAGACACTCTTGTGGGCCAGAAATTCTGTATGGGGATGACCTGACTCCTACCTACCAGCTAAACCCTGATGAGCACACTCAATGCCTTCTTTTCCCCCAGCTGCTATATTTACTTACTGTGCCCTTGGGAATCTTGGAATAGGAACAAAAATGAAGAGCTTTTTTTATTTTTTGGTGTCAGTCCTGGGGCTTGAACTCTGGGCCTCAGGCTCTTGCTTGGCTTTTTGTGCTCAAGGCTGGTGCTCTGCTACTCGTACCACACTTCCACATTCGACTTTTTGCTGGTTAATTGGAGATAAGAGTATCATGGACTTTTCTGCCCAGGCTGGCTTGGAACCATGATCCTCACATGTCAGCTTCTTGAATAACTGGGATTAAAGACATGAGCCACGGCACCCGGCAGGACTAGGGTTTTTAATTGCTCTTTTCTGCTCAGCACTGAATACAGAAAATGACGTCACGTGCTACATTCTCCAAATACAGAACTTGAGACACTTAAGTGCGCTCCATTTATCTTCATGCACCTTGGCAATCCGGAAAGGTGAGGGCGTTATTTTCCTATTACAGATGAGAATTGACATTGTTGCTCTCGCCCAAGACTACACCCGGATTTTCAGAAGCAACTGTTAATAGATTTTTCTGTTTCACTCTATTCAGTCCATGACTAAGGACGCTAAATCCTACTAAAGCTAGCAGGCACCAAGAGCCCCCAATCCTGCTTTTCAAGGGTCTCCAATGTTCCCAAATTAATTCATAGGAATGACTGCAGGATTGTGGGCAAGCAGCTGTTCCTTCGCAGCAGAATTAGCTGTAAGCAGTGTAGGCATTTGCGAAGGGAAGGCAGGAAATCTCTTGAGAAAGGCAGCAGGGAAATGTATTCCAGGGAAGGGTCTAGGGCCTGGTGGTGTGGGATGATTGGGAAGGCAGAGATCCACACTCTAGAGTGTGGGGCAGACTTTGATTGGATGGCTGGGTTACAGGTGGGGAAGAAATTCTGCGGACAGGGAGTGGGAAGTATTTGTCGGTGGATCTGGTGGCTGTGGACAGCAGAAGGCTTTGAGCCGTACACAGGCAGCTCTATGTTTGGGATCATATCATTCCTTTTCCTAGCCTGAGATCCACAACCAGTTACTGGCTTCATTCATTCCTACAGGTCTCAAAATGGCCTGCAGGTCAGGACCCAAGGATGAGCTCTTCAAAGCAGACAGGAGCCTGTGTGTTTCATAGCATGTATCAATTTTGCTTTGTCACACAAGGCTGGTGCTCTCCCACTTGAGCCACACCTCCACTTCCAGCTTTTTGCTGGTTAATGGCAGATCAGAGTCTCTCAGATTTGTCTTCCCAGCCTGGCTTTAAACCACAATCCTCAGATCTCAGTCTCCTGAGTAGTTAGGATTACAGGCAGGAGTTACCAGTGCCTGGCAATACTAAGGTTTTTTTCTTTTTGGTGCTGGTCCTGGGGCTTGAACTCAGGGCCCAGGCACTGTCCTTAACCTCTAGTGCTCTACCACTTGAGCCACAGCTCCAATTCTGGCTTTTTTTGCTGGTTAATTAGAGCTAAGAATCTCTTGGATTTGTCTATCTGGGCTGGCTTTGTACAATGATCCTCAGATTTCAGCCTCCTGAGTAGCTGGGATACAGGTGTGAGTCACCGGTGTTCAGCTGCCCTTGATTCTCTGGGTGAGCAGCTGGTCAGGAGGTTACTGTAGTGGTCCAGGTGAGAGACAGACTAGGCAATGACCAGGAGTCTGGAGAGAAGCAGATGGGCTCAAGGGAAGGTAATAGAAGCCAGAAATATCCATGGCTAATATTAATACTAACGACACTAATATTTTAATGTATTTTATTTCCAGCTTTTTTTCTTTACACATATACATAGAATTGTATATTTTTACAATATTAGGATGACATTGTTTTTAGGGTTTTTAATTTTAGCAGTGCTGGGGTTTAACCTCAGAGTCTTACATTTGCAAGGTAGGTACTGTACTACTTGAACCATGTTCCCAGGCTTTATTTTTGCTTTAGCTTGTTTTTTTTTATATAAGGTTTTATGTTTTTGCTTTATCTTTGCTCTAGTTATTTTTCCTGTAGAGTTTTATGTTTTTGCTGGGGTCAGCCTCAGATCTTGATCCTTCCATATAGCTGGGATTACAGGCATGCCCCACTATACACAGCCATATTTTCAATTTTTTTTTAAGTTGGCCTTTACCTTGTTGTGACCAGTTATCTGAGGCATGAAATGTCCTATAAACATAATACTTGAACAAGCCATTGTCTCTGCCATTCTAACGCATATGAGTGGAAGACATCTAAAAGCATTCAGGAGATGAAGCCAGGCATTGGTTGGCTCATACTTGTAATCTGAGCTGCTCAGGAGGCTGAGATCTAAGGATCACTGTTTGAAGCCAGCCCCAGCAGACACATTGGAGAATTCTTTTTTTGGGGGGGGGGCAGTTTGGGGGGGGGGGACACTGTCCCTGAGCTTCTTTTGCTCCAGGCTAGTGCTCTACCACTTGAGCCACAGCACCACTTCCGGCTTTTTCTGTGTATGTGGGGCTTCATGCATGCAAGGCAAGCACTCTACCACTGAGCCATTTTCCAGCTGGAGAACTCTTATGTCCAGTTAACCAGCAAAGAGAGAGAAGCGAAAGCGTGGCTGGATTGGTAGAGTGCTAGCCTGGAGCAGAAGCTTAACCAGAGGGTGAGGTCCTGAGTTCAAGCCCCAGTTTAAGGATACAAAACAAACAGATCTTTAGGAGAAGAAACGAGGGGGATGCTGGTGAGCGGGGTGAGGGTATACTGTGGTACGACCAAGTCTTCCACTGGCGGAGGGAAATGGTGGAGGCCATACACACTGAGCCCATGAGAAGGTGAGGTCGGGGCGAGGACTCAGGTCAGTGGTGAACCTCATCTGCAGGGCCTCTACCCTCTGGCCTTCACAGCCCCCTCTCCTCAGCTACGACGACGAGTCCTCACTTAGAGCACCTGCAGCTGCCAGCGTGTCACGGTGGAACTACTCCCTGGACGCTTTCAGAGGTCTGACTTGAAGTGGTGAAGGGTGAATTTATACACGACCTGTTGGAAGCGAAACAAGACCAAATTGGCTATTAAGAAAGCTGTGTGTCATTAAACAGCTTTTAAATCTCAGTCTTCTCAGGGCTTGGTGTGGTGGGATATTAATGTCATCCCAGCTTACGGGAGGGGGAGATGTGTGCTAGACACACACACACACAAAAAAAAAAGAAAGAAAGAAAAGAAAAGAAATCACCAAGACCCTATCTCAAAAAACAAAACAAAATAAAACAAAAAACAAAAAAAAACAAAAAAAACAACGCTGGGCGGGCTGGGAAGGTAGCTCAGTGGTAGAGTGCTTGCCTTGCATGCATGAGGCCCTGGGTTCGATTCCTCAGCACCACATAAACAGAAAAAGATGGAAGTGGCACTGTGGCTCAAGTGGTACAGCATTAGCCTTGAGCTGAAGAGCTGAGGGACAGTGCCCAGGCCCAGAGTTCAGGCCCCAGGACTGACAAAAAAAAAAAGACAAGAATAAAAAGCACGCTGGGCGTGGTGGTGGTGGTATACTCCTGTAATTCCAGTTACCCGGGAGGGAGAGGAAGGAAGATCCCAGCGTGAGGCTGGTCTCAGGAAAAACTTGAGACCCTATCTGAAAAATAAACAAAAGCAAAAAAAGGGGCTGGAGGTGTAGCTCAAGTAGGAGAATACTTGCTTATCAAGCACCAAGCCCCGAGTTCACAACTCCAGTATTAACCTCCCTCCAAAATGTGTGTGAAACCAACCCATCCATCATTCCTTGGGGACCCACACTCTTTCTCTACTTGGGCCATGGAGGCTTCTTTGACTCCCATCCTTGCCCCCCTCCAGTACCCTTCCATTCCATGGGTTTGGGGCAAGCAAAGAGGGGGTCAGCTTAGTGGAGGCTTGTCTCTGGTCTGCTGGACCAACCCTTTCCTGGCTTTGCATTCTCCAAACCTTTATCTCCACCTCTCACCTCCTCCTCCCAGGAACAAAGCAGGATTTTGTTCCCACACATTTTGAAAGCTGTCAAATCATTGGAGTGCAGGCGTTTGCTGATTACAAAGGTGTTGAGGCTGATAAAAGCCGTGTTGCCTGATATGCCGCACACCGCACACATGTTTGCATTGGGTAGGGGCCTTCTAAGGAAAAAGAAACTTACTGGGCCTCAGAGACAGAAACAGTGTGGCAGGATAGCTTGGGAGTACTGCTATTTGGGGACTGAGAGCCAGGCACTGGAGGCTCACGCCTGGAATCCTAGCTACATAGGAGGCGGAGATCTGAGGATTGAGGTTTGAGGCCGACCAGGACAGGAAAGTCCATGAGACTGTTATCTCCAATGAACCACCAAAACCTGGAAGCAGAGGTGTGGCTCAAGTGGTAGAATGCCAGCTTTGAGTGAAAAAGCTTAAGGAATAATGCTCAGGTCCTGAGTTCAAGCCACAGTACTAGCACAAAAAAAATGTGGGGGGGGGGTCTGAGTTTCCTATCATTGTCTCAGACCATGCTAGTCTCTGCCCAGCTGTCTCCAATTCTCCTGCAGCCATCCTTTGAGATAAATTCTCAGCTGCTTCCAGGTGGAAGGTCACAGGTCCCTCCCACTCATCCTGGTGTTGGTAGGAGACACAGGAAGAATAGTGGGTGCTATTTTCACCCCAAACTGGGATGCAGCATTAAAATTTGATTCCTTCTTTGATATACAAGCATCTGAGAAACAGCCGTGTGAGTGTGTGTGCCGGTGCTGGGGCTTGAACTCAGGGCCTTAAGCTTGCTTTTAGCTTTTCTACTCAAGGCTGGTGCTCTACCACTGGAGCCACCCTTCCACTTGTGGATTTTTGCTGGTTTGTTGGAGATCAGAGTCTCTTAGATTGTATGCCTAGGCTGGCTCCAAACCATCCTCAGATCTCAGCCTCCTGAGTAGCTGGGATGACAGGTGTGAGCCACACCCCTGGCAGCAATTTGCTCTTACTGTCCGGAGCTCTTAATGTGGTATCTTGAGGTAGCTTCCTATAAGGACTGGCCCTCGCTTGAGATCAGCTGACAGGGAAATGAGCCTGCTCTTTAGTGAATTCCAGTTTACTTTAGGAAAAATTTCAAATGTAATTTTCCAATAGGAAATAGGTTATTTTGTTCAATAAACAACACACTTTATGAGCACTAACACTTTCCTAGCATCCATAATCGTTTTTCTTTCCTTGAAATAACTAAATATTACTCCTGTTTTATGTTCAGGGAAATGAAGCTCAGAAAGATGACACAGCTTGCGCAAGGCCTCCTGTTGCGGTAGAAAAACTAAAGTTGGAGCCAAGATATCCATTTTACTCTAAAAACTGTGGTGCCCACACTGTGCCGTAGCTGTGGGAGAAGAGCACATCTATTTGTGTGTGTGTGTGTGTGTGTGTGTGTGTGTGTGTGTGTGCGCGCGCGCGCATGCGCGCACACACGCTGGTACTTGGACTTGAACTGAGGGCCTGGGTGCTGTCCCTTAGCTTTTTCACTCAAGGCTAGCACTCTGCCCCTTGAGCCACAGCTCTGCCTCTAGCTTTTGGTGGTTCATTGGAGAAAAAGTCTCACCGACTTTTTTGCCTGAACTGGCTTTGAACTGTGATCCTCATATCTCAGCCTCCTGAGTAGCTAGCTGGATAGGTGCGAGCCACTGGGCTCGGCTATTCCCATCTCTTTTGCAATCCCTAACCATGCTGGCATACGCAGATCCACACCATCGTGCAGACTTTGGGCATGAAGGAGTCTCAGCGTGAGCATCAACTTGCTTTTCCCAGAAGACCTCAACAGGCTGAGTCAAGGCTGGGCTTGTGTCAAGTGTGGAGGCAAAGCTCCGTCCCCACCCTGGGGGTCCCTTGGGTCTTCCCCACATCAGGGTCTCTTGGTGGCTTTGCCTCCCCTGCCACCCACTCCCTACCGATGGCACAGGTGTGTGGTTGTCCTTCTTCAATCCCACAATCCCTTTCTCCCCAAATCCTGGCAGTCTTTCAACTTTTCCCTGCTCAGATTCCCCCACCCCCACTCCACCCTGCTTCTTTTCCATCTGCTTTTCCCTCTGCCCTCTGCCCTTCCCATCACTGTCCAATGCTATATAAAAGAACTTGAGCTTTCTCGGAGAGAAACAGAGCGAAGCAGACACATGTGGCAGGAGGAAGGCCGGCCTGCTTTGGGGTTCCTTCTTCTTGCCCCTGGTGGCTGCGAGCTTTGGGCTTCTCCGGTCATCTCCCTGCCTTCCTCAATGCCTCCACACAGCCTCCAGGTATGTCTGAAGCGCTCTCGGTCCTGTGGGTGTTGGGTTAATCGCCCCAAGAGCCATTTCCAAGTGATCTCTTCCTCCACAGACCCTGATGGAATGCAGAGTCCTTCTTGTTCCATTTGCAGACCCAACAGCTGAGCGGCAGGAATGCTGCTCCTTGTCTCTTCTCTCCCTCTGGCTTTACACCTCCAGATCCTTTGGCATCCCCTCTCTGGTGTCAGATAGTGCGCTATCAGATGACCATGGGTGCTCTCGGGCTGTGCAGGTTAATCTCTAACTGTTTCCCCAAGAATGGCTTTTCCCAGGCACATTTTTGGAAGAGCAGAAATGTTTTAGGTCTGACTCTCCTGCATTCTTCATCCTTTGTTTGTGTGTGTGTGTGTGTGTGTGTGTGTGTGTGTCTGTGTGTATTTACATACACAGTCTCCTTTGTCTTCTTCACTCAAGGCTGGCTCTTTACCACTTAAGCCATACCACTACTTCTGGCTTTTAGCTGGTTCATTGGAGATAAGACTCTTGTGGACTTTTCCTGCCCTGGGCTGGTTTTGAACTATGATCCTCAGATCTCAGCCTCCTGAGTAGCCAGGATCCCAGGTGGGAGCCACTGGCACTGGCTCCCCTTTTGTCTCTCTATTGTCCCCTCTAGTTACACCTGTAACGTCTCCCTTGTTACTATGATGCCCCGAGCCAGGTTCACCCCAAGCTATGCACATGTCTAGTGTGGCTTCTGCATTGGGTGGTGGTGGCTCACTTGGGCACGTTCAGGTGAATGTCTACTTCTTGTCAATCACCAGCCCATTACCCCTGCAACCAAGTACTCTCAAACAACGAAGTCTGGTAACTACTGTGAAATGGAATTCTGTTTTGGATGTAAACATTTTCAGCAGCTATGAGGATGATGGTTTTTCTCTCTCAAGGCTAGTGCTCTACCACTTGAGCCACAGCTCCATTTCTGGCTTTTTTACTAGGTAATTAGAGATAAGTCTCACGGACTTCCTTGCCTAGGCTGGCTTTGAACCGTGATCCTCAGATCTCAGCCTCTTGAGTAGTTAGGATGACAAGTGTGAGCCACCAGCGCCCGGCTTTAACAGTATTTACTGCGTCTATCTAAGATGTTCTTTACCACTCATGTGGTTGCTCAGAGTAACTAGGCTTTAGCGTGTTCTAACCAAAGGGTGGGGTTCAAAGTCAGCAGGTCTAGTTTTCTTGTAAATTAAACAAAGATCTCAAGGCTCACTTTCTGAGCTGACATCTGCATATGATGTCACTGACACCCGAGGGCCCTGGAGACGGCCAGCTCACGCAGCAGCAATCTTCCAAAAATGGTCAGTCAACAGCATCCTCACCTTCAGATCCCATGGAGCCCACGAACAATACGTGCAGAGAGGAAATACCACAGGGCTGTTTTGTTTGGTGTTAGAGTTTAAAGATGAAGAACAGGGAATCTAGTGTGCTAGAGGCCAGGGGAGTGGTTAGCTTGGAGAGGTGATCGGTGACAAGGATGCGGTGGGGTGCTGCTGCTTGGACTGCTGCTGATGGTATGGATGCATCCACTCTGTGAAACTGCATCTTGCTCTACACTGTAATCAGTGCAGTTTTTCTCTCTCTACGTACTATATTGAAATTTTTTTTAAAAACCCATACATATGTTAAAGCTGGATGCCGGTGACTCCCTCCTGTCATCCTAGCTACTTAGGAGGCTGAGATCTGAGGATCATAGTTCAAAGCCCACAGGGAAGGAAAGTCCTTGAGACTCTTATCTCCAATTAACCACCAAAAAGCTGGAAGTGGGGCTGTGGCTGAAAGGGCAGAGCACCAGCCTTGAGCACAAAAGTTCAGGGACAGTGCCCAGGCACTGAGTTCAAGCCCTAGGAATAGCACACACGCACGCGCTCACACACATGTACAAGTTAAAGAAAAAAGATTCCAACTACAGATTCCTTTGCTTTCCTTCCCTTCCTGAAAAATATTCGGGGCGACTGGACTGCAGAGAGTGAGCAGAGACCCTTATGCTAGCTCAGTCCTAAGGGCTGGGTGGACCTCTGGGTAGAGAGCTTGCCTAGCATGCGCTGGGCCCTGGGTTCCATCCCCACCCTGGGGTGGGAACAACTATGGTGCTTTAGTCAGCTACTTTGGTAACTAAAGGTATTCCTCCCCCCTGCTCCCCCCGACCCATTGCCCCCAGCCTATGGTATAGAGGAGGCAGACCCAGACCAGACTAGCATACCAACCCATGTAAACCTGAGGAGCTCTAGGACGAAATCTTTCTCATGCACTTGGATGTTGTCTGTGCCAGAATCCTAAAACAGGGAGAGAGGGTGAGTGGATGACTTTCCTATGAAGTGCTCTACCACTGGAACCACAGCTCTACTTCTGGCTTTTTGCTGCTTAACTGGAGCTAAAGAGTCTCACAGACTCTCCTGCACAGCTTTTTTTTTTTTTTTTTGCTGGAGACCTTCAGATCTCAGCCTCTTGAGTAGCTGGAATTACAGGTGTGAGCCGTTGCCGAGTACCTGGCTGTGTTGCATGATGTAAATGAGTTCTCTGCAGCCCAGCCTTCCTGAGGCTCTGTCTGACTTCAGGCTTAGGCTTCAGTTCTAAGTGTTCTTACTCTTTTTCTTTTTACTTTTTTGCCAGTCCTGGGGCTTGGACTCAGGGCCTGGGCACTGTCCCTGAGCTTCTTTTGCTCAAGGCTAACACTCTACCACTGAAGCCACAGTGCCACTTCCAACTTTTTCTGTGTATGTGGTACTGAGGAGTCAAACCCAGGGCTCCATGCATGCTAGGCAAGCACCCTACCACTAAGCCATGTTCCCAGTCCCACTGAGTGCCCTTACTCTTGATGGTTATTTATATCCCAGACTCCCACCAGAACAATCCCTTCTTGCCAAAAGAGATTTCAACTTCTACGTACAATTCTTTTCATTCACATTGTAACTTACCTTATGTTTTTCCTCTTTTTGTTTGGATATATCAATGGTGCATACAGGCACATCATATACTTACATTAAATGCATCTCCTCTATTACTTTATTTTGTTTTGTCTATAGCTACTAGGACTTGAACTTAGTAGCTTCATGTCTTTGCTTGGCTTTTTCACACAAGGATGGCACTCTACCACTTGAGCCACACCTTTGCTTTTGGCTTTTGGCTGATTAATTGCAGATAAGCATCTCGTGGACTTTTCTGCCCAGGCTGGCTTATGAACATCAACGCTCAGATCTCAGCCCCTAGAATAGGATTATAGGAATGGCTGGCGGGTGTCTGACTCCTTATTTGCTGTTTTGCTTTAGGTTGGTATTTGAAATTTTTTTGTTTGGTTGAGGAAGGAATTTGGAACCCTGGATGTGTAGGGGAGTGATGGCGGGTGATTCATGCTATGTCAGCCTGCGGTACAGATGCCAGCAGGAGCAGCAGCGTGGCTTCAGGATCTACACCACCAGACTTATTTTCATGAAACAATGGGGGTTTATGCAGAATCTGCTATGCCAGACTGAGCGCATTTCCTGAGTTGACGGCCATTACTAGGCCGGTAGGTTTCAGCAGGAGATAGACCCGCAGGCCCCCACAGTTCAGCAGATTCATCATTGGTTGAACAATCCCCACACAAAGACAGTGGATTAATGAATCTGTGTCAACGTTAAGGGAAATCTCTAGGCTTTTGCAATGGGTCCCGGATGACATTTTTATTAAGGACTTAGATGGTTTCACAGAGCGCGCTGATGAAATGACTTAACAGGTTAGCAACCAGGCAAGGTGTGGAGATCAGGACTTAGAAAAGCCTCTGGGCACCAGCAGCTCACACCTGAAATCCTAGCTAATCAGGAGGTCTGAAATCTGAGGATCATGGTTTGAAGTCAGCTGGGGAAGGAAAGACCATGAGACTCTGAGCTCCAATTAACCAGCAAAAAGTAGGAAGTAGAGGTGTGGCTCAAGAGCTGGAGCACCAGCCTTGAGTGCAAAAGCCAAAGGCCCCGAGTACAAGCCCTAGTACTGACATACATTCACACGAAAAACTTTCTCTTGCAATTGGGGGTTAGCTTTATGGAGAATATGAACCAAAGTGAAGTGACCATACCTGTAGGTCATCCAATCTGGACTTCAAGGTCAAATAATGCACGGTGACTTTCATTCAGTGAGGACTGTCTAGTTGAGATGCTATATTGGAAGACACAGTACTGGCTCCAAGCAGCCTGGTGCTGAGATGGCAGGAAGGAGTTTACAGAGAAGATAGTGAGTGTCACCAGGCTTAGCTTTGGTGGAAGGATGTAAGAAATGAGAGAGAGAGAGAGAGAGAGAGAGAGAGAGAGAGAGAGAGAGAGAGAGAGAGAGAGAGATGAGCCACAGCCACATAAAAACTAATACAGCGATTTGATTTGCTTTTCATGTTGGGGGGGGACATCTCCCTTCCTGTCCATCTCTCCATCATTTGGACCATTCCCCAGGCATTTCAGCTTGGTAACACCCTGAATTATATGTCACAAGACCCTGCATGAACACAGGTGAGGACCAGAATGTTCCAGGCTTCTCGGCAAAGAAAGGTCACCCATGGCAGACGGGGGGTCTTGGCCTCTGGGGCAGCCTGGTCCATCACCTCATTAGTGGTCAGCTGATGAAGAATGTCTCTACCATGACGCTGCCGGTCCCTAGACTCCCGTGACAAACAATCAAGCATTCTGCTGAATTTGCTCTCTCGACTTAATCTCATTCTGGCTAAAGATACTCCTTTGGATGCATAGTGGAATGCAGCTTAACTGCTGTGGTTTTGAAAAAAAAAAGAACCACCAAAAACTTGTCACATAAATTCCTTCATCTGAAAAGGGAACGACTCACCTCTTTATTCGGTGAGGCCATACATCCCAATATTTGTTCTAGGAAAACACAGTTACGGGACATAGTAAGAAATCAAAATTTAGCCAGGCGCTGGGGGCTCACGGCTGACACCCGAGCCGCTCAGGAGGCTGAGATGTGAGAATTTGGGTCTGAAGCTTAGTCTGAATGGAGAAATCTGTGAGGCTCTTATCTCTCAATGACCACCAAAAAGCTGAAACCAAAAATGGTCAGTCAACAGCATCCTCACCCATAAATCCCATAAATCTCACGAACAATGTGTGTGTGTGTGGGGGGGGGGCACTGGGACTTGAACTCAGGGCCTAGGTCCTGTCCCTTAGCTTTTTGGCTCAAGGCTGGCACTCTACCACTTGTGTCACACACAACTCCACTTCCAAACCAAACAACCCAAAAACTTCTTTGTGAAATGTATAAGATTCTTACTTAAGAGTAGGAGGAATTATGGAGGTGTGAGTGTTGGAGTTACAGAATAGTGAGAGAAGTAGGAAAAAGAACTGATTTCCACAGAGATTCTTCCTCTGTCTGCTTTGGCCAAGTGCCTGACACGCAATTTCATTCCTCACAACTGAGCATGGCTACTTGGAGATGGCTGCTGACCCAATTTACAGATGAGAACACTGAGTGTCACTATTGTTCTCCTGGAAAAGGCCACATAGCAAATTGCTTCCGTTCAAAAGTATTTATACGAGGCTTACCTATAAAGAAACCACGTATGTATGTATGTATGTATTTTTGGTGCCAGTACTGGGGCTTGAATTCAGGGCCTTGAACTCAGGACCCTGTGCTGTCCCTTAGCCTTTTCTGCTCAAAGCTAGCACTTTACTACTTGAGCCACACTACCATGTCTAACTTTTTGATAGTTAATTGGAAAAGAGAGTCTCACAGACCTTTCTATCTGGGTTGGTTTTGAACTGTGATTCTCAGATCATAGCCTTTTGAATTACTAGGATGACAGACAGGAGCTACCAGCTCCCAGCTGAGTCTTCTTTTCTGGACACTATATATAAAGTGAAGGTAAGAGGGAGTATAGTTGTAGTCTTCTACTACCGGGCTAACCTACCAGGTTTCCTGCAGGTGGAGAGACGAGTCTCAAACCTTTAGTGTGCAGTTCTGTTGAGGATCAAATCTTCCCTATTAATAGATTTTACATTTTATATAATAATTAACATATATCATAGAACATTTTAGCTCATGAACCAATGAATTAATTTGACATCTTCAGGTCAACCCATAGTTTGGAAAAGTTTCACTATTCCTGTTGCTTTCCCCGTTACCACGATCAGATTATTTCCCCCCCTATGGGTCCTTCTGCTATTAATAAAACACGGGCAAAAACAACAAAAATAAACAAACTGCAAATATCACTTAAGATCTGGTGATGGCCTTTTGGGAAAGGAGCACTGGTTGACTTCACATATGAGGAGTCCGAGGCCCAGGCAGGAAATGACCTCAGTGAGTGCGCTGTGAGCCTGCAGCGGCCTTCAGGGGACCTGTGTGGTTTCCTGGCGGCAGGTCTAATGTCCCTGGGCCACCTTTCTCTAGACATTTCCTGCTTGCTAGCCTCAGGTGAGATCTCACAGCCTTGGCTCAGCACTAGCAGTCAGAGCTATGTCACCTGCTGGGATTTCCTTAATCTCTGCAGCGCTTCCTGTCTGGGACAATGTTTGAAATCTCAAAAGCCGCCTCATGCCCTTTATTGTTCGTTGGTTTGTTTCCTTTCTTCTTACTCGTCCGCATTCAGGTCCTAGCTTCTGTTCTGTCATTTACGTGTGACAGTCTTGTGTAATAGTTTTTAGTGAAGCAGGATAAGGAAAAAAAAAAAAAAGATCTTTGCAGGTGGCAGCATTCTTGTGAAGGAGAATCAGTCTGTGTGTTTTGTGTTTGTTTTTTGTTTTGTGTTGTGCCAGCACTGGGGCTTGAACTCAGGGCCTCATGCTCTCCCTTAGCTTTTTGACTCAAGACTGATACTCTACCACTTGAGCCATACCTCTACTGCTGGCTTTTTGCCACTGGTACCTTGCAGGAAATTGTTATTTAGCAACAATCACTTGATAGAAATTTGGTTCTAGAAGATGTGATCCCAGGTTGGCAGGAAACAGGAAATGTACTTGATCAAGTATCCTGCCTAAGAAGGAAACAGGAATGGCCATCTGAAGAGGGGGAAAAGGAGAGGGAGGTGAAGAAGAAGATCCAGCCAGGTACAGGTAGAGAGTTGAAAACCACAGTTGCCCCAAATTTGCAGAGGGACCCGCTATAAACACAGACTTTTTGTTGGATGCTGGTGGCTCATACCTGTAATCCTAGCTGCTCAGGAGGCTGAGATCTAAGGATTATGGTTCAAAGCCAGCCCAGGCAGAAAAGTCCATGAGACTCTAATCTCCAATTAACCACCACCAAAAAACCAGAAGTGGAACTACCAGAAGTGGTAGAGCATCAGACTTGAGTGAAAAAGCAAAACTCTTGCTTTTAGGGCAGGAGGCCTTAAATTCAAATCCCAGTAGAGGCACAAGCAAATATACACACAACCCCCCCCCCCCCCCCCCCCGGCATAGACATTTTAATATTGAATTCATTTGTTTCCATTGTTGTAATAAAAACAGCGAAGATCTTTCAGGATTTGTTGTGTAAGTGCCTATTTGCATATCTGTATGTACCTGTGTGTGTGTGTGTGTGTGTGCATGTGTGTGTGTGTAAGAAGGGGGCAGCTGTCCTGAAAGATGAGATGCTGAACTAATTCTGGAACCAGAGCGACCACAGAAACGTAACTGTTCTGAGAACGCACAGGCATCCCTGCGGGCACTGACCTTTGCAGGATGTGGGCTGGAGATTCAAGTCAATCTTATCAGGATCTCGTGGGTCAGGGTCCCTGAGCTGACATTTGGGTTATGTTTAATTTTTATTTTATTTATAGTATCAGATCCTTCATGGGCCTCCTCCCAAGCAGACACGAGCTCCACAGAACTTTATTGCTCCCAATCGGCCATTGGGAGCCAGGCAGGCCGGCAAGAGGCAGCGGAGAGCTGATGGGTGGCTCCTTTAGCACCTGTGCTGGGAGGGACACAAAGCCTATCACCGGTGGCTCACGCCTGTCATCCTAGCTACTCAGGAGGCTGAGATCTGAGGATCGAGGTTCGAAGCCAGAACTTCATGAGTCTCTTTATCTCTAATGAACCACCAAAAAGCTGGAAGTAGAACTGTGGCTCAAGTGGCAGAGCACCAGCCTTGGTTGGAAAAGGCTAGGAGTGAGCACTGAGAATGGACTTTAGGTTGTACCAACTCATTCCAGAGCCGCCTATTGAGCCCCCCACGGTACTTCAGGGGAATCAGGAAGCATGGTGGTGGTTGGGGGGGGGGGGCTTGGTTTTCAATGTCTTGGGCAAATCCCAGTGTTCCACCAGAAGAAAACTGGCTTCCAGAACCCACAACCTGGTCTGTTCCTAGGGCAGCGTGGAGCAGGGATGGGAGATGGTTCCACCCCTACTCACCTGAGACCAGCACTGTGGGACAGGCAGGTACTAAATACAGCATGTCAACGAAATACAGTGTTGTACCTGAGTGAAATACGGAGATTAGGGTGTCTCCAAAAAGTCATGCGTGGCCAGGGCAGGGGTGGAGGAGGAGGTGGGGGTAGAAGACTGGGGGGAAAGGCTCTGTCCACTCCCAGCTAGAGCTCCAGCTCAGCCAGCACCCAGCCAACGTGTGAGAGGGAGCCAAGGCGGCGTGTGATATGCACAGGGACAGGTAGTCCTTTTCTCCACACTGCTCCCCAGCCCACCACACCCCTGCCATCACTTTCCTCCTCCTCCTCCTTCTCTTCTTCCTCCTTCCCCTCCTCTTCCTCTTCACTTGGTGCAGGTACTTGGACTTGAACTCAGAACCTTGCATTCTTGCTTGGCCTTTTTACTCTACCACTTGGGCGACATCTCCACTTTTGGCTTCTTGCGGAGATAAAAGTCACTTGGATTTGTTTGCCTGTGATGGCTTTGAACTATGATCCTCACCACTCAGCCTCCAGAGGAGCTAGGATTACGAGCATGAGCTACCAGTGCCCAGCAAGCTCATTAAAAAAATTAGTTTATTGTTATTATAGAGGTGATGTACAGAGGGATCATAATGACATGAGTACAATGATGAGCACATTTCCTTTCCTCTCTCCCAGTCCCTCCCTCCCATCTCCACCCGTGAGTTGTACAGTTCCCTTTTATCAGCATCCAGGGAGCTCTACTGCTATACTTTTTTCACCCTTTTCCCTTGAGTTCTGTGCCCTCCCTGCAAACCTTCCCAAAGATATACATGAGAATATACCATGATAAGGAAAAGAAGACAGAATCATCAAAAACGAAAAACGAAAAAAAGGTCTTTTGTTTCCATACCTTGGAGTTTGTTTCAGTATGTATATTATTTTATATAAATCTGGATAGGCCCTAGGGCATTGCACCTTTGTATCTCCTGAGAGCATCCTCTTTTGGTGTGAGTATCTAGAATCCTGTGTAATTTGTCATACTTCAGCGCATTTTAGATCTAACTTCCGCATATCAGGGAGAACGTGCATTGTTGTCTCTCTGAGCTTGGCTTACCTCACTTAATATGATTTGTTCTAGTTCCATCCAAGATAATGCAAATGGCGTTATTTTATTCTTTCTAATGGTTGTGTAAAATTCCATTGTGTGTGTGTGTGTGTGTGTGTGTGTGTGTGTGTGTACCACATTTTTTGGATCCACTCATCTATTGTGGGGCAAATGGACTGTTTCCGTATCCTGCCTATTGCGAACAGTACAGCAATGAACATGGATGTGCAGGTGTCTTTATCATATCCTGGCTCATCATGATGTTCAGGGTAGATGCCCAGGCGTGGTATGGCTGGGTCATAGGGAAGGTCTATGCTTAGTTTTTTGAGGAACCTCCAGACTGCTTTCCAGAGTGGTTGTACTAGTTTACATTCCACCGACAGTGTAATAGGGTTCCTTTCCCCCCCACATTCCCACCAACATTTGTCATTTGAATTCACAATGTTGGTCAGTCTTACTGGGGTGAGGTGGAATCTCAGGGTTGTTTTGACTTGTATTTCCTTTATGGTCAGGGATGATGAGCATTTCCTCATGTGTTTCTTTACCATTCTTACCTTTTCTTCTTTGCCCATTTAGTGACTGGTTTATTAGCTTTAGGAGAGGTTAGTTTCTTGAGCTCCTTGTATATACTGGGTATTAGGCCATTGTCTTTACCAGCAATAGCTGGTAAAGATCTCCCAGTTTGGTGGCTATCTTTTTAGTTTAGTAGCTATGTCCTTAGCAGTGCAGAAACTTTTTATTTTGATGTAGTCTCACTTGTCCAGTCTCTCCAATCTGTTGTGCTCCTGGGACTCTATTCAAGAAGTTCCTGCCTGTACCTATAAATTTTAAAAGTCTCTCCTCCTCTCTCTTGCAGTAGTTTCAGTTTTGGGTCTAATGTTGAGGTCTTTAATCCACTTTGAGTTGGTGTTAGTGCATGGTGACTAACAACCTGATTTTTTTTTTTTTTTTTTTTTGTGAACATACTGTACAGAGGGGTTACAATTACATGGGCAAGATAAAGAGTACATTTCTTATCAAGCATTGCAGCCTCCTCCTTTGTTTCCCCTTCACATCCTTTCCCAGCCTCCCCCTGCCCCCCCCCCACCCAATTCTCTCTCTTCCCCCCCCCCCCACACCAAAGTTGTAAAGTTCGTTTTCAACATGACAACTTGTACTTCTCATTGTTGCAACGGGTCTACCTGTATCCTTAAACGACTTGTTTTTCCCCATCTCCTCCACAAATTATACCGACATCAAATATAGTGAAAGCAGGGGTTATACTGTGGGGGAGGGACATACAAAGCAACAAAGAAATAATCTTATAAATGCGTTAGAAACAAATGCATGAAAGAAAAAAACCTTTAAATACATATCTAAGGGTTCATTTTCCTAACATCACATTATCTGACCTTTTCTGCTTGACTCATACATATACTAGATATTGCAAATAAGGGAAATCATGGGACCTATGTTTCTTTGGGCTTGGCTTACTTCACTTAATATAATTTTTTCCAAGCCTTTCCATTTCCTAACAAATGGGACAATGTCATTCTTTCTGATGGAGGCATAGAATTCCATTGTGTATTTATACCACATTTTCTTGATCCATTCGTCTACTGAGGGGCATCTGGGTTGGTTCCATATCTTAGCTATGGTAAATAATGCTGCAATAAACATAGTTGTGCTGGTAGCTTTAGTGTGGTCTTGTTTGTAAACATTTGGGTAAATGCCCAAAAGTGGGATTGCTGGGTCATAGGGGAGCTCTATGTGAAGTCTTTTGAGAAACCTCCATACTGCTTTCCAAAGTGGTTGAACAAGTTTATACTCCCACCAACAATGAAGTAAGGTTCCCTTCTGTCCACATCCCCTCCAGCATCTGTTGTTGTTAGAGTTCTTGATTTTTGCTATTCTAACTGGGGTGAGGTGATATCTCAATGTTGTTTTGATTTGCATTTCTTTTATGGCTAGGGAGGTTGAGCATTTCTTCATGTGTCTATTGGCCATCCTTCTTTCTTCTTCAGAGAAGTTTCTCTTTAAGTCATTAGCCCTCTTATTTATTGGGCAGTTGTTTCTTTGAGGATTTGTTGTTGGGGGATTTAATTTTTTGAGTTCCAAGTATATTTTAGATATGAGACCCTTGTCCGTTGTATGGCTAGTGAAGATCTTCTCCCAATCCGTGGGCTTTCTATAGATCTTGCTAGCTATGTCCTTTGCCATGCAGAAGCTCTGCAACTTCATGCAATACCATTTGTCCAACCTTTCTTTGATTTGTTGTGTTTCCGGGTCTCTATTCAGAAAATTTCGGCCTGAGCCAAGGAGACCTAGGGTTTCTCCTATTCCATCCTGTAATGTTTTCAGAGTGTCTGCTTTGACTCCAAGGTCTTTGATCCATTTGGAGTTGATTCTGGTGCAGGGTGATATGTAAGGATCTAGCTTTAGTTTTCTACAAGTAGTTAACCAATTTTGCCAGCACCATTTACTGAAGAGGCTGTCTTTCTTCCATTCTATTATTTTAGCTCCCTTATCGAAGATTAGTTGACTATAGGTCTGTAGGTTCATTTCTGTAGGTTCTATTCCATTGGTCCTGAGGTCACTAACAACCTGATTTTTAAGGAAGCAGAGAACCTTCTTCTGAATCAGGTTGCTGGCTTTGATTGTGCAGTTGTACAATGCACCTGTTGTCACTTCTAAGATGTTTCCATTTGTGTTTTAGGCCTTCTGTGCTCAAATGTTTATGAAGATTTTATGACATGTGGCATGAAAGTGCATTCCCTCTCCCTCTTATTTTTAAAATATTGGAATCAGGATCTTCCATGTGTAGGCACTCTACCATCTGCCTATACCCCAGTCCCTTTTGTGTTTGTTCTTCAGATTGGGTCTCATGCTTTGCCCAGACCCATCTTACATCCAAAATATTGTGATTAGCTGGGACTACAGATGTGTGCCGCCAACTCCACACTAAAGTGTCTTTCTAAGCCAGGCTCTGGTGGCTAACATCTCTAATTCTAGCGCCTCAGGAGGCTGAGATCTGAGGATTGAGGTTCAAGTCCAGCCTGGGCAGGAAAATCCATGAGACTCTTATCTCCAATGACCACCAGAAAACCAGAAAGTGGAGCTTTGGCTCAAAGTGGCAGAGTGCTAGCCTAGAGCACAAAGAACTTAGGGACAGGGCCCAGGTCTTGAGCTCAAGTCCCACTGACAAGAAAGAAAGAAAGAAAGAAAGAAAGAAAGAAAGAAAGAAAGAAAGAAAGAAAGAAAGAAAGAAAGAAAGAAAGAAAGAAAGAAAGAAAGAAAGAAAGAAAGAAAGAAAGAAAGAAAGAAAGGAAAACAGACAGTATCTTTCTAATTAACCATACTAGAATCTTCCAGGCCTTGGGAATAAAGCACCCAGAGAAGAAGCACCATTCTACAAGTCTGATGAGGCCACTTGGGATTTGGTGGCAGCCAAAGCTCTAGATTTCCCAGCACCCACATCAGAACATCGATTGTGAGAGATTTATTGGTTAGATCATGCTCTGCTGGAAACGATCCTCTCGAGAGTTCCTCCCCACTGCATGCCAGAGGAAGTATGCATGTGCAGGGGCCATTCCAGAGCCTCTGGGATGGGGAGGTTTAAGGGAGGCAGGGAGGCAGGAAGGGCGAGGACAATGTCCCAGGAGACGTAGCCTGGGACACACTTGCAGGGCGTGCATGCATTCAGCATTTGGTTTGGGGGAGCAGCTGCTAGGGATGAG
Source organism: Dipodomys spectabilis (assembly GCF_019054845.1). Classification (NCBI taxonomy): domain Eukaryota; kingdom Metazoa; phylum Chordata; class Mammalia; order Rodentia; family Heteromyidae; genus Dipodomys; species Dipodomys spectabilis. The sequence goes on from NW_024870679.1 coordinate 18,828,133, forward strand.
GGGCAGTAAGATGTACCTTGACCCATTACTGGCTGTCGATTCCTGCCCGATGTGGTCCTTACCTGGAAGTGAGGCTCCTGGTATGGAGGCCATGTGGAGAGGTAGGCCCTGGGGAAGTGTTTAGGTCACAGCGTTAAGGTCATTTCTACTTAGTCCTGGGAAAGTCAGTCCTTTGAAGAGAACGAGCTGACCCCCAGCTCTTTGCTTTCCTGCCGTTCACATGTTCGTGTCCTGTACTCCTCTGCACTTGCTCTCATCCTATGCCATCCCAGAGGCTCTTGCCCCATGCGGCTTAGACTTTGTAGCTTTAAAAGTTGTTTTCTTTATGAGTGACCCAGCTTCAGGCATTTTGTAATAGTAACAGGAAAAAAAAAAGCACCAGTATACCCCCGTGCTGGTCTGTGGCCAACTAGCTAATAGATCACTTCAAAAACATTTGCCCAAGATATCTCTACTGCGAGGAATGCCTTTATGTCTGTGTCCCCTCCTGTCCTCTGCTACGTCTGCCCGGAATCATCTGCTGCTCTAGGAAGCCAGATGCCTAATCCATTCTGTATACAGGCATTCATTGAATTTTGGATTTTTGTGCTAACAAAACTTTATACTAGGGCCATTTAAAATGGTGTGTGCACGTGTGTGCACGTGCATGTATGTGCACATGCAAATGCAGTTATTGGAGCTTGAACTTAAGGCATCTCACTCTTGCATAGCTTTTGGGCTAAAGCCTGGTGTTTTGCCACTTGAGCCATGCTTTTTGCTGGTTAATTGGAGGTAAGAGTCTCTCGGATTTGTCTTCCATGGCTGGTTTCAAAACTTGGATCTTCGAATCTCAGTCTCCTGAATAGCTAGGATTATAGGCATGAGCCCTAGTGCCCAGTTTAAGTATTTGTTTCCCCTCTTTGGAATAACATGACCAGTTCATCTATACACAGATCATTAGACAAAGACATCTTAAAGACAGAGCTGTGCCTTAGTAACCTTGCCAAGTTCTCTTGAACACTGTAGTTGCTCAATAAACGTGCTGTCAAGCAGTAGATCCTAAGTGAAATTCCCATCCATCTTCTGGTGACGATCAAGAAAACACTCTTTTAGCTTACACATTTCCAGACCATGCCACGTGCTTCCAGCATCTTTGAATCCTTTAAGCCCTAAAAGGCTATGTTCTTTATCTGTCATATCTGCACTGAGCCTGGCCATTTCTTAGGAATTGAGATATAAATATGCTTCAAACGAGGGCCCACACAGATCAGAATAACACCTCGATTAGGGGCCGTGGGATCAGATAGCTGGGCTCCAGTCTTCATATTTAAGGGCAGATGCAATCCCTGTTTGGGGTATCAGAAGAAATCCTGTGTCCCAATATGGCAAAGAATCAAAGCCCTGGCCCCACAGAAACATTTGCTTGTAGCCTTTTCTGTTTCCGTGGGTCTTGATCACTGGGGAAATGCACAGAGTCTGTGGCCTTTGCACCCTAAATCATGAGCTTCCTCGGAAAGCTGCCATTCTCAGGAGCCAGGCACGGAGAACCAGTGAAGTTCCCCAGAGTGACGCAGGAGCAGAAATATCCCAATGTAAAAATAATTCCCCAAGGGCTTTCTAAACTATGTGGATAGGTTCAATTACCCAAGGCCCCCATGGGCCAGGGCAGGTGTTCTGTCTGAGTTGATTCCTTCTCCCTGATTTGTGATTGTTGAGAGAGGCTGCATCTGTCACCCGTCTCCTCCACGAGGGACAGGGACCTCTCAGACCACAGGGCGGCAACCTCAAGTGAGTGGCAGGCCCGGCTGGGGACTCTTGAAAGGGACAGGGCAGGAGGTGTGTGTGTGGGAGGGGGGTGGATGGTCGGAGAGGGCTGGTATTCTATGGCACCCTCCTGATTGCACAGTTGGTGGCCAGCCCCGGCCTTGGCTGTGTCCTTAGAGGGCAACTGGAGGAGAATCATGAGTTGAATAAAAATATGGTGCTTGAAGGGCATAGATGGCTTATGCCTGTAATCTTAGCCGCTCAGGGAGCTGAGATCTGAGGATTACAGTTCGAAGCCAGCTTGGAAAGGCAAATCTGGGAGACTCTTATCTCCAATTAACCAACAAAGAGCCTGATGTGAAAGTGTGGTTCAAATGGTAGAGCACCAGCCTTGAGTGAAAAAGCTAAGGGAGAATATGAGGACCTGAGTTCAAGCCCTAGCACTGGCAGGCACACACACACACACACACACACACACACACACACACACACACACACACACATAGCACAGCACAGCGCTGCAAGGATAGTTGATCCATAGAAATATGATTTGACCAACAAAACCCAGAGTCTAAATGTAGGGCCCCCACTTTGTTTGATGGGGCCTGAGGGTAGCCAGCTAGAGAGCAGTGTTGGGAGGGGACTCCCCCAAGTTTTAGGCAGAGGCAGTAGCTAGAAGAGGCATCCAATGAGCTAAAAACCGGAGCTAAGAAGAGAGGAGAGACAGGCTCCAGGCTGCAGGACCTATGAATGAGGCAAAGGACTTACAGAAGCTCCCAGTATCCAGGGAGGGACATGGATGCCTACCTGGCCTCCTCTGCTGGCAAATGGCTTCACATGGCTCATCTTTCTTTGCTCTTAGTGTGATGCTGGGGCTGGGGCTTGGACTCAGGGCCTTGCTCTCTTGCTTGGTTTTTTCACTCAAGGCTGGTGCTCTACTACTTGAACCACACCTCCACTTCTAGCTTCCTCACCCCCACCCCTTCAGCTAGCTGGAGATAAAAGTCTCACTGACTTTTCTGTCCCAGGTGGCTTTGAGCCTTAATCCTCAGATCTCAGCCTCCTGAGTTAGCTAGGATGACAAAAGGCACACTTTCTGCTTTCATCTTCCTGCATGCAAGGCGATCTGAATTCTCAGGGGCCTGGTGCCTCCTCTTGCCATCTTGGATTCAGTTTCCAAAAGTGAATTGAATAGAGGTCAGTTCTGTTGCACGCTGATTGGATCGGGTAGGCCTTGGATTTCTTTCGAGACTTGGTGTTTTCTGGTTGTGTTGTGCCTTTGAGTTCTGGCTTATCTTTAGCCATCATCACTTTCAAACACTGTCATAGGTTCAGAACAAAGATCACAAGATCTCTTCCTCTAAGGTCTTGACAGATACCAGGTCACAAACTACCTTGTGACATAAGCTAGGTTAACCTTCAAAACAACCGATCATGGGCAAGGAATTAAACTTATTTTTTTAAAAAGTATGTCTGTCATATTCTTTATTAGGCACACATAATGATTGGTGGGTAATATAGGAATTCATACCAGAATGTCAAATAAAAATATATACATCATATAAGCCAATCTCTATTTAGACAGTTGTATATAGCTGCTTATATAAATATCTATCCACTTAGAGATATTTTATTATGTTCTACATCTAGTTATATATAGATGGATAAATCCGACATACATATTCCCTGGACCAGAAATATCTACAACAGTGAACTTTAAAGAAGTGTTCATAGTTTTAAAAAGTGCACAGCTTTTATGAAAAGTCACATATGTAACTATGTGTCCACAGAGAATAACTTATAGGTGATACAGATAATCAAGAATATGCAGGATGAGCTGGGCGCCTGTGGCTCACGCCTGTAATCCTAGCTACTCAGGAGGCTGAGATCTGAGGATCAAGGTTCAAAGCCAGCCCGGGCAGGAGAGACCGTGAGACTCCTATCTCCAATAAACCACCAGAAAACCGGAAGTGGCGCTGTAGCTCAAGTGGTAGAGCGCTCGCCTTGAGCTGAAGAGCTGAGGGATAATGCCCAGGCCCAGAGTTCAAGCCCCACGACCAACAACAACAACAACAAAAAGAATATGCAGGATGATTATTTCAGTGTAGTGTCATTTCTTCTTCATTGTTTATTTTTGTTTTTTTGCCAGTCCTGGGGCTTGAACTCAGGGCCTGGGTGCTGTCCCTGAACCTCTTTCTCCTCAAGACTAGTGCTCTAGCACTTGAGCCACAGCACCACTTCCGGTTCTTGAGAGGTTCATTGGAAATAGGAGTCTCATGGGGACTTTTCTGTCCAGGCTGGATTCAAACTGCAATCCTCAGATCTCAGCCTCCTGAGTAGCTAGGATTATAGACTCGAGCCACCAGATGCTTGTCACTTCTTCATAGTTTATGTGTGGTTGATTTTTTTTTCTAGCTAGGCAGGGGGGCTCACACCTGTAACTAGCTACTCAGCAGGCTGAGATCTGAGGATCAAGGTTCAAAGACAGCCCAGGCAAGAAATTCCATGAGATTCTTATCTCTTAACCACTAAAATGCCAGGAGTGGCTCAAATGATAAGAGGGCTAGCCTTGATTTCAAACCCCAGTCTCAGCACAAAACAAAACAAAACGAATTTTTATGGAGCTGGACGTCAGTGGTTCACATCTGTATTCCTAGCTACTCAGGAGGCTGAGATCTGAGGATCATGGTTCAAAGCTAGCCAAGTCAGAAAAGTCCATGAGACTCTTTTTTTTTTTTTCCTATTGGCAGAATGCCAGCTTTTTTTTAAAATTTTAATTTAATTTAATTTTTTTTTGTGAACATACTGTACAGAGGGGTTACAATTACATGGGCAGGATAATGCGTACATTTCTTATCAAATATTGCAGCCTCCTCCTTTGTTTACCCTTCACATCCCTTCCCAGCCTCCCCCCTACCCCCCTCCATGAGACTCTTATCTCCAATTAAGTACCAGAAAATGGAAGTGTGGCTTAAAATTGGTAGAGTGCTAGCCTTGAGCAAAACAACTCAGGGACAGTACCCAGGCCCTGAATTCAAGCCCCACAACTGACCCAAAAAAAGTATTTTAATGTACTTACGGGTGCATTTTTTTCTCTTTACATAGAATATCTATTATACAGTCAGAAGAATCCTTTCATAGGGCTGGGAAGGTGGCTCAGTGGTAGAGCACTTTCCTTGCATGCATGAGGCCCTGGGTTCGATTCCTCAGCACCACATAAGCAAAAAGAAAAAAGCTGGAAGTGGCGCTGTGGCTCAAGTGGTAGAGCGCTAGCCTTGAGCTGAAGAGCTGAGGGACAGCGTCCAGGCCCAGAGTTCAGGCCCCACGACCGGGCCCCCCCAAAAAAATAAATAAAAGAAAGAATCCTTTCATGATTTAAAGAAAAGTGTATTCTGTACACTACTGACATGAAGATACAATTAATTATTAAAAGGAAAACATGAGCAGAATGTCTGATAAAATAATAGCTAAACTTAGATCTATTTAAATGCCAAAACCTGTTGGGATAATGAATAAGTCTCTAACAGATATTTATTTCGCTGGTCTCAGGGTTTGAACTCAGGCCTTGCTCTTGCTCTACTGCTACATTACCACTGGAGCCATGCATCCAGCCCAGCTTTTTATTAGTTAATTGGAGATGGAATCATATAGACTTATCTGCCCAGGCTGTGTTAAAACCTTGCCGCTCCAGATCTCAGCTTCCTGAGTAGCTAGGATTACAGGCAATGAGCCACCAGTGTCTATCAAGTTTTAGTTTTAATTTTTTGGTTTTTTTTTTTTTTTTTTGGTTGGCCATGGGGCCTGAACTCTGGGGCTGGGCCCTGTCCCTCAGCTCTTCAGCTCAAGGCTAGCGCTCTACCACTTGAACCACAGCGCCACTTCTGCTTTTTCTCCTTATGTGGTGCTGAGGAATTGAACCCAGGGCCTCATGCATGCAAGGCAAGGACTCTACCACAGAGCCACCTTCCCAGCCCAGCAAGTTTTACACAACTATGAAGCATACCGAATTTGCATTGGGTGATTTAATATGCTTCCTAGTGAAATCTCTTTAGACCTTAGACAGCACTTCTCAGGCTGTTTCCCCAGGCTCCTGTGAAGGAGAGACCCTTCTAGATTGTTCTGCTGGCCCAAGTCAGCTCAGGCTGTCTGGCAGTGGTTCCCACCACTGGGTTATCAGGATCCTGGTAAGGCTAAACAATAGAGAGGAAGCTGAGCAGGCTGGGCTGAGTGCCCCCAGGCTGTGTCTGGGCAGGGTGGGGGGGGGGCAGGTGAGGGCTTGTTTATGCTTCCTTATGGTGGAACTCATACCCTTTGTCCTGGGTCCAGGTTCTGTGTGTGTGTGTGTGTGTGTGTGTGTGTGTGTGTGTGTGTGTGTGCATGCCAGTACTGTGGCTTGAACTGGGCCTTACTCTCTCGTTTGGCTTTTTCACTCAAGGTTGGTATTTCACTTCTTTAGTTTTTGGTGGTTCATTGGAAATAAGAGTTTCACAGACTTCTCTGTCCAGTCTGGCTTTGAACCACTATCCTCAGATCTCAGCCTCCTGAGTAGCTAGAATTATAGGTATGAGCCACCAGTGCCTAGCTGAGAAAATTGCTTAACTTTCCCTAAGCTTCTTTAACCTGTCCAATTATTTTTTTGTTTTGTTTTTTTTTTGGTTGGTCGTGGAGCCTGAACTCTGGGCCTGGGCACTATCCCTCAGCTCTTCAGCTCAAGGCTAGCTCTCTACCACTTGAGCCACAGCACCACTTCCAGCTTTTTTCTGATTATGTGGTGCTGAGGAATCGAACCCAGGGCCTCATGCATGCAATGCAAGCACTCTACCACTGAGCCACCTTCCCAGCCCAAATTATTTGTTTTCTTTTTCTGGTCGGTCGTGGGGCTTGAACTCTGGGCCTGGGCGTGCTGTCCCTCAGCTCTTCAGCTCAAGGCAAGCACTCAACCACTTGAGCTACAGCGCCACTTCTGGTTTTCTGGTGGTTTATTGGAGATAAGCCAGCCCGGGCTGGCTTTGAACCGCGATACTCAGATCTCAGCCTCCTGAGTAGCTAGGATTACAGGCGTGAGCCACCAGCACCCGGCCTGTCTAATTATTATACTTACTCCACAAGGATCATTTAACAGATCAACACAATGGGGTGTGTGTGTACGCTCATGTGTGCACATGCACACATGCCATGTCCCAGGACCAGGGCTTGAATTCAGATCCTCACGTTCACTCAACTTGCTTTCTCATAGTATGGTTTGTGCTCTATCATTTGAACCATGCCTTTAGTTCAGGCTTTTGCTGGTTAATTAGAAATGGAGGATTTGGAAGCATGGCTCAGTTGGTACAGTGCTTTGCCAATGAGCAAACGCATCAAGTTCCGAGATTAAGTTCCAGTCTTGGACCTAAAAAATAAAAACATACAAGAAAGAAATGGAACCTCACAGAATCTTCTATCCAGGTTGGCTTTACACTGCAGTCTTCCAGGTTTCAGCTTCCATGAATAGGCAACAGAAGCCCTGGGTTTGATTCCTCAGTACCACATACACAGAAAAAGCCGGAAGTGGTGCTGTGGCTCTGCTAGCCTTGAGCAAAAGAAGCTCAGGGACAATGTCCAGGCCTTGAGTTCAAGCCCCAGGACTGGCAAAAAAAGGAAAAAAGGACTGTGAACCCTAGCGCCATGTGCCTGATGGGAAACTTGGCCCTGCAAGACAATCTTGATTTTCATATTTCCCAAGGAGATGCCCAGGAGATCCGAGTGCCACGCCCCCCCCCCCCCCCCCCCCAGCCCCAAGGCTGAGGCACAGATACAGCTGCAGAAGGGGCCAGGAATCCAGAGGACAGGAGGCTCTTCTTTCCCCAAAGGAAAGGAAAGTTCTCGAAAGAAACGCGTGATGTATTTTGTCATGTGAGGTGAATAAGATATCCCCCTGGCCTCTCTCAGAACTAATTACAGTGCAAAGCAGAGGGAAATCAGTATGAAAATTGAAGACCAAATCCCACGCGGAGGGAATTCCCAGAAACAATTCTTTGAGCTGGCGATAATGAACTTGGTCTTGAAGGAGAAGCGGTTTTGCTAGACAGGGAATAGATGAAGGTAGAATAGGCAGAGTGGAGAGGCCATTCTAGGCTGGGAGCTAATCCATACCAAACCATCCACTCAGCTCGTTCTCCTGGCTCTGCCCAGATCTGTTAGCTCTATTATTGTTTCAGAACAAAGGTGAGAAAGAGGAAGATTATTATTTGTTCAAGATCCACTATGTACTAGCTACATTACAGATTGTGTGTGTGGTGGGGGGGAGGTATGGGTGTGTGTGTGTGTGTGTGTGTGTGTGTGTGCATCCTGGTACTGGGGCTTGAACTCAAGGCCTGCACTATCCCTTTGGTTTTTCACTCAAGGTTGGTGCTCTACTACTTGAAACCACAGCTCCACTTGGAGATAACAGTCTCCTGGACTTTGATGGCAGGGTTGGCTTTATATTTCAACTCTTAAGTCTCAGTCTCCTGAGTAGCTAGGATTACAGTGGGAACCACTGGAGCCTAGTGAAAATTTTGTATGTCCACACCCTCAATGATGTGCTAAATATCCAAATGGCCCTTGGCAGGAAAAAAAAATCCCCCAATTATGAAAAATAAATTAGCTGCCCAAGGCCTCAAAGCCTAGCTGGCATCTGCAGGTGCCAGGTACTAGGGGCTCCCGAATGCCAAGGCTCCGTTCTCATCCTCCTCAGAGACTTCAGAGAGTGACACAGCAGGAGTTCTTACAATTATATTTTTGGAACAATGTTTCCCCAACGCTTCATTTCTGGCATTCCATTCCCCAGACTCCCAGACTCCTGGGATCTTTTTCCTCTCTTCATCTGCTCATCTATATGTCGAGGGCCTACATCTGTGAGTCCTGCCCTCTCCTGACCTCCTATGTAGCACCAAGATCTCTGCTGTCCTGGCTGGGCGTGGTAGCATATGCCTGTAATCCCAGCTATGCAGCAGGAAAAAAAAAAAAAAGTAAGATACTGTCCTGAAAATAATGAAAGCAAACAAGGAATGGGGCAATGGCTCAAATGGTCAAAATTTAGCAGGTCCTTAGAGTCTGCCAGCACGGTGCCAGTGCCCCCTGCCTTCCGCTGTGGCTTATTACCCTCAACACTCCTGAAATAGGCACCATTCAAAGGGGTCAAGTAATTTTTCCAGATGGACGTAGCTGGTGATGAGGAGACAAAGTTGAAAGCCTGACTGCCAACTCCCACCCTGAGCACTGACTGGGTCCCGCCTCTGCTAGTGTTTAGGGCTTCTCATTGGTTTTCGCCACCGGTGGTGAATTGACCTCTTTGCTTTTCTTCGCTTCAGTCCAGTGTCTCAACATTCTTTTGTACATGGACTTTACTGCTTTTCAATTATCCTTATATTTTTGTGTAGGGCTTGAACCCAGGACCTAGGCGCTGTCCCGAGCCTTTTTGCTCAAGGTTAGCACTCTACCACTGGGAGCCACAGCAAACTTCAGTTTTCTGGTGGTTAATTGAAGATAAGAGTCTCATAGACTGTGGCATGGAACCAAGATCCTCAGGTCTCAGCCTTCTGAGTAGCTTGGATTACAGGTGTGAACTGCTGGCACCGAGCTTCAATTATACTTTTTTTTTTTTTTTGTCAGTTGTGGGGCTTGAACTCTGGGCCTGGGCGCTGTCCCTCAGCTCTTCAGCAAAAGGTAAGTGCACTACCACTTGAGCCACAGCACTACTTCCCGTTTTCTAGTGGTTTATTGGAGATAAGAGTCTCATAGACTTTCCTGCCCGGGCTGGCTTTGAACCGTGATCCTCAGATCTCAGCCTCCTGAGTAGCTAGGATTACAGGCATGAGCCACCAGTGCCTGGCTTCAATTATACTTTTATCAGCATATTTTCCTCTCTCAAATGTCATTTGGTGACCCATTCCCCTGCCCCTCTGCTTTTTTGCTTGTTTTCAGATAGGCTCTAGTGCTTTTGCCTAGGCTAGTCTTGGCCAGTACCCTACTACCTTCATCTCCTGAGTAACTGGTGTTAGATGTGTATCGTCTTGCCTGATGTATCTTTTCTTTTGCCATTTTGTCCCTTGGTCTTTTCTTTTCTTTTCTTTCATTTGCTCCTTGCAATGGTCAGAGGGTCAGTAGAGAAATTTACATGTAGAATTTTTGTGTCAGAAGCCACTCTCAATGAGCAAGCCCTTATATAATCTATATATAAGCATATCTTACAGCACTCATCCTCCATCAATACCAACGTTTTACTTTGGTACCTGTGTTTTCCCTTTTGATATTAAAAACAAGTGTCGCTTGATGAAGTCTATTAGAAATAAAGTTAGCAGTGGTCCATCTTCCAGGCAAGGCATTTGACCCTGAGTAGAAAATCACCACTAGATTGCTTGCATAGCTACTTGGGACATGACAAAGTTCATGCATTGGGAAGGCCCACGGACAGACAGGACTGATGGGAAGTGTCAGGCACACTTGCAAGGGGAAGAACAGACCACAATAAGATGAGAAAATGGCTGTGTGTGTGCCAGGAAGCCATGGCATTCCTGCCACAAAAGAACAAAGAGGGCTGGAGACAGCCCCAAAGCCCGCTTCTAAAATCCAACCAACCTCACGAGGGACACAGATCTGAATTACCCAATAGAAAGTAACATAACTTAGGCAATGTCAAGGGGAGAATGTACACCCCATAGTACCAGACCAATGAAGACCTTGGGGGGAGGAGGGGAGGGGAAGAGGGTGGATACCCATGTGCTGGGTATAAAATTGCTTGTTGTAATCTCAGAGAACAAACCTGTCATCAGACAGATACTCGATCTTGCAAGACAGCCATCAAAGTGGAGCTTTTGGTGTACTCCTTGTCTCCAAGTCCATCCTTTGAGCTGGGCCAGGGTGAGTAGAGGTCTCACTGTCTTGTCTTAAACCCAGCTGGGCCCCTAAACCATTGCGTGAGCTTGGACAGGTAACTCAGGCTCTCTCTGTCAGTTTCTTGGCTTCATAGGATTTCTGGGAGAAGAAAATGCATGCAGAGGTCCTTGTGCTAGAACAGTGCCTGATAGAAAATAAACACACCATAAATACCAGTGATTTTTATTGTCAATCTTTCCCAAGTCAGGCCAAGGGAACGTTCTTTCCCTGGCACTCAATCTTGAGCAGAATGCCAAAAAGACAGAAACCCATTAGAGCTGATTTATTTAGGCAATCATGCCCTGGGGAAATGGTTAATCAGCTCCTATGAGTTCTCTGAACCCCGGGCATTCCTTTTTCCTGGTCCTCCTTAATTTGAGTCTTCAGCTATTTCTTTTATTCTACACCCCACTTCCAACAAATGTCCTTTCCTCTGTCTTTTCCTCCTGTGTAGCCTTCTTCCTTTCTTTCCTTCTCAGTTTAAAGTAGCAAGTTATTGCCTTTCTTTTTTCTTTTTTGTGCCAGTACTAGGGCTTGAACTCAGGCTCTCATGCTGTCAGCCTTTTTGTTCAAGGCTGGTCCTCTACCATATGAACCACAGCTCTACTTCTGTTTTTTTGCTGGTTAGTTGGAAATAAGAATCTCATGGGCTCTCATATTACCTAGGCTGGCTTCAAACCTCAATCCTCAGATCTCAGCCTCCTGAAGAGCTAGGATTACAAGTATGAGCCACCAGCACCTGACTTCACAGTTATTCCTGAAACTTGCTGCCAAGAAACATTTATTGAGATAAAACTCCTTGAAAATAGTTCCTCAGCCTCAGTTTAAATACTTCTATAAAACAGACTTCCATTTTTTTTTAAAAGTTGATAAACTTTGATTCTTAGAAAGTCCACCTTCATATTAGGCCAAAATATCTTTATAGGGCTCTGGAACTGAAATGTTTGAGTTTGCAGCCTGGTTCAATTATTAAGTTGCTTTGTACCTCTGACAATTTGTTTAATCTTTCTGGCTTGGTTTCCTTGTCTGTAAAACAGTTGATAATAATAGTAACCATTTTATGGTATTGTTGTGAGGACTAAATGTCATAATACTCGTAATGCACTCTGAACAGGGCCCAAGCAGAGTGAGTTCATGTTAGCTCTCTTCCTCCTCATTCAGACTTAGCTCCATCTTTTTGAACGGCCCAAATAAGTCAATCCATCCTTTTCTTGGCCGGTTTTTTTCATAGTCTGAGATGCTGTGTTCATGTCTCTCTTCCAGGAGCTGAGTATGTGCTGCTCCTGTGTTATCTGCAAACCTCTTCTGGGGCAGGCCAAGCTCCTCTTTGGTCTCCACTGCTCCAACTGGAAAACTCTAAATCGTTCAGATTTTCAACTTTCTTGTCTTATTCATAAGTAAAATTCAAGCAAGTTTTATAAGGTTTTGTGTTAACATTTACCTTCTCCCCAAGGGGGGTCTATTCTCCCAGCGATGCTGTCGTTTTCTCTGCTGATTAAAGAATTAAATGGCAGGAAAGTGTTCAAGGCAGATAAAGCGGACTTACTTGAAGCAAAAACATACACGGAAAAGAACAGCAAAGAATCCTGAGTCCAAGGGTGCACTGTCACAGAGCTGTGGCCCGCTATATATAGGGTCCCTTGGCTCCTCCTCTTAGGGCGTGTTCTTGGCCTGATTGGTGGAGGGGATGGACATGTGCCACGGAGAGCCTTGTGATTGGTTCCCCTGTCTCAGGGGAGCCATTTCCTTCCACCCCAGGAGGAGGGGCGCATGAGTCACATCCTTCCTGCATCTGGCTGAGTCCTGCCATCCTGTATCCCCATGTTGGAAGCAGTCCCGGCGCCGTGTTTCACCGAGCTGGGAGGGCTTAACTTCCCCTCACCAGCTTGTAGGCTCCAGAGCCTCTGGGCATATCCCACTCCTTGGGACTTGCCCCAGAATAAATCATCCTACGACCTCGGACACTGCTGGCATTTCCAGTTTCCTATGACAGGCCTAGTTCTGGAGATTCAGGGACTGTGGCTGAGTGATTCTAAGACTCCATCCCTTTGTCCTTGAGGTCCCAGGGGGTCCCTTTATTAATGGTCACAACTGACATTAAAACACACGCACACACACTCACACACACACACCCTAAAGCAGGTGAAAGCCCTGCACTGGTAGCTCATGCCAGTAATACTAGCTATTAAGGAGTCTGAGATCTGAGGATCCCTGCAGGGAAGTCCAGGAGACTCTTATCTCCTATTATCTAGAAGTAGAGCTGTGGCTCAAGTGGTAGAGTGCCAGCCTTGAGGAAAAAGCTAAGGGACAGCACCCAGGCCTGGACTTCAAGCCCAGTACTGGCTAGCAACCTGAGAGTTCTCTTACCTGGAGTTCTCTTTCTACATTAGAGGAGCATGGAGCATGTGGACACAGGCTTAGACTTATGTTTGCTAAGGCTGCAGGTGTGTCCTGCAGAACTAGAAGAACATACAAGGGAGAATTTTGTTCAGCCATCTTCCCAATGCAAGTCCAAGGAATCTTCCAGAAGAAGGCTTTTCAGAGATCCTTGTGGAAACTTCAAGGAAAATAAACTCTTTTCTGTTTGCATTTAGATTTTTTTAGCTTCTACTTCACAGAGTTGTTTTTTATTTATTATTTTTTTAATGCCAATACTGGGCCTTGAACTCAGCGTTGCATGCTCTCTCTTGACTTTTTGCTTTACTGTTGGCTTTTTGCTAGTTAATGGGACATACGAGTTTTTGAGACTTTTCTGCCTGAGACTGGCTTTGCACAATAAGCCTCAGATCTCAGCCTCCTGAGTAGTTAGGATTACACACATGAACCACTGCACCCAACTTAATTCACAGGGTTTTGAGTGGATGAAATGGGCTAATGTGTGTTAAGTACTCAGCTCAGTGTTTGGCACTCATGTGTTAGCTCTTTTATGACTCTTCATTATCTGTTTTCACTTAGCTGTCATGATCCTTACATATTCAGCCCATCCGCATCATGATCAAGCCATGTGTAGGTACACAGTAACTAGATTGGGTATATGGGATCCCCCTACACCTCCATGTATATAGATTGATTAACAGACACCTACTTGCCATTTTCTGTTTCCCTGGGATCATCGATTTCTCCACATCACTCATTGCTCAGTTCTCTTGATCTTGATGTCCTTCTGTCCTGGTAGTATTAGTGATCTAAACCAAGACAGAATTCTCATTCCAACTAGTTGTCCAGCTGGTGCTATAGAAGTCTCACTGGTGGCATGGGTCAGGTGTCTATCAGAGGGGACTGAGTGTGTGTGTTGCATACATATCCCTGGATCAGTGTGTGTGTGTGTGTGTGTGTGTGTGTGTGTGTGTGTGTGTGTCTTAGATTGGATGCCATGTTTGAATCGAGTCCATCCAGCTCCTAGGATAGTAGCACCACCTTCAGTGCTTTGTTAAAGTTTTATTTTATTTTTTGAATGGAGGAAAGGTTGTCTGCATGAATGTATAAATAATGCATAAATGTGAGCCAGCTGTTTGTAAAAGGTAAAGGTCATCCTGGGCCCTTAACATCCCATAGTGAAGTCCTGGTCACTTGGGTAAACCTACTTAGGGTTGAAAGTTTACTAATTGAAATAAACCTTCAAGTGTTCGATCATTTCTATTCTCCTTATTTGGAGTCTCTGTGAGGGTCTCATACGGTGCCCGGTCTGGCTTCCCACGCGCTGCCCTAGGTCAGCAAAGGAGCAGCCAGT